>NC_137971.1:103068024-103668024 GCF_963924665.1 Micromys minutus
ATGGCTCAGCAGTTAAAAGTATAATCTGTGGGCTCTTTTCTAGAGAAGACCATTTCTTCTATTTTTAGCATTCCTTGGGTGCTCACATTTTCTGTCCAGAGGTGAGGCTCCAGGATAATTCCCTCTTCCATGTTAGCATGTTCACTGGTGGTAGTGGTGTTAGGTCTGTTTAGGCAGCCATGTTGTTTAGATCTAATGGGTGTGCCCTTCTTGGCATTTCTAGGAGATAAAATCTCATTAGCTCTTACAGCTTCTCACCCTCTCTTTCACAATGATGTCTGACCCTTAAGGTATAGTATTTGTGTTGTGGATATATCATTTGGAACAGGGCACCACATGGCCTCACGTTATCTACATATTGATTGGTTGCAGTTTTCTGTAAATGTTCTGTCTAATGCAAAGAGAAGGTTCTTTGATAAAGCGTGAGACTTGCCCTTATCCTTGTGTATAAGGATAAATATTTAGAATGAAGTTATGCTGGTTTAGTAAAGTGTCAGTTGTAGGTTATCCTCAAAGATTCATATTACTAGCCCTATGTAGTTGTCTAGAATTTCAGTACCAGACATGCTTTTCCTCTTGTTAACAGGCCTTAGGTCCAATTAATAAGCTGTTACTTGCAGTCAAGGTGTGACAAGTAATATTATATGCTGTGATATATACATAGACATACATATACACATACATATAGATATACATATACATATATGTATGTATGAATGAATTTGAGAGAAATCAAATATAATGGTTATGTGGTGAAATAGATGGGGAACATAATGTAAATATAATTTCAAACTATAAAACTACAGAAAAAAGACATGGCTGGTTTATATTTTGAACAAGTATAACTCAATGTCTTCTTTTTTTAAGATATTTGTTTTCATTGTATGTATATATGTATGTAGTTGTGTTTATGCCGAATGTGCATGGGTACCCAAGTAGGCCAGAGGGTGTGAGATCCCCAGGAGCTGGAGTAAGCGATAATTGTGAACCATTCACTGTTGGTGTCAAGATCAGGACTCAGATCCCCCAGAAGAGAAGAAAGTTCTTGTAACCATTGGACGATCTCTCCAGACCCTTTAACCACTCTTATAAGAGAACCAGTGCGGAAACTTGTAGCCCATTTGTACTGATTTGAAAACACAGGTTCCAGGAAAGTTAAATCACTTTTCCAAGTCTCAAGTAGTATTTAGCAGAACTGGAGCCAATGAGTTTTTATCTTCTAATCCAGAAGTATCATTCGATGGACAAGATAATGTTTCTTGGCACTCATGGGGAGAAAGGGGGTTTCTGTACAAGATCATATCTCTCAGGAGTCATAGAGACAAAGACAGTTACTGCATTTCCTCCAACATAAATGTTTTTCTTCTTTTCTCACCACTGGATTGTCATCTCCTGAAGGAAAAGCAGAAAGAGCATCTTATTTGGGTTCTTGTTTCAGATGTTTCATCCACAGTTGGTTGGATCTGTTGGTTTGAGACCTGTGTTGAGGCAGCACTTCGAGCAGATAGCTTGAGATGAAGTACCAATCAATGTCTTGATCTCATGTGGATCTTCTTCAGGCAACACGGCTGCTGTGAGTTCATGAAGGAAGTGGTCCTGTCATGTCAGAAGACATTGCTTTACTCACGCCATCCCAGATATCTCTCTCTTAGAGTTTTCCTGCTTCTTCTTCCTCCATGGACCTTTACCTGCCATGGTACATATATAGAACTCAGAGGACAACTTGGGGAAGTCAGTTCTCGATGGTCACCATGTAAGTCCTAAGATCAAACTTGGGTTATCACAATTAACAGCAAGCGCCTTTACCTGCTGAGCAGCCTCATTAGTGACATATCTCGTTTTTCAGTACATATTCTGAGATCACTTGTGTTAAGTGAAGTAAGTCAGCTATTGGAAAGTGTCACATTTTCTCTCAGTTGTGACATCAAGGATGGAAGAAAAGAACATGAAAGCTAAAGGGAGACTAAGAAGAGATTTGGAGGTGAAATGGGGATGGGGAGAAAAGAAAGGGAAGAACATCTTATTCATATATGGGGTGCTACAATGAAACCCATTTCATTTTACAGTTAACATATGTTAATAGTAAGCACATTTTAATATAAAAATAAAACAATAAAATAAACCGCACTTTGTGCTTCAGTAGGTCTGGAGTAGAAAGATTCCGCATCTAACGGGGCGTGCTTTTTTTTTTTTTTTTTTGGCTGATGTAGCACTCTTTACACCAAGGCTTAATTCCTGAGTTCCCTCAAATTTGGTAGTCTCTATTCAGAGAAAATATACAATATGAATTTAAGGCAGTTGGTTTTTTAATCCATACTATCCTTACATCGAAATATTTTTACTTATATGCACTACAAGTAACCCTGATTTCTAGGACAAAAGAGAAATGCATATGAACCAGGAAGAAAACTCAAACTATAAACAAAAAAACAAGTATAGTTTGGGGTAGGGCCTGGAAATAAAGCATAGTGCAAGCACTCATGTGCAAAAGAAACATACACACATACACTTACACATATGCATATATGCATAGTTTTTAACTAAAAGATTTAGGCAAAAACAATATCTTTAGGTTACTAGTGGCTATTATTTAGGTTACTAATACAGATCTAATATAAATATAATATTTAAAGTAATAAAATGAATTGTATCTATTAGAACAAAGGTGCACTAGCTCCCAACCACCCTCTGCACATCAGTTCCTTGGCTTCCCCTACATTGGGAAAACATGCCCTCTCTGGACCAAAGGCTTCTTCTCACATTGATGCCAGACAATGGTATCTTCAGCTGCATATGTAACTGGAGCCATGGGCCTCCCAATGCGTGCTCAATGTTTGATTTTCCAGTCCATGGGAGCTGTGGAGGATTTGGTTGGTCAAAAATGTTATTCTTCCCATAAGGCTGCAACCTTCTTCAGGTCCTTCATCCCCCTCAGCACCCTCACTGGGGTCCCCAGTTTTGCTGGAGGTGCTCAGTCTGATGGTTAGCTGCAAGCCTGCTCAGCTGCATGTATCTGGCAGAGCCCCTGAGGAGACACTCCGATCTTGTGCCTGCCAGCAAGCACCTCCCAGCATCAGTTTTCAGTGTTTGTTGAAAAGCCTGGTGCAATTCTGGTTGGTTTGCCTTTATATGTTTCTTGTACTTTTTCCCTTTCTGATTTTAGTGTTCTTTCTCTGTTTTGAACACTAGGTGTTTTGACTATTATGTGTTGAGAGGAATTTCTTTTCTGGTCCAATGTATTTGGAGTTCTGTAGGCTTCTTGTATGTTCATGTTCATCTCATTCTTAAGGGTAAGAAAGTTTTCTTCTATGATTTTGTTCAAGATATTTACTGTGCCTTTTAGTTGGGAGTCTTTGCCCTCTTCTATACCTATTATCCTTAGGTTTAGTCTTCTCATTGTCTCTTGGCTACCCTGGATGTTTTGAGTTAGAAGTTTTTTTGTTTTTGCATTTTCTCTGACTGTTGTGTCAATGTTTTCTATGTTGTCTTCTGCCCCTAAGATCCTCTCTTCCATCTCTTATAATCTGTTGGTGATGCTTGCATCTGTGACTCCTGATGTCTTTCTTAGGTTTTCTATCTTCAAGGTTATCTCGTTGTGATTTCTTTATTGTTTCTATTTCTGTTTTCAATTCCTTCATCTGTTTGATTGTGTTTTCCTGTAGTTCTTTGAGTAATTTTTATGTTTTCTTTTAAGAACTTCTATTTGTTTATGTGTGTTCTCCTGATTCTCCTATAATTGTTTAAGGGAATTATTCATGTGCTTCTCAAAGATCTCCATCATCATCATGAAGTATGATTTATAAGTCTAAATCTTCTTTTTTCTGGTATTCTGGGAAATTCACTACTTGCTGTGGTGGGAGAGCTGCGTTCTGATGTTGCCAGGTTCTCTTGGCTTCTTTTTCTTAGGTTCTTGTGCTTTCCTTTTGCCATTGTGGTGTCTGTGATTATAGGTGCTCTTGTTGTCTGTCCGGTGGGTCTGAGGGCCCGTGGGCTCAGGAAGAATATTGCTCCTGGGTGTTCGGTTCTTTGTGGGTAGGCAGTGAGTTCTGATGGTGGTGACTCAGTTCTGTCTCCGTGGAGTAGGGTGAAAGAGTGCTTGTTTGTGAGGCTGTTCCAGATGCTCAGCCATCTGGTGGCAGGTCCTGATTGCAGTCACCCCGCCCTTTCCTTCATTACATTCTGAAAATATTCCTGTTCAGTAGCATGTACATATGTGTATGTTAATGTTGACACTGAATAATAAATGAGTATAATTATGTCTAACAGTTAATTATCCTTATATCGGTGACATTGTTTAGAAAGTTATTAAAATTGATATGGAAACAAAAAATATTTTAGAAAATGAGTAGAATTAGCCTACATTTTTTAAAAGTTATTTAGTTAAGTAATCATTTATTTAGTGTGTGAGGTATTTTAAATATGCTTGGTCAGGATGTGGCACTCTTAGGATGTGTGACTTTATTGAAGAAAGTGTGTCCCTGTGGGGACAGACTTTGAAACCCTTCTCTTGGCCACATGGGAGCCAGTCTTCTCCTGTATGCCTTCAGATCAAGATGTAGAACTTCAGCTCCTCCTGTACAGTGCCTGCCTGAATGCTGCCATGCTCCCATATTGATGATAATGGACTGAACCTCTGGACCTATAAGCCAGCCCGTATTAAATGTTGTCCTTTAAGAGTTGCCTTGGTCATGGTATCTGTTCATAGCAGTCAAATCCTAATTAAGACAGCATGTCTGAGAGGGGGTGAGGCAGACACAAGGACATGCATGAGGGTCAGGGGACAACTTTTTAGACATCAATTATCTTTTTCTCTCTTGATTTGAAGTAAGCTTTCTTTTGCTTTTTTGACACTATGCTGCATAAGTAAACTTCCAGCCAATTCTGTGTCTTCCTCCCATTTTACAGTAGGAGTGTCAGGACTGCAGATAGGAATCAACCCAATGCACTTGTTACACATGACTGTCAGTTCATCTGCCTTGCAAGAAAGGTGTTCGTTTTCCTGCTTGTTTTCTAACATTTAATTTTTATTGTTAAAAATTCCATACATGTTTACAATGAAATATGAGCATATATATTCCCATTTCCCCACTGTAACTACTCTTCTGTTGCTCTGTGCTCACTCCCTTTTCAACTTCATAGGTTATTATAATCCACTAAATACAGTTACAAGCAAGATAACTTTACATACTAATGCATCGCCCTGGATTACTCCTAATGTTTTAATGAGTATCATTCTTAAGCAATAAATTTGAAGAAAAAAAAAATAAAATAAAACGAAGGTACTACATACATTCACAAAAAATCATTTTCATTAAAAAGTCTGTATGCAGAAAAAATACTCAATTTTAATGATTTAAATATATAGAATGGCCATGTGAATGACAAACTTAAGAGTAAAAATAAAGAATGTGACTAAGTTAGCAGACAGGAACATTCACACCCAACAACCTTAGAAAACAATGGTCCAGTTCACTAACCATCTGCAATGCAGAAGTGATGTAAAAGCAGGATATCACTATGACTAGGAAACTGGCAAGAATTCAGAGGTGCTAGCACAAAAGCCGTGTCTCCATGCATTGTGGCAGAAATGTGACAAATTCTGAAATCGTCCTGAAAGCTTTATTCAAATTAAAATCATGCACATTCAGAGCCAAGAATTCCACCCTGAGAGTTTATCCTATAGAACAGAAGCATCAGTCAGCTCTGAGGCACATAAGAATGATGGAAGCATTAGTCACACAGGAAGGACACTGGAAACAGGAACTCCACACTGCTAAGTATGGGTGAGCATGCTATTACACACCTACACTCTGAAATCACACACTCATCAGAACTAAAACAAGACCAGACAATTTGAGGAAAAAATAATACGTCTCAATGTCTTATGTGTGTACCTAGTATAGATTAATATATTAAATGTATACATATGTTTAGAGGTTGTATAAGTGTATATTACATGAGTATAAACCAAAACACATTGTTATTAAAAGGGTTTATCTTATATGTCAAAGCTAATGTAGTCCAAGCAGAAAGTAGAAGAAAAATGAAAAATTGAAAAGTTTCAAAGAATTGAATTACAGCAAACATATTCATAAATTTATGCAAAATTACAGATGTATATGATACTATGCATCTACAAATTTAATATAAATAAGTTTTTTAAATTTATAATAAAAGCAAAGTGCCAAGAATTGGACAAGTATAGAAAACTACTTAACTACTAGGGAAGAAATAGTGACAAAGCAAAGAAAATAAAAAGAAGAATAATAAAAAGCGAATTTCAGTAGGGCTGGTTCTGTGCCAGAGCTGTGAGAGTGTTTCCTAGCATGTACTATCTACGGGTTTGATCCCAGCACCTCATAAACTACAAGTTAAAGGAGACATGCACCTTTAACTCCAGCTTCAGAAAGTAGAGACTGGAGGTTCAGAAATTGATCATCTTCAACACCAGTTGAATGCCAGCTTGGGCTACATAAGATGCTGTTTGACAAAAATGTAAAAGACTCTATCACATAGCATTGTAATTTATATAACAACATATATATAATTAGTAATAGTATAAGCAAGATCTTAGTCAGCAAAGTAGAAATACAATAATTATGACAGGATACATTGCTTAATTAAAATCACTGTTAAAAAGTCATATGAATTACAACATCATCTTACCATAAAAAGTTTTACTGAATCACAAGAGAAATAAACAGTTAATAGTTGAGTCTCAATAGTGAATGAATAATTACAGCATAAAAGGCATTAGGCAAAAAATTCCATCTATTACTTTTCCAAACAATTTTAAATAAATCGAAACACAGGCAGATAAACAGAAAAGAAAGATCCATATGCAGGGTTTCAAATATCAATATCCTTGGATTCAGTAATATCTTTTATAAATTCAGCCTAATATAAATTATAAATGTTCATGGATATACATAGGGATCTCAACAACACTATTCATAAAATGAATTTTGAGATGACCTAGACACCGAGTTATAAACAACTTAGGTTTTAAATGATCAATAGTTACACTTATAAAATTTGTTTCAAAATATGATATAAAAATTCTTACAAGCTATTTCCCCATGGAATGCAAATCTATTAGAGCAAAGTGAATTTCAGTGGATTTCCTTCATACTCCCCTGCTCCTGCTACCTCCCCCGCTATAGAGACTATTTTGTAGAGAGCCACCCATGTCGCTTTCTCTTTTATAGCCTATGTGTCCTTTAGCCCAGCACTATACTTACCCCATTTTTGTTTTCTTTCTACTCATCTAACACACTGCAATCCAATATTAAAAGAAAAATAAATACAAATATAGAATTAAAGGAATGTGACCTACTTCCCTATAATTACATATATTGTATTGTGTTTGTATTCACAGACTTAGAACACTCTCTATGTTTTCACTAGTTAGCTCCAATTCCCCCGTCACACAGAACCACATTTTGAAATTCAAGTCTCTCTGAAGGATACATATTGTCTTGGTTGGTCATGTGATGATTTGAAACTGACCCACCTCAAATTAAGACAATAGTCCTGACAGAACTAATGTGTTTAATTAAAAACACGTATCCACAAATACGCAAAACCTTTTTGTAGTCTAAATTATCTCTTAGGGGGAAAACAAATTTTCCTGTACTAAGACTGCAAGCCATCACTGCTGCTATTTGACAGGAACAAGGACTATGCTGCTATAATGAAGACCCCACTCCAACTCTCCAACTCTCTGAGGAGTTTCAGTAGCATACCTCTGAGGACTTTTGAAGACTGTCACGACATGAATCAAGAATGAGAGTCTTTTCCCATTTCTGTGCAACTTGATTGGCTTCTTCTATCTTCTGTTCACAAGTTTTTTGAGAATTTAATAGTGTTACCTCATAAAATTCTTGAATATCTGTAAAAGAAATGTCAGAAAAGAATCAGAATGTCATATATCACCTCATAAATATGTGTATATGGACGTAGAATATGCATGTGAAAGTGTACCTAATTAAAATAAATGAATAATTGCATTCCAAACTAAAGTAATCAGAACAGAAAATTCGGACAGATGACTATTACCAGCATTAAAATTATACAGAAGCTTCATTCCTAATCCTGAGCAAGGGAAGCATCAAGATGTTGTTCAATAGTTGAGCAGCAAAACTGTAATAAGTCCATAAATCAGTTTATCATTGATACATAAGAGATAAGAAGTTATCAAACCATCTGAAAACACGGATGACTTTTGAAACAACATAGTGCTAAGTGAGTATATCCTACATTGCAGGGAGTATGGAAAGCAAACTTAGAGGAATGTAAAATGGTGAATTTTGGATGAACTAAGTGTGTAAACCAAAAACAATGCTATTGATATTGTTTGTAGTGATCCATAATGGGGAGATAAAGCCTAAAGCATGTGTCAAAGCTTGGAGAAACTGTCATGGCCTAGAAAAGTGCAACAGAACAGAGACGTGAAAAAGAGACACAATGTGTCATCTCACTGGGCTCTTGTAACAGAGAACCTGAGCTAAAACAAAAGGAAATTTGAGCAAGGAATGACCACATGGTTACATGTTATTACTTGCTACCACACTGATGGAAGGCTTCCATAATAGGGGAAATGGAAGTGGGTCTAGAGCAAGTTTCTGAGATGTCTTTATAACTTTTGACTATATATAAAACTACTCCAAAGAAAACATGTTAGAAATCAACTTGGCTTTTCTAAGGGCATTGCAAAATCACAGCTAGATCCCTAAATGATTTTTACAAAGCTGTTTTCACATTTAGGATGAATGGGAGTAGAATTAATATTCCATCAGGTTACAATATCTAAATTATTTAAAAGGATGTAGTTTTGTGATGATTTTTATTGGATATACTCTATTATTTACATTTCAAATATTATCCCTTTTTCCCCAACTCCCATTCCCTCTCCCCCTCTACTTCCTTCCATGAAGGTGCTTTCTTTCCCAATCACCTTCTCCCACTGCAGGTCCCTGGCATTCCCTGCATTGGGAGAATATGCCCTCACTGGGCCTCTTCTACAATTAATGCCAGTCAATGTTAATCTCTGCTACATATGCCACTAGAGCCAAGGATCTCTCCATGTGTGCTCATTGGTTGGTATTTTAGTCCCTAGGAGTTGTAGAAGGCTAGGTTGGTTGATAATGTTCTTCCCATGAGGATGCAGACCCTGTCTGCTGAAAAGTATTTTTTAGGACAACTGTTTGACACTGAAGGAGACTGTCAAATTATCTTCAAAACAGTTATGCACTCACTAGGACACAATTGTTAAAAGCTATTGCTGGCATTCAAGTAGCTAAGAGAGAACTTTTGTCATCATCTTTGCACATATGCAGCCACGACAGAATAGGAGCTACCATAAAGGAGATGCAGGAGAGACAGCAAGACAAGAAACGAGACTCACATACCTAGTTATTATTGCTCCATCCATTTTATGACAGAATATTTAAGCATGTACAATGCTCTTAATGATATAATTGCTATAGCAAAAAGATTAGAAAATAAGTCAGATAAGAATGAACTTGCAGATATGACAAGAACTTCAAAACTCTGAGGAAGGAAATCGAGGAAGGTCTCAGAAAATGGAAAGATCTCACATGCTCATGGATTGGAGGGATCAACATTGTAAAAATGGCCATCTTACTAAAAGCAATCTACAGATTCAGTGCAATCCCCATCAAAATTTCAAACCAATTCTTCATTGAGTTGGAAAGAAAAATGTGCAATTTCATCTGGAATGACAAAAGACCTAGAATAGCAAAATCCATCCTCATCAAGAAGAAAACATCTGCGGGAATCACTATCCCTGACCTCAAGCTACATTACAAGGCAACTGTGCTAAAAACTTCATGGTACTGGTACAGAGATATGCATGTGGATCAATGGAATAGAATAGAAGATCCAGAAATGATCCCTCACATATATGGTCACCTGATTTTTGGCAAAGGAGCTGTAAACATTCAATGGAAAAAGGACAGCCTCTTCAACAAATGGTGTTGGTCCAACTGGCACTCAGCATGCAAAAGAATGAAAATAAACCCTTTCTTATCTCCTTGTACAAAGTTCAAGTGTAAGTGGATCAAAGATCTCCACATTAAATCAGGTACACTGAAATTATTAGAAGAGAAAGTAGGGAAAACCTTAGAACACATAGGCACAGGAGAAAATTTCCTGAACAGAAAGAACACCAATGGATTGTGCTCTAAGGTCAAATATTGACAAATGGGACTTTAAAAGACTGCAAAGATTCTGTAAGGCTAAGGACACTTTCAAGAAAACTAAACTGCAGCCAACAGATTGGGAAAAGATCTTTACCAACACCACATCAGATAGAGGCCTAATATCCAAGGTATACAAAGAACTCAAGAAGTTAGAGACCAGAGAATCAAACAACCCTATTAAAAATGGGGTACAGAGCTAAACAAAAAGTTCTCAATTGAGGAATATCGAATGGCTCAGAAACATCTAAGGAAGTGCTCAACATCTTTAGCCATCAGGGAAATGCAAATCAAAACAACCCTGAGAATCCACCTCACACCAACCAGAATGGCTAAGATCAAAAATTCAGATGACAGCAGATGCTGGCAAGGATTCAGAGAAAAAGGAACATTCTCCACTGTTGGTGGGGTTGTAAACTTGTACAACCACTCTGGAAATCAGTCTGGCAATTCCTCAGAAAATTGAACATAGTACTACCTGAAGACCCATTTATTCCACTTCTGGGCATATACCCCAGAGATGCTCCAACATACAACAAATACACATGCACCACAATGTTCATAGCAGCCCTATTTATAATAGCCAGAAGCTGGAAAGAACCCAGAAGTCCTTCAGTAGATGAATGGATACAGAAATTGTGGTATATTTACACAATGGAGTACTACTCAGATATCAGAGACAATGACTTTATGAAATTCCTAAGAAAATGGATGCATCTAGAGAATATCATCCTGAGTGAGGTAACCCAGTCACAAAATAACAGACATAATATGCAGTCACTGATAACTGGATACTAACCTCAGAAAGCTCTGAACACCCCAGAAACAACTCACAGACTATATGAAGCTCAAGAAAAAAGAAAGGCCAAAAAGAAAAAGAAAGAAAGAAAGAAAGCCCCAGTTCTTCTTAGGGAATAAAAAAGGTATAGCACCCTCTCAGAGTATGGTACAGCTGGACCTCAAATCATTAATAATCCAAGAGCTAAGATAATAGCCTTGTCACAATTTTTGGTATTCACAGATCATTATGCTTAATCTATACCCAACAAGATATCTGTTTCCATGTTAGGTTCAGTCCTACATGTACTTCATGCTTATGTTAACTAGTGGGATTTCTATGCATGCTATCAAACCTCTAAAAGTATTAAGTAATGACAAAATTATTCATATAATGTTATGCCAAAATGCCTTTAAAAATCTGTAAATGTATTCCTCTTTTTTAACAAAGCAGTAAGGAATAATAATAAAACGAATGAACTTGCAGAATAGGGCAGCACCAACATAACTTCTAGGAATTAAAGATATAATTCTTTTAAGATGTGCTAATGATGTCACAGATGGCTTAGTGTAGCATATAACAAGTACAATAAAATATTAACAATGAAATCTATTCACAAATTATTCAGTGTGCATTTTAACAGTTTTGCAACAGGGTTTCTCTGTATAGCTCTGGCTTTCCTGGAACTCTAAACCAAAATGTCACCTAACTCACAGAGATCAGCCGGCCTCTACCTTCTGAGTGCTGGGATTAAAGACATGTACCACCACCATCCGGCTCATTTCAATATTCTTGGATCTTGAGAATATTCCAGTTTTGTAGTAAGAAAGTTGGGACGAATGTTACAACTAGTATGAAATATATCAAAATTAAATTCCATAATACCAAGACAGAGAAAATCTTAAATAATCTGAGAGGAAAATCAGTTCTGTTTTTATTAAATTATTTTATTTATGTACATTTAAATGTTGCCTCTGGTCTCCCCTCTCAGAGGTCTTCACCCCCACCCCTTTCCTCAGTTTTCAAAGAAAACAATAAACTGAAAGCTTCAACGTCTTGAGCTCGAATAACCATTTTCATAAAATTATTTTACTCTTTTTAAAATAATTCTGCTACAATATAAATAGAATTCTCAAACTATGAGGAAGCAAAAACTCTAATGCAAAACTTGGTGAAAAATAAGAACATACACTTCATCAAAAAATGTTCAGCATCATTGTGGGAATGAGAATTAAAAGCACCAGGAGATATTACTGCAGTCATTAGAAAGGTTACAGGCAGGACTGATTATCCTCAGCACTGACACGAAAGACAGGGAATTGGAACTCTTGTACAATAACAGTCGAAGTGGCAAAATGCTACAGGAATTATGAAGCTACCCAAAGGGACGAATTTATAAACCCCAGTTCTACATCCAACAGCTAAAGTGATGACCAGGGAGGGGTAAGGGAATCAACATGTATGAACAGTGATGATACACTGTTGTGTTGGGTAAGCTTGCACAGTAGACCCAAAGATGGAGACTGATGCTTAGTGATTTATCAAAGAAGAGCTCTCTGGAAAAATGGATAGCATTGGACAGAAGGGCGGGGGTTGGTGGGGGGAGAAACTCAGCCAGAATGCCACCTCAGGCAAAGTCCCCTTTGTGGCAGAGGTGTAAGGGCTATGCTTGAAAATGCTAAATCACCAGGGAACCACCCAACTCCAAGGCAAGGAAAGTGGGCTGTCTTTGTAGCCTGTCACTCTTTGCTATGGTCTGAATGAATTTCCTGACTTCATGTGTTGGAAACTTAATGCACAATGTCTCATGCTGAGGAAAAGAAAAGTTTGCCTTTGGAAGAACGTTGAGTCGTGGGGGCTCTGCTCTTCAGTGGGTCAGCTCAGCGTGGGCTCTGTTGTAAAAGCAGGTTCTGTAGCACATTCTTACTCTCTCTTGCCTATTCTCTTTTACCAAGTCACCACAAAACAAAAAAAAAAAAAAAAAAGTCTTCACCAGACGCCAGCAGCATTCTCTTAAATGTCCTACCTTTGAAACTGTGAGCCCAGTAATTGTTCTTCATTTTTAAAAATCAACTCTGAGTTTGGAAGTTTATAAAGTTACACATGTGATTACTAATCCATGTCCTTTTGAAAAGTGATATACGGAAATAAACCAAATGTCTAAGAATAAGTGATCAAATAAACAAAGCCTAAGTGAACCACACAATAGAATATCACTCAGCTATAGAAATGAGGAAATTATTCGATTTGAATGGTTATTCTTCCTATCATGGCTATGTTGGTAATGTTTACAAATAGCGAGACAGTAAATTGTGCACCTAACAAATGCATGGATCATTATACTTTTAAGTATTCCTCTAAAGCCAAAGCAAAATTGGAATGTACAGATGGATAGAAATTAATTTTATAACATGGAGGCAAATAAATAATAATCAGAGAAGAAGTTTTCAAATCAAAATGAATATACATAAGAGCCAAAAAAAAAATAACAGCAAAAACGTGAACAAGCGTTTCATAATTAAAGAAATATATATCATTGATATAGGACATATTTCCAAATAGGAGTGGGGAAATGCTAAATAACATCATAATATAATACCATTTACAACCGAAGTCAGAAAGGCTGACAGTGCAATGAGAAAGGTAAAGATGTGCTCTCAGTACTTCCAAACACAATTTTTATTCCCAGAAAATTGGCCAAATGTTTCAGCCGCAAGCAGCTGTTTCTGCTGCTCAGAGTTCATCCTAGCACACAGCAGCCTTCACAGCCAGGTGAGGAACAGCCCAGTGCTCATCAGAAAGAAAGTGGGCTGACTGTGGGATATTCTCAAAGTGGAACTTTTAAAGAAGTGAAATAAAGTATATCATGAAATCACATGGATAAATCTTATAAGCATAATATTAAATAACAAAATCTACTCTCACAATGAAGACTTTTTTTAAAATTCAGAAGTGTGTGAGAGTAAACTACATATTTAGAAATCTATAGACACATATATGATCAAACAACTAGACCAAAGCAAAGGAGAACGTGGAAGTAAGGTGCCCTTTCCCTGGACTGAAAATGGTGCTAAGCACACACATTGTAAGTCAAACTATTGTGTAACACACCCAACCCAGAAAACAGCTCAGCAACACAAAACATTGAGTTTAACAGTTGCTTACTATGGTCACAGCTTCACTGACTCGCAGTTTGAGCTCTGTGCTGTGACCCAGCTTTGCAAAGGTGTTTTAAAAAAATAAAAATTAAATGTCACATACAGTTCCCACTAAATGTGTGTCACTTTCAACTTACTGCAAAGCCCAAGCTCAGCAGTTTCATCATCATCGCCGTGGGCACTGCCTATAATCACTGAGTGGACAGGCCGGGAAGAGCACAAAGATAGACAGCAGTTAATGGGTGGATCTAGCTCTGGATTGGAGGATCAGCTTTCAAAATGCTTATGTTTTCAGGATGCCGTGCATATCTATAAAGATATATAACATAAATATATCTTTAGTACATACTTAATAGTGGATTTTAATTAAGGTATGAAATGTTTCATGAATATAAGAATTACATCCTGAGTATACTTAATTGGAAAATGATAACCGTAACTATTTAGAGGGTATTGTTGACTAAATTGGTTTAGGTTAAGTTAGACCGTCAACTGAAAGAAACCACATTAATTTCTCTGTCATGGCATCACTGAAACAAAGAAATAGAAAATCCACTTATATAGTCCCTTTCCAGACTAATTTCTAATATGTTTTAACACAAATAACTTATATATAAGATCTGACCTTGATAATCATGATTTTGAAACAGTTGGGTCTTTAACTGTTAAATAGCTTGTTCAAAGGAGTCTGTAGGAAATGGGACAGTCTTTGTAAGAAAACCCTTAATGCCTACTGTACTAAAACAACTTCATCTAGTTTTAGATGAATACCTCATGACTCTAAATTTCCCCAAAAGTGCCCCAGATCTACTGCTTAAGACACATTTAAGAAGATGAAGTGACAAACCTCTACATTCACAATAAGATTTGATATTTTTCAAATAAACAAATGTATCAGACAAACTGAATATATATGATTTAAAGGGAAAAGTTTGTTTGACTTGAATTAGAAATAAAATATGACTTAATTATGAGAGTCTTGTCTCACATGACTCACTAATTCTTCTGCAATTATCTATTTAATCGTATTAAAATAAAAGGTGTGTAGAAATATAATATATTATGTACTTTTCCATTTGTTCCTAGAGGCAGGAATAATATTATAGTAAGGAGTAATATAGATATAGATATAGCTCTGTGCAGATGGATGCCATGGTCAGAGGGATGCCATGGTCAGAGGGATGCCATGGTCAGAGGGATGCCATGGTCAGAGGGATGCCATGGTCAGAGGGATGTTATGGTCAGAGGGATGCCATGGTCAAAGGGATGCCATGGTCAAAGGGATGCCATGGTCAAAGGGATGCCATGGTCAGAGGAATGCCATGGTCAAAGGGATGCCATGGTCAGAGGAATGCCATGGTCAGAGGAATTCTATGTTCAGAAAGATGACATGGTCAGAGGAATGCTATAGTCAGAAAGATGACATAGTCAGAGGAATGTTATAGTCAGAAAGATGACGTAGTCAGAGGAATGCTATAGTCAGAAAGATGATGTGGTCAGAAAGATGCTGTGGTTAGAAGGATGCCATCGTCAGAGAGTTGCTATTGTTAGAGGGATGCTGTGGTCAGAGGGATGCCATGGTCTGAGGGATGCCATGGTCAAAGGGATGCCATAGTCAGAGGGATGCCATGGTCAGAGGGATGCCATGGTCAGAGGAATGCCATGGTCAGAGGGATGCCATGGTCAGAGGGATGCCATGGTCAGAGGAATGCCATGGTCAGAGGGATGCTATGTTCAGAAAGATGACGTGGTCAGAGGAATGCTATAGTCAGAAAGATGACATAGTCAGGGGAATGTTATAGTCAGAAAGATGATGTAGTCAGAGGAATGCTATAGTCAGAAAGATGCTGTGGTTAGAAGGATGTCATGGTCAGAGAGTTGCTATTGTCAGAGGGATGCTGTGGTCAGAGGGATGCTGTGGTCAGAGGGATGCTGTGGTTAAAAGTTTGCCATGGTTAGAGGGATGCCATTGTCAGAAGAATGCCATGGTTAGAAGGATGCCATGGTTAATAGGATATCATGGTCAGAGGAATGCCATGATCAGAGGTATGCTATTGTCAGAGAAATACCATAGCCAGAGGGATGCCATGGTTAAAAGGATTCCATGGTCAGAGGGATGCCATGGTTAGAAGGATGCCATGATTAGAGGGATGCCTTGGTCAGAGGTGTGCTGTGGTTAGAAGGATTCCATGATTAGAGGGATGCCATGGTCAGAGGATGCTGTGGTCTACTTTGGTTTATCACATTTATCTGCCAGTCATCATAACTGTTTTCTGCCAAAAAAAAAAAAAAAAAAAAACAAGCACTGAAATCAGCTGAGGATTTTCTTCTTAACCTTTGGAATGATAACCTTGTGATATATGCTTATTTTTTTAATAAAATGACTTATATTTTATTCCCCAGTCCTGTCTTCCCTACAGAGTTTTCAGTACCACATGCCTGATTAAGAATTCAGCTAAACAATACAGCACCATTGTTTGTACTGTATCTAATGATGTTACAAACTGCAAAATCGAGGTTCTATTCTGTTTTCTGAACACTTGGTTCTATCTAGGACACCAAAGAAACTCTCATATTCAATTTCCTTATACTGCATACAGACCTCATACTTTCTCTTCTGTAAAATAAAAGATCATCACTGCTTTGGTTCATTTATGGCCCAGACTACAGTATACAGATGCACTGAAGTAGATTTCTCAATAAAAGTTTGATCCGTATTGTGTCTACTTTACACACTGAAACCAGACAATTTTCTTGAAAGGGATTACCTGAGACTAGAAGAATAGAGTTGAATGCGAGGTATTCTAGTGACTTTTCTGTTGCTGCAACAAAGCCATGAAAACAGAAAGGGAGTAGCGGGTTGACTTAGTTTACAGTTCTAGATCCCAGCCCATCAATAAGCCAAGTAAAGGAAGGCACTCTAGGCAGAAAGCCTAGAGACAGACCATGCTTAACTCAGTCTTAGACATCCCAGACAATCTGCTTAGAGATGGTTGGTTCTACATATCATGTGCTGAGTGCTCCTATATTGATTTATAATCAAGAGAGTTCCATAGAGGCAAGCCTATACCGATCATATATGGATAATTCTTGAATCGTGGCTTTCTTCTTAGATGACTCTAGGATGTGTAAATGTGACAATTAAAGGTAAGGACATGAAAAATAAATTAAAGGTGAATGTAAATAAAAACAAAATATAAGTTGAGTTTCTTATCTATGAATAGAGGAAAAAGAAGGTCACTGCTTGGTATAAATTGAGTGTCCTGTAGGTTAATAAAAGAAATAAAGCAGAGATAAGCACAAAGGACTTGGGCAAACATAACTTAAAATGCAGGATCAGAGCAGGAGGAAATACTTACAATACACAAAGGTTCTAGCAAATTTCTAGTTTTCTGATATGGCCACAAGTCCTTTGTTTCCATATAAACCTCAAGTGGGAAAGAATAAAGAGAATGAGTCAGGAACAATGAAGGGAGAGGGGAGGATGGGGAAATGGACAGGAGGAAGAGAGAGAGGTAAGAAAGGATGGAAAGACCAGGGAAGCACAGAAGGAGGAAGCAGAGAGAAATCTGAAAGGAAGTTTGTTCCTTGTATATTAGAGCTGGTACTCGGAGACTCTTGGTATCATGCACCAAGAACAACGAAGATGCTTTTTATATGTGTTGTCAAAGCGTTAAACAAATTTCAATTGCAGAGCATTTTAGAAAGCACCTGGGCTGCTTCACCCATTGTGCTACAGTCCAGATGAGAAGGGCTGTTGGACCACTGAAGGACAAATAAATCCAATGCAGATTTTTAGACAGATTTTGGATTGAGAAAACATTCATGTAAAAAACATTATGAGGAAATTTCTGAAATTATGCAGAAATGGTGAATTTTATAATAATAATGCTAGATCAATGAAATTATATGACTTTTGATAATTGTATTATTTATAGGATAATAGTTTGCTTCTGGGAAATACACACTAAAGTGATCAGTGATGAAGGGGCTTGATGTCCCCAACACTCTCAAATGGCTCATTAAAATATATGTTTATAGATATACATATGTATCCATATAGAAGTAGGAAGAGATTTATACAGAGAATATAAGGCATATCTCCTAGTTACTGTTCTATTGTTGTGAGGAGACACCATGACTAAGTCAACTAAGCATTTACTTGAGAGCTTGGTTAAAATTTCTGAATGTTAGTGTATGATTATTATGGTAGGAAAGAGATTCAAGCATAGTTCTGAAGCAGCTCAGAGCTTTATATCTTGATATGCAGGCAGCCAGCAAAGAAAGAAGAGGGTGAAAGAGGAAGTGAGGAGAGGGTTAGTAGGAGAGAGAGAGGGTGGAATGAGAGAGGACAGAGAGAGGAGAGAGAGAAAAAAATCAGAAAGAGAAAGAGACAGAGAGAGACAGAGAGACAGAGAGAAAGGAGAGAGAGAGAGACAGACAGAGACAGATACAGAGAGAGAGACCTAGACCTAATGTGGACTTTTGAAACCCCAAAGTTCATACCCCAACACACTTTCTCCAACACAGTCATACTTCCTAATCCTCCCCAAACAGTTCCACTAAACTGGAGACCAAACATTATAACATAAATATAGAGACTGGGAAAATGAATATATATGAGTCTCTAGGGCTAGCCATAACTTTTCTGTAGTTGAACTCTATCAGGATATATAGGGTTTATTTTAAGGTGACAAGGTAGTGGAATTGAGATATTGCAAATGACACATGAAAGAAATACCTAAAATAAAGAAGACTCAAGAAGAACCAACTATGAAGTGATCAATATGATTTTTAAAACAGCCTGGTATCAATTGGGCAATGTGTATAAAGAACACTTTATTCAAAAGCTTGTGACCAGATGTAAACATTTTCATGTGTTTTTAGATTTTTTTTAAATATCTGCATAGCTATAATTGATATATTGGAAATAGGATCCAAATCTTAATGCAAAATCCATTCATGTGTGAAGGTAACTTTATTCAATACTATTAGTGTGCCTGCATTTTGACTTAATTCACAATATAAGGTCAGTCACAGAACTGGCCACAGGCAACATATCAGCAACAGTAATGTGGAACTTAAAGTATAAACTCTAAACTTGAGTCCTGGCCCTGCTTCCAACTAAAGATTTCACACCTGACGAAGTTATTTAATTTCTACATGCCTCCATTTTCTCCCCTACAAATTTTACATACATAAACATTCCACATTGTTAATTACATAGGACATGCTCAATAAAAATTCAACTATTATTTCTTGGTTAATTTTGTAATGTATACACAATTGTTCTCTCTAAAGATTGAATACCTGGGCACAGCATATGTTTAACCAAAGGCTATCTTTCCATGAACAACAAGAGTAAAGATTTAGAGCACTAAAGTATAATTAGTACTTACAAAGGAAGACAAATTATTTATACATTTTAAGAAGTTGGCTAATTGAAGTGAAATCCTCAAGGGCCTGCCATAAAATGTGCATTAAGCAACACGTGGCATATCTGAGCTTCAAATAAAAATTTTAAAAATATAACATCTAAAACAACTTTAATTAAAATATCTTTAATGAACAAGGATGAAACTTGTTGCTCAAAAATAGGCAATAAATAAACTCCAGATATTATCAATGCAGACCAGCTACCAACTATCAGCACTTGGGTTCCCAAAAAACCAGCAGGTTTGTTGTAATTTATACTTAAGAGAAAATCTTCAATTTCACCTCAATCTCTCAAGGTGTGGGAATGTTACAAATTCTTTGTATCTCGCAAAGATTTGCTATATTAACCCTTCAAATCTCAGAAAGATAAGTATTCATAATCTTTTTTATAAATTGAACAACTTTATTTTAAAAAAACAAAGATAAATATACAGATTTTAAGCATTTTTGCATAAAAGTATATGAATACATTTTTCTCGGTACTTGATTTTTTTAAAGATTTGATAGTATGCATTAAAATCTTACTAGTTACAATGAGCATAAAGTACAAGTATTCATAATCTTGAATGAGACTAGTTTTAAATTCCATTTTCCAAATTACATGTTTCCCCTCCCCTAAAAAATTCCAAATTTTATTATAAAATTAGTGATTAGATACTCATATCAATCACTAAGAGAGAAGAAATTAAATTAAATTAAAAATATAACATTATAACATATAGCATTTTTCAGACCCCACTGTGATCACTAATGTTGACTGTGAATTAGTCAGGGGTAAAATTCAGTAAAGCATGTTCCTCTGGGGGTGTCTGTGAAGAACTGAGGGTGGGGATAACTGCTCTGAACACAGGCATCAGCATCCAGTCAGTTTGAGAGACAAGTGGAATAAAAGGAGGAAGAAGCCTGCTCACAGAGGAACTCTCTCCCTCCTTTCTTGTTGGCAGGAAATTGGCAGCCACCTTCACTCACCATTCTTTGTGGAGTATCACTGAGATACCCACCATTCCTTTAGGAACAAAGTTATTGAAGTAGTCTAAAGCCATAATTCTAAACTAAATTCTGCCCCCCTCATCCTGAGGTTTATAAGCCAGATATTTTATAACAACATCATCATTCTCTGCAATTTGTCTTTTTAATTGTTACAAGTATGTTATATATAGGAAAATTTGGAACTGGAAAAGTGGTTCAGCATTTAATAACACTAGCAGCTCTTCCAAAGGACCAGGATTTAATTCCCACCTCAAAACTGTCTGAAACTATAGTTCAGAGAGAGGGAAGAGAAAGAGGTGGGGGGTACAGAGAGGGACAGAGACAGAGACAGACACAGAGATACAGAGACACAGATAGAGACAGACAAAGACAGAAACAAAGACAGATCATAGTAAATTTACTATGGCGTGCTCTAGTCAAACTCAGAACATCCACAGTGCACTAGATACCAACAATGCTTTTTTTAAAGGAAACACAAAGCACATTTAATTTCAAAAGCATTACTACAATGTCATTTCAAAAACTGTTCATGTTCATGCAAATAATCCCAACACTTGTGAAGCAGAGGCAGGAAAAACCAGATAAATATACAGATTTTAACTCGTTCTAACTCACGTAGCAAGTCCAGAGCTAGTCCTGGCTACATAAAGCCCTGTGTCAAACAAGCAAACAAACAAGCAAGCAAACCAAACAAAACGCAAGAGCAGAAAATAAGTAAATTCTGCAGATCACCAGATGAGAGGAAAGTCAGCCTAGAGAGCACTTTCCAAAGCTTTCCAGATCTTGTTACCAAGGATATTTTAACTAATCTCAGTTGCACGGTGCTGAGCTACAGCTATTTCATTTCTGTCTCTATCAGCAAATTCTTAGGCAGAATGAGGATTTAGACCCCAGGGACCATCCTTCTAGCAGATGACTGCCGGAGAGAGGCTAAAATGATCCTGTGGGCAGGGAGCTGCAGACTTCTGGCAGAGTTTAAAAACTTGGAGACAACTAAATGTTAAAGAAAAAGAAAGAAAAATGAAAGAAAGAAAGAGAGAGAGAGAGAGAGAGAGGGAGGAAGGAAGGAAGGAAGGAAGAAAGGAAGAAAGGAAGGAAGGAAGGAAGGAAGGAAGGAAGGAAGGAAGGAAGAAAGGAAGGGTAGGGAGGGAGGAGGGAGGGAGACATTATAGATTGTTGGCTTTTCAGAATAAATTTCTCAAGGGAAATATCTAATAAATATTTCTTATCATGCAGTAGTGTGGAATAGGTTCCTGAGGAACCATAGTTAATTTTACCAGAAAATAAGCATCAGAAGATAGGAATAGAAATAAGAAATCAAGCTCACACTTTTAGAAGAAAATTTAGCACCAGGAACAAAACTACCCATTTACTTAATATTCTGCTTAGAGATAATTGAATAATTTATACCTTTAGCACAGTCAGATGAGGCCAATACTATTCAGTCCAGACAAAGATGGTATCTTTAGAGGCATGTACTATATAAAATAAAAATCCATTTTTACTTGCAAAAATGTATTTCCAACTCAATTCTGTGAGTCTAATACACTGAGACTCAGTTCATTTTTACTTGAAAATTATTTCTAACTCAATTCTGTGAGTCTAATACACTGAAACTCATATTAACTCTGCAAAAGAATCCTATTCTAGTTTTCATTTTGTTTCACTTTGTTTTTTTAACCTTATTTATAATAAACAGTTCTGAATCACAGACTGTGTTGACCTCTATTTACAAGTGCCAGAAGCTTCGTCCTGTGCCACGTGTTGAAGAGTGTTTCTTTGGCAGACTAAAATGCCTAATGTCAACCAGCACTTGAGAAGAATGTCACCTTCTACTCACCCAAAAAGATGGATTCAAATAGCAATCTCGTTTGAAATTAGCCAAAAACATGACAGCTATTGGTTAATGGCAAAATGTATTGCTTACAACCATAAGCATTCAAACTATCTGAAAAGTCAATTTCTTTTATGATCTTCTAAAACGTGGTACAATTCTAATTATGATGTAATTTCCATTACACATAACTATATTACTGTACAATAATGACATAATTTCATGCTGTGTGGTGTTTAGTGTACTATATAGTAATTTTATAATGTATAGTAATTTTATAATGTATACTAATTATATAATGTAATTATATAATATATAATTATAAAGCAGTCATAATCATGTCGGTTATATTATAGAACAGTTACAATTATACCTATTATAGTAACCTTATTTCCACTGTGCTAAGTCATCTAATTAAAGTGTATTGCTTAAATGTAATTGTATAAAAATAAAATCTAGAGCCATTAAATGTAACACTTCTTTCCCCACTCCAAAGCCTCCCCCAAATATCTGACAACTTTGTATGAAAGAAAATGTTATGCCTAAGTATAAAAGTACAGATTATAAAATGTGATATGTCCCTTATTTAATCTACCATTATCTTACTTTTATATATGGATCAAATAAAGTATAGTTCTAAAGTGAGAAGAATGCCTACCTGTGGGTGAATATCCTGCAGGATAGCTAAGCTGTCTCAGCCACTGAAGCCCTTACGAACCTTAGGGAAGAGCTGTTGTCCTTTAGATGAACTGGTCTTGTGAAACAAGTTTGATACTGCTGGCCAACCCACATCGTATCCTACACTCAACCCAAATTCTACCAGTTTCCAGAAAAGAAACTTACAAATGGTGACAGTTCCATTCAGAATTTTGTAAAACAATTCTTGTCTTCACTTTACCAAGAACAATATCTATGAGTTGGGCACAGGAATAGCTCGGGTGTTAAAAAGAATGCGTCCTGCTCCTCCAGAGGACAGGACTTTGGATCCCAACACCAGTGTCAGGTGGCTCATAACCACTGTAACTCCAGCTCCAGAGGATTCACTGTTCCCTCCTGGCTTTCTAAGGTACCAACACATATGAGCCCTTTACTCTCACAAACGCATATAAATACAGAGAAGTAAAACTAAAAATCTATTTTAAAAAGTGCCTATCAGTTTCTTCCTCCCTAGTATCTCATTATTCCCTCCTCTACCTGTCTTGTTCCATTTCTCAAAATCTCAATCCAACAAGTACTAGGAAGAACAAGACTCATCCTGGTACACAACAGTTCCGGCAGCCCAGAGCAGAGAATGGAGACATGAAGAAGGTATTGTAAGTGGAAGTAGTTCACTGTATGCTTACAGAGCTCAGAAGACTAAGTCTGGGGTCAGAGCTGGAGCAACGCTCACAGGACACAAATGGCACAAGAAAGGAAGAGAGTTCTTTATCATAGCTTCCGTGTGGGAGGCATCTGACGGGGGCAGAAATGGCAACTAGATGCTGATTACATACAAGAGAGTCAATCCAATTAGTAGACGAAACAAGGGTGGCAAGACTCAAAAACCCATTTTTGAGTTAGCATTATGTGCTAGTTCTGTATACTTTACCAAGGTACTTTAAGTTCTGGATAGAGAGAAACTCATTATATTAATTAACAGCCTATCTAGAGATAGATTATTTCTCTACAACTCTATGTGGTCCTACTATTGTACAAACTTTACAAATGCAGAAATTCTCAAAGGGTTTATAAAATTTGGCCAGTCTGTTTGTCCTGTAACTGTTAGGACAGGAATAGAAACCAGGCTTGTCTTAATTATTACTAACTGCCATTTTGTTTCTACAATAAATCTTAGATTTTTTTTCTTTCAGTTTATAGGGATCTCATTTGCTAATTGAGTTCTCTGTTTCAACTAGAACAGTTCATGAACCATGACTCAGCAGTTCCAGCTCAAAGATCTTTCCCTCTGAAGTCTTGTTCCTCCATCTCCTGCTCGGCTTGCTGTCTGTGCTTTCTGTTCATCTTCTGACTCTTCAGTACCCATGTCAATGATTTATATTTCTGCTACTTCATGCAAGCCTTGGTAATGTGAAGGTCCACATTAGATTTTTATTCCTCATATACCAGTCCTTGCTAAATTTTCTCTTGCACCAAAAGCACCCAATGAGCTTGTAAGAAAACAGAGGACAGGCATGATATCTAATGACCGATATTAAAGGGGAGCCTGTCAAAGAGAAGAGCACATGAGTTCATTCTTGAGATGAAGAGACTAAGAAGTATCCTTCCCACGACCTTACTGCACATATGCAACCAGGTGGGTTACTAATATGAGCCAATCAAGAACATGAAGATAATAGCAACTAAATTGGGACTTGAATTTTTTCTTTTGTAAACCAAGAAGCTTTTCAATGCAGCCATGCCCTACTCCAAACTGAAAAGCTTAACAACAAGCCTCTAGGAGTTCCCGTGTGAGCAGATGCCAAGCATCTCAGAGTGTATCCCTGGAGAGCACAGAACAGCAGCTGCCAACAGTTTTACTCTTGAAGCATTTGGACTTGACTAGAGGTGATAAAAGCATCAAGTTATCTCTCCTGCCATAGAAATAACTCATTAAACAAAGCAGAAAACAAAATACTACAGGCAGTTCTCAGTGCTGAAATTTCATTTTCTACTGTTAGCTTAAAGTAATTAATATAAAGATGGTATAAAGGCAACAGCACAAAGTGATCTTGAGGAAACAGGAGGTCAGACTACCAAAGAAGTAAAAAAGGATCCCATGCAATTGTAGAACACCTATCATTGACTGTAAAGTCAATAGGATTTGAAAGGCCAACTCCACATTCTGGTCCTCCTTAGGTAACTGCTGTTGGCCAAATAGTCTACAAAGACTGGGGTGTTTTGTTTTCTTTTGTTTTTTCCATGAGTGAAATTTCAGATCTTATCTGTTATTTTATTCCCAGGCTTTCTTTGTTCTGCTGTCTAAATACTCTAACAATTCTGTTACCTAAACAAAAATACATACATCTAATTCATTTTGATCACCACGTTGTTATTACTAAGAGTATTACTCTTGGTAGAGTGGGCTATGTCTCACATATGCTTGAGGAAGGTTGGAATGTCTGACCATCTCCTACACAGAAGCTGTTCTACCTTTTTGTTGACCACCTAACACATGATCAATCAGTATCTAGATAGTCTAGCTAGATACACTTATTCGAGTTGATTTTGTGCTTAGCAGAGTCGATTAACAGAAGCTGAAAAGAGTTACATAGTTAACATGAAGTAGAGATGAGAGTTGAGAATATTAAGGGTATAACAGAATAGTTCAGCTCCTAATTATAAAACAGTCACTATAATATAACAGCATTAGAATGATGATATTTTTATTGGATATTTTATGTATTTACATTTAAAATGTTATTCCCTTTACCCCCTCTACCATCCAGCCTCCTGCGTCAACCCTGCTTTTATAAAGATGCATCTGCTCACAACCACCCATTCCCAACTCAACGCCCTGACATTCCCCTGCAATGGAGAAGTGAGCCTTCACAGGACCAAGGGCTTTTTTTCCTATTATTTCCAGTAACAATTGCTGATGCCAAAATGCTTGCTGACAGGAGCCTGATCTGGATGTCTCCTAAGAGGCTCTGCCAGAGCCATACTGATACAGATGAGGATGCTTGCAGCTAACCATTGGACTGAGCACAGGGACCCCAATGAAGGAGTTACAGAAAAGACTAAAGGAGCTGAAGGGGTTTGACATCCCATAGGAATCACAACAATATCAATATCTAGAGCCCCCGGATCTCTCAGAGACAAAATCACCAACCAATGAATAGAATGACAGTCTTAAGGCAGGCTTGTACTATTGAGCTTTCACCCCACGACAGGCATGTACTGCTCTACCTGAACCCCATGACCATCCTCCCAGTGGTTCACAGTTGTCTGTGAAGTCCATTTTACAGATAAGAATGTGAGGTAGAGAGATGCTAAGGAAGTATACAAAATCATCTCCTTAGTAATTAAAAGGAGAGAAATTCTAACCTAGGTGTTATCTTTCCTGCCATAGAAGTAACTCATTAAACAAAGCAGAAAACAAAATACTACAGGCAGTTCTCAGTGCTGAAATTTCATTTTCTACTGTTAGCTTAAAGTAATTAATATAAAGATGGTATAAAGGCAACAGCACAAAGTGATCTTGAGGAAACAGGAGGTCAGACTACCAAAGAAGTAAAAAAGGATCCCATGCAATTGTAGAACACCTATCATTGACTGTAAATTATTGCTCTAATTCCTCTTACCCACCATCCTGACTAGAAGCATTATACATATACCAGAACATTTTCAAACACTGGCATGGTGTTTAGGATTCCCACATTCTTTGCTTCTACCTGAATTTATACACACACATTCAGAAAGTACTTATTTGAGTAAGTAGCATTGGATAGTAAAGAGATTCACAAATCTGAACTCTATCTCACACTGCCATTGACAAACTATCTTTACAAAGTTTTTTTTGCTTCAGTAGTTGTGTATCCTGAAAAACTGCATAACTGAACAACATTCTGGTTTCCACTTGGTTTTACTGGAGGGGGAATAAAGAATGGCCTGTCCTTGACTGGAGGTAACATCCAAATATATACTTGCTGCTTGTCGAGATTTCATAACTCAATGCCATACTATTCAACTCAGGTTCTCAAATACAATGTGTATGCAGCTTTGGAACTAGACTATTTGTCAAACAAAATTTTAATCAAACCCAAATAAGGGTAAAAATAAAGCAATTATGAATGTATCTACTGTTTCATCAGGCCATGCATGGGCAGATTTGTGGAATCCTACTTTACCAGGGAACAGAGTTTAAAGACTATAGTGCATTAGACAGCAGAGGTCAATTAGGCAGATCAAATGCTGCTGTCCATCTACTGGATAAAATATAGTGAGGACAGAGAAAACATGCCCTCTTCTGTCAAGAAACACACAGTCTCCGTAAAGAATTGTTAATTAAGAAAACCAAAAATTAAAAATTAGTTTATCAAACTCTTTGTTCTGAGGAAATGCACAGCATAGAGTGGCTTAGAGTCCAAGAATATTACTTAGTACCAAAACCTGTTGTACAGAGCAGGTCAGGACACCAAATCAGATAACAGATTTGTTAATAAAGGAACATCACTGCTGGCCTGAAATATTGTACTATCACTTGAATGCTGGGGAGAAAACAATTGTTTAATACATGCTTTTCTGCCATGAGTCTCTGTTATATTCTCTATGTTCTCCCAATTAAAAAGTAAGCTTGCAAGCTTTCTATAAGTCAAATTCACCACCCTAACCTGGAACCTAAAACCAAGCCTAGAGTTACAGATATCTTTATATGTTTAATGACTGAATGACCCCGAGCCATGGCAAGCTTTAAGGATCAGAGCTGGAGGCTACACAATGATATGCTGTGCTCTCTGCTTTCAGAAACTTTATAGCATCCAGTTTCTTCCTGCACCCAGAGATGGCACCGTGCCAGAGCTCTCTGTGCACTGACCTGGCTGGGAACAGCTAATCCCCCAGACGGGCTGACACATCTGAGAGCACAGGTGAGACCACCACTTCTGCTCAGATTCCTGGCCCATGAGGAATCCACCTGGAGCCCTAAGGACACAGCAGCCTGTAGTAGTAATAATAAATAAAGGTTCTGTTCTGTTGTTAGTGGCCCCTATGGTCTCATTCCATAGGAGCTACTCCAGGAGCTGCTCCATTATGGATCCAGAGCATAATACTCTAAGCAGTTAGTTTCCAGGAGGTTCACACAGCCTGCCCTGACTGCTTCTGTCCCAGGTGGTCCATGAGCGCCCTAGTGTGTTGTTTTCTGTTTTCATACACTGTCCTCCACTGCCCCGTAAAGTCACCACTCAATGATCAATTACTTATCAGACAGGCTTATATGTTAAATTCTCAATCAACAATCCCTATACACAATATGCTTACAACCAGTTGACAAAGATATAAACTTCCCACCTTGATAAGATAAATGGACCCATACAACCCATTAGAAATAATTACAACCTTATATATATAAACATACGCCAAGAGAAACATCCATGTATGCTACCATGTTGCTTCCTCCTCCATTCTCTTTTCTCCTCCTCTCTCCTTCCCAGAACTCTGTCCACAACCACTCTCTACTGTCCAATCATGTATCATCTTGACATCAACCTGCAGGAACCAAGTAATATTCTGGGACAGGATCCTTCCAGTTTCTGCTTACACCCAAAGCTGACCATGTGCCACAGCTCTCTATACCCAGACCTGGCTGGGAGAGAGCTAGTTAGCAAGAAGTGCTGACACACATGAGCTCACAGGTAAGACCACCACAGCTGCTCTAAGAGATCCTCCCAGAGCCTTCAGGACAGGAACCGAGTAACAGTTTGAGATAAGATCCTTTCAGTTCCAGTCTGTGCCCTGTGCAGACCCTGTACAACAGCTCTTTGTACCTAAACCCTGCAGGGAAAGAGCTGGTCCCCTAGGAATGCTGACACACAGGCTTACAGGATCATCAAGCTACTGTCAGAATTAGAAAGATCAACTAATGCCAGACATAAACAGATGGCAAGGAACAAGTCTAAGAACCTACTTGACATCATCAGAACCCAGTTTCCCCACAACAGCAAGTCCTAGATATCTCAAACACCAAAACAGCAAGAGTCTGATTTAAAATCTCATGTTAGTGGACTTGAAGAAAATCATCAATAAATCTCTTGAAGAAATACAAGACAACACAGGGAAACAGGTAGAAGCCCTTAGAGAATCACAGGAAAACATAAGCAAACAGGTAAAGTATTTAAACAAAAATATCTAGAATGTAAAAATGGAAATAGAAACAATAAATAAATCATAAAGTGAGACGACTCTGGAATAGAAAATCTACAAAGAAATCTGGGGGCATAGATGCAAGAATTATCAACAGAATACAAGAGATAGAAGAGATAATCTCAGGGGCAGAAGATACCACAGGAAACATTAACACAATAGTCAAAGAAAGTACAAAATGCAAAATGCTTCTAACCCAAAACCTACAGGAAATCTAGGATACAATGAGAAGATCAACCCAGAGAATAATAGATATAGATGAGAACAAAAATCCCAGCTTAAAAGAGGCCTAAATATCTTCAACAAAATTATAGAAGAAAACTTCCCTAAGCCAAAGAAAGAGATGCCCATAAGCCCACAGAACTCCAAATAAATAAATTGTACCAGAAAAGAAACTCCTCCCATCACATAGTAGTCAAAACACCACATTTACAAACAAAGAAAGAATACTAAAAGCAGTAAGGGAATAAGGCTAAGTAACATACAAAGGAAGAGCTACCAGATTCAAACCAGACTTCTCAAAAGAGATTATGAAAGCAGGAAGATTCTGGGTGGATGTCATACTGATCAAAAGAGAACACAAATGCCAGCCCAGGCTGCTATATTCAGCAAAAGTCTCAATTAACATAGAAGGAAAAACCAGAATATTCCATCACAAATCCAAACTCACAAAATATCTTCCCACAAATCCAGCCATAAAAAGGAAAATAGATGGAAAACTCCATCAAAAGGAGGGAAATTACATCATTAAAAAAGACAGTAATCTTCTTTCAACTAACAAAAAAAAAAAAGCCGCAAAAACATAATTCAATCTCTAACAACAAAAATAACAGGAAACAACTATCATTGGACCCTAATATCTCTCAACGTCAATTAACTCAATTCGCTGAGAAAAAGAAATAGACAAAAGAGACTAGATATGTACAGAGGGCCCAAATTTTGCTGTATACAGAAAGCACACCTAAGTGACAAAGACAGACACTACCTCAAAGTAGAAGGCTGGAAAACAATTTTCTAAGCAAGTGGTGCAAAGAAACAAGCTGGGGTAATATTCTAATATCAAATATAATTGATTTTCAATAAAAAGTTATCAAAAACATTAGGAAGAATACTTTATACAGATCAAAAGAAAAATCCAACAAGATGAACTCTCTCAAATCTGAATATTTATACTTCGAATGCAAGGGTATCTACATTCATAAAAGAAACCTAATTAAAGCTTGAAGCACATATCCCACCTCACACAATAATAATGGGAGACTTCAACACCCTACTCTCATCAATGGACAGATTATGGGAACTAAACAGAGAAACAGTGAAACAAACAAATGTAATGAAGCAAATGAACTAAACATATCTATAGAACATTTCATCCTAAAGCAAAACTATACCTTCTTCTCAGCACCTCATGGTACTTTCTCCAAAATGGACTGTATAATCAGTCACAAAACAGCCCTCAACAGATACAAGGAGATTGAAAACAATCCCATGCCTTCATTCAGATCACCATAGATTAAGGCTAGTGTTCAGTAACAACAAAAACAACAGAAAGTGCACATAAGCATCCAACCTGAACAATGCTCTACTTAACTTGGTCAAGGAAGAAGTAACGAAAGAAATGAAAAAAAATTAGAATTTAATGAAAATGAAGGCTCAACATACCCAAGTCTATGGGACAAAAAAAAAGCAGTACTAAGAGGAAAACTCTAGCTCTGAGTGCCTCCAAAAATAAACTGGAAAGAAAGAGTACACTAGCAGCTTGACAGCACAGCTGAAAGCTCTAGAACAAAAAGAAGCAGATACACCCAAGAGGAGTAGACAGCAGGTAATAATGAAACTCGGAGCAAAAAAAATCAACCAACTAGAAGGAAAAAGAACTATTCAAAAAAAATCAACAAAGCCAAAAGCTAGTTCTTGGAGAAAATTAGCAAGAGATATAAATTCTTAGCTAGACTAAGCAGAGGGCACAGAAACAGTATCCAAATTAATAAAAATCTGAAAAGAAAAGGGAGACATAACAATAGAAACTGAGGAAATTCAAGAAATCATCAGATCCTACTACAAAAGCCTATACTCAACAAAACAGGAAAATATGGATGAAAATGGACCATTTTCTACATAATACAGATATTAGGTAGCAAAGTTAAATCAGGATCAGATAAACCACCTAAACAGTGCCATAACCCCTTTAGAAATAGAAGCAGTCATCAACAGCCTCCCAAAATAAAAAACCCCAAGGCCTTATAGGTTTCATGCAGAATGTTAACAAACCTTCATTGAAGACTTAACACCAACACTTTCCAGATTATTTCACCAAATAGAAACAGAAGGAACACTACCCAATTCTTTCAACGAAGCCAAAATTAAGCTTATACCTAAAGCACTCAAAGACCCAACAAGTAAAAATCCTCAAATCAATTTCTCTTATGAATACTTATGCAAAAATAGTCAATAAAATTCTTTCAAACCAAATTCAAGAACACATCAAAACAATCAATTATTATGATCAAGTAGGCTTTCTCCCTGTGATGCAAGGACAATTCAATATACAGAAATCCATCGCATTATCTACTATATAAAAAAACTCAATGAAAAAAAGCCAGATACTCATTTCATTACATGCTAAGAAAGCATTTGACAAAATTCAACACCCCTTCATGTTAAAGGTCTTGGAAAAAGTAGAAATTCAAGGCCCATGCCTAAACATAGTAAAAGCAACATACAGCAAACTGATAGCCAACATCAAATAAATGGTGAGAAACTTAAAGCAATCCCACTAAAATTAGGGACTAGACAAGACTGCCCACTCTCTCCCTACCTATTTAATATTGTAGTAGAAGTCCTGATTGGAGTAATTAGACAACAAAAGGAAGTCAAAGAGATATACTTCAGAAAAGCCAAAATGATAATATCATCATTTACAGACAATATGATAGTATACCTAAGTGACCCCAAAAATGCCACCAGAGAACTCCTACAGCTGATAAAATACTTCAGCAAAGTGGCTGAATATAAAATTAACTCAAACATATTGGTAGCCTTTCTCTACTCAAAGGATATATAGGCTGAGAAAGAAATTAGAGAAATGACAAACTTCACAATAGTCCAAAATAATATAAAATACCTTGGTGTGACTCTAACCAAGCAAGTGAAAGATTTGTATGACAAGAGCTTTAAGTCTCTGAAGAAATAGAAGATCTCAGAGGATGGAAAGATCTCCCATGCTCATGAATTGCCGGGATTGATATAGTAAAGATAGTCATCTTGCCAAAAGCAATCTACAGATTTAATGCAATTCCCATCAAAATTCCAACTCAGTTCTTCATAGTTGGAAAGAGAAATTTGCAAATTCCTCTGGAATAACAAACACCAAGGATAGCAAAAACTATTCTGAAAAATAAAAGAACTTATGGAAGAATCACCATCTCTGATCACAGGCTACATTGCAGAGCAATGGTGATTTAAAAAACTGTATGGTATTGGAACAAAGACAATCACGTAGATAAATGAAATAGAATTGAAGACCCAGAAATTAACTCATACATATATGGTCACTTGATCTTTGACAAACAAGATAAAACCATCTAATGGAAAAAAGACATCATTCTCCACAAATGGTGCTGGTCCAACTAGAGGTCAGCATTTGGAAGAATGAACATTGATCTGTCCTTATTTCCTTGTACAAAGCTCAGGTGCAAGTGGATCAAGGACCTCCACATAAAACCAGATACAGTGAAACTAATAGAAAAGAAGGTCAGGAAGAGCTTAGAACACATCGCACGCGGTGGGGGGGGGGGGTGGAAATTTTCTGAACAAAATACCAGTGGCCTATGCTATAAGACCAAGAATTAACAAATGGGACCTGATAAAATTGCAAAGCTTCTATAAGACAAAGGACACTGTCATTAGGACAAATCAGTAACCAGTAGGATAGGAAACGATCTTTGCCAGTCCTACATACAAGAACGCTAATATCCAATGTACACGAAAAACTCAATAAGTTAAACCCCAGATAATCAAATACCCCTATTTAAAAATGGGGGGAAAGCTCAACAGAGAATTCTCAACTAAGGAATATCAGTGGCTGAGAAGCACCTAAAGAAACGTTCAACATCCTTAGTTATTAGGGAAATGCAAATCAAAACAACACTGAGATTCTACTTTATGCCAGTCAGAATGACTAAGATCAAATAGTCAGGTGCTGGCAAGGATGTGGAGAAAGAGGAACACTCCTCCATTATTGGTGGAATGCAAGCTTGTACAACCACTCTGAAAATCTCTCTGGCAGTTGCTCAGAATATTGAACATATTACTACCTAAGGACCCAACTATACCACTCTTGGGAATATACCCAAAAGAAGCTCCAACATATAACAAGGACACACGCTCCACAATGTTCATAGCAGCCTTATTTATAATAACCAAAAGCTGGAAAGAACCCAGATGCTCTTCAACAGAGGAATAGAACCAGAAAATGTAGTACATTTATACACTGGAGTACTATTCAGCTATTAAAAATAATGAGTTCATGAAAGTCTTAGGCAAATGGATGGAACTAGAAAATATCCTGAGTGAAGTAACCTAATCACAAAAAAAAAAAAAAAAAAAAAAAAAACAAAACAAAAAAAAAACATACATGATATGCACTCACTGATAAGTTTATCCAAGAAGCTTGGATTACCCAAGATACAATTCACAGACCAGATGAAGCTCAAGGAGAAAGAAGACCAAAGAAGGGATGCTTTAGTCCTTCTTAGAAAGTGGAACAAAAATATTCACATGAAGAAATATGGAGACAAAGTTTGAAGCAGAAACTGAAGAAAAGGCCATCCAGAGACTGCCCCACAGAGAGATCCAGCCCATACACAGCCACCAAACCCAGACAATATTGCTGATGCCAAGAAGTACATGCTGACGGGAGCCTGATATAGCTGTCTCCTGAAAAGTTTGGCCAGATCATGACAAATACAGAATCAGATGCTCACAGCCAACCATTGAACTGATAATTAGGCCCCAGTGGAGGAGTTTGAGAAAGAATTGAAGAAGATGAATAGGTTTGCAATCCCACAGGAACAACAATATCAATCAATTAGAGCTCCCACGGTCTAAACCACCACCCAAAGAGTACACATGGACAGACCCATGGCTCCACTGCATATGTAGCAGAGGATGCCCTTGTTGAGCACCAATAAGAAGCAAAGCCCTTAGTCCTACCAAGACTTGATGCCCTAGTATAGGAGAATGTCAGAGTGGGAGGTGGGAAGGTATGGGATGGGGGAACCTCATAGAAGCAGTGGGAAGGGGGATGGGATGGGGGTTTATTGGGGGGAAGCCAGAAAAAGGGATAAAATTTAAAATTTAAATAAAATACATCTAATCAAAAGAAAAAACTTTATATCTGGTGATAAATATGCAGTAATGCATATTGAAAGAGAAAAATAAGATACAGAGTAATCTCTGTTGGAAGAGCATTTTGTTACAGTCAGTCAACACCTAGGGATATACAGCTAACTACTGCTGCTGTTGTTATCATGCAGCTGGAAAAGAAACAAGTACAACATATTGAATGCATTAAAACTAAAGGCCAATAAACTTCAAATTAACATTAATACACGATCCAGGGATATGTTCCTGAAGCCATGCAGCTACTTGTAAGAGAAAAGATACTAGCAGGTTCTTGTTGTCAACTGACCTTAGTTCAGTGCAGAGCAGCGATTATGGATTAAGTCTACCTCGGGTGTTTTCACAATTGCCTGCGACATTTAGAGGGTACAACCTGTCTCCAATGAAACTGCAAACATGAGCACCAGTCTAGGCCTTCTGGGAAACTGCAGTAGAGCTTAGTTACGGGGTCATCTAGAGCATCTCAGATAAGCTATAAATTTCTCTCTTATGGTATGACAGGAAAACAGATGTGTTTCTACCGTGTGGGAAATGAGCAGCCTTTAGTACACATCTGACCTTGCCAGTGAACCTGTCCCTCTATTTCTGTGTGTTTCCTGGTCACAATAAGTTCTATAGAACAGAAGTAACACATTACAGTCAGAGACAGAGGTGTGAAGCCTAGTTCTGCCATTAAATAGGTCTATGTATCTGGGAAAAACACTTGTTAGTATTTAATTTTCTCACATCAAATATGGGAAACAACACCTATGGCATAGAATTATCTTTATAATATTAAATTAAATTATATTAATCATGATACCTAGCATACATAACATATTTATTAAGAATATATTTGCAAGACACGGCCCAGTTTCATCAGGACCAATGGCCAGTTAAAAGGCCACCAGGAGCTAGAAAGTGCTGCAGGAGCACTCTTCACCCTAACGAGAACAGTGAATCACTTTTATTCACTGTCTTTGACTCAGTGTCCACTCTGGGAGAGGCCACCCAGAACTCTCCCAAATCAAGCAGTGGAACTACCTGGGAGGGCACACTTCCTGGCCAAGGCCAGACCCAGCCCAGTTTCATCAGGACAGTCAGCAGGCCAACAGGGTGCTGGGAGCTAGAAACAGCTGCAGGAAGGCTCCCCATCCTAAATGGAAGGGTGACTCAACTTCTCCTGCCCATAGTCTACTCCGGGAGAGGCCACCCAGAAGTCTTGCAGCACAGGCAGCTGTAGTGCCTGAAAGTGTAAAATCCAGACCAAGGCCAGAACTGGCCCAGGAACATCAAGACTGGGCTCTGTCATCAGAACTCACAGCCTACCCTGAAAGAGGAACACTGAGAAACAAATTCCCTCTGGAGACCATGGGCCCACAGACCCACAAGAGAGACAAGATCCAGTAAGAGACAAATAGATCGCCTAGAATCACCTATATCAAGATGGCAAGAGGAAAGCACAAGAATCTAAGAAATGGAAACCAAGACAACCGGGCAACCTGTCTCACCACCGCACATAGTGGACATCCCAGCTCACCAGAAAAATAAGACTTACACTTAAAATCATACTTCACAATGATGATGGAGATCTTTGAGAAGTGCATAAGTAACACACTTAAAGAAGTAAAGAAAATCCAGAAGACTACAGGAAAACAAGTTGAGGCCCTTAAAAAGGAAACACAAAAATTACTTAAAGAGCAAAAGGAAAGCACAAACAACCAGGTGAAAGAACTGAAAGCAGATAAAGAAACAATGAAGAAAACACAAAAGGAGACAACCACGAAGTTGGAAAACCTAGGAAAGGCATTGGAGATCACAGATGCTAGCATCACCGACAAAATATAAGAGATGGAAGAGAGAATCTCAGGGGCAGAGATAACATAGAAATCATTGACACAACATTCAGAAAAAATGGAAAAGAAGATTCTAATCCAAAACATCCAGAAAATCCAGAATACAATGAGAAGAACAAACCTAAAGATAATAGGTTTAGAAGAGGGCAAAGAATATCAACTGAAAGATAGTAAATATCTTCACCAAAATTGTAGAAGAAAACTTCTGTAACCTAAAAAAAAAAAAAAAAAAAAAAGATACAGACATACAAGAAGCCTACAAAACCCCAAACAGACTCAACCAGAAAAGAAATTCTTTCCAACACATAATAGTCAAAAGAACAAATGCTCAAAACAAAGAAAGAATACTAAAATTAGTAAGAGAAAAAGGACAGGTAACATATAAAGGCAGACCAATCAAAATTACACCAGACTTTTCAACACAGACTATGAAAGCTAGAAGATTCTGGACAGATATCATACAGACTCTAAAGGAACACAAGTGTCAGCCCAAGTTACTATAGCCAGCAAAACTCTCAATCACCATAGATGGAGAAACCAAGATATTCCAGGACAAAAAAAAATTACACAATGTCTATCTACAAATTCCGCCCTACAAAAGATAATAGATGGAAACCTATGCCACAAAGAGGGAAACTTAACCCCAGAAAAATCAAGAAACTAATCTTCTTGCAACAAACACCAAAGAAGAAAAGCACACAAACATAACTCTATCTGTAACAGCAAAAGTAGCTGGAAACAACAATCACTGTTCTTTAATATCCCTTAACATTAATGGAATCAGTTCTTCAACAAAGAGACATAGACTATCAGACTGAATACGTAATCAGGATCCAGCATTTTGCTGCATACAGGAAACTCATCTCAGCAACAACGTCAAGCACTACCTAAGAGTAAAAGGATGGGAAAAATACTTCCCAAGCAAATGGTCCCAAGAACCACCTGAAATAGCCATTCTAATATCAAATAAAACAAATTTTTTAACCAAAAGCCATCAAAAAAGACAAGGAAGGACACTTTTTATGCATCAAAGAAAAAAAAATCAATCAAGATGAATTCTCAATCATGAACACCTATGCTCCAAATACAAGAACACCCACATTCATAATAGAAACTCTACTAAAGCTCAGGGCATATATTACACCACACACAATAATGGTGGGAGACTTCAACACCCCACTCTCATCAATATTTACTATCTTTCAGTTGATATTCTTTGCCCTCTTTGGTTTGCAAGAATTTTATTGAGTATTTTTGCATTAATGTTCATGAGGAAATTTGGTCTAAAGTTCTCTTTCTTTGTAGTGTCTTTTTGTGGTTTAGGAATGAGTGTAATTGTAGCTTCGAAGAATGAGTTTGGTAGTATTTTCTTTATTTCTATTTTGTGGAATAGTTTGCAGAGTATTAGAATTAGGTTTTCTATGAAGTTCTGACAGAATTCTGCGCTAAACCCATCAGGTACTGGGCCTTTTTGGTTGGTAGGTTTTTCATGACTGCTTCTATTTCTTTAGGAGTTATAGGGCTGTTTAGATGGTTTATCTGATCCTGATTTAACTTTGGTACCTGGTATCTGTCTAGTACATTGTCCATTTCCTCTAGCTTTTCTAGTTTTGTTGAGTATAGGATTTTGTAATAGGATCTGATGATTGCTTGAATTGTCTCAGTTTCTGTTGTTATGTCTCCACTTTCATTTCTGATTTTCCTAATTTGGATGCTTTCTGTGCACCCTCTGGTCAGTCTGGCTAATGGCTTATCAATCTTGCTAATTTTCTCAAAACCGGCTCTTGGTTTTGTTGATTCTTTTATAGTTTTTTTGTCGCTATTTGGTTGATTTCAGTTCTGAATTTGATTATTTCTTGCCATCTACTTCTCTTGGGTTTATCTGCTCCTTTTTGTTCTAGAGCTTTCAGTTGTGCTGTCAAGTTGCTAGTATATGCTCTCTCCAGTTTCTTTTTGGAGGTGTTCGGAGCTATGAGGTTTTCTCTTAGCACTGCTTTCATTGTATCCCATAAGTTTGGGTATGTTATTTCTTCATTTATGATAAATTCTAAAAAGTCTTTGATTTCTTTCTTTATTTTTTTCTTGTCCAAGCTATTATTGAGTAGAGCATTGTTTAGCTTCCATATATATGTGGGCTTTTTGTTGTAATTTTTATTATTAAAGACCATTCTTAGTTCATGGGAATCTCATAGAATGTATGGAATTATTTTGATCTTCTTGTATCTGTTGAGACCTGTTTTGTGTCTGAATATTTAGTCAATTTTGGAGAAGGTACCATGAAGTGCTGAGAAGAAGGTATTTTTTTTTTTTTTTTTTGTTTTAGGATGAAATATTTTATAGATGTCTCTTGAATCCTTTCGGGTCAGAACTTCTGCTGGTTTCACTGTGTCTCTGTTCAATTTCTGTTGAGGAGGAAGAGGGCTAGGAGTGGGGGAGGGGTATAACATTTGAAATGAAAATACCCAAAATATCAAATAAAATTGAAAAAATAATATATTTGCTTTCATAGAACATATTCATAAAGTATACATTTGCTTTCTCCTTTCCTGGTTTCTGGTTCTTCTCCAGGTCTCTCCTATGCCATGATTACTCATGGCACCTTCCTTCCTCCAACAATTATTATTTTCTATGCTGTACCTCTTATAATTCTCTATTCAATAGGCATGGGACTGGTGGGAACCAACATAGGCCATGCTTTCATGGAGCTTTAAAAAATGCTTGGCCCTAGGCAGAACAATAGAAGCAAACGTGAGAAGAATGTTTTTTAAATGTATATACTAAGAAAATAAATCTGGTCCCCGAGCTGGGCTTTCTAGCTGATTACAGTCTATATAGATTTACTTATTGCTGTATGGATGAGTCTAGACAGTTCTTTTCACTCCTTAGAAACTTGAAATGGAGATTTTTGCCAAATATAGGGCAGTGCTTGGTCTTTTATTAAATGAGTCTGTAAATATTTTGTAGTTCTAAATATTATTATTGAGGAAATGTTGGCTTACAGGGTAACAGGACTTTCTATGCAAGCATACAGACATGAGTTTGGGTTCCCAGAACCCATACAAAAAAGCCAATGTATGGCTATAACCCCAACATTATAGGACAAAAACAGAAAGATCCTCGAAACTTCTTGTCCAACAAACTGACCAAAACATTCATCTTCTAACGTCTCAAGAAAATAAAGTGGAGGTCAATAGAGGAAAGATACCCAATATTTTTTTTCTAATCTCTGAATACATACACATATATCTGTACAACCCTATGTTCATGATCTACATGATCATACATACATATATACACACTGAATACCCTTATGTAAATGATCTACATGATCATGTACATACAAAAACATACACAGCTACATATCCCGATAAATATGCACTTACACATGGCATGCTAGTGAAGGTTATATTAGAGATTTTATGATAAGGTGACTGCTGGAAAAAAAGTCAAAGATTGAAAGGGGCATTTTATGAGAAAAATACTAGATAATATGATCAAAATTGAAGCTGAACAAACCCCTGAAGGCAAAGGCAGGTTGGTCATCCATTCAGTAGAATAAATGGAAAGGCTGACCTGTCTCCAAGGAAAAGGGCATGCTCCCATAAACATTCATTAAGTGGGTAAGGGAATACCTGTGGCTGAGCTGTCTTAATGACCTTCTAATATGGGACAAAAGAAAACTGGAGAGAAAGGACAGAAGAGAAGTCTAAGACTCAGAATAAAGACTTGGGACAAAGAAAGACTCTAAGGGCTTATAAAAAAATAACATGGCTTATCAGAGTGAGATGGTGTAAAGGAAAGTCGGAACTGCTGCCCAAACTCTGAGCATGTGAAAAAGTCCATTTTTAGTTAGCATGGGATTCAATTATGAAGAGAACGACTTTAAATGGAAATAAGTTTTTAGCATCTTTTAGGACACTGGCTAACAGTGATGAAAAAAGCTAACTCATTCCTCTCTGAACCACGATGGTACCTTTCTTTGATTTCTCAGGCACACTAAATCACCCCACAGTACACATTCATTTCCAAGGACAATGGGGAAGAGCTATTTTCTAGTTCTGCTACATCATTTATTCAATTTCAAAACTGTGAAAATGGTTTCTCTACGAAGGAGCAGATTCAGTCACTTATCTAAGTGCCCTCTAACCTCATCTCCTAACTGAGGCATGATTTAATTGGATAATGAAACCACTCTAATGATTTTTGATGGTGGCTTACACTGGAATCAAACTACACGAGGGAAAAAATGGGGGAAAAATTGGAAATCCAGTTTATAATCTCTACAGATACTAAAATAAAAAATTCTGTTTTAAAATTGACTCACAAAATGAGGTAATTACTCTATTTACTTCTTCAAGTCTGTTCCTCCCCCTCCTCCCACTCTGCCTCCCTGGATGGGAATGTCTACAGATAAGGACACTAAGATTCTTGACTTAGGACTTCTGATGAAAATTTCATAGTGTGAGGCTCTAGTGGGGGATCAGAGAAAATAAGAAAAGACAGGAGGTCTGTTTCTCCAGTTTCTCCCATAGCAGCCAAGGTTTTCCTGCCAGCTGTATTTGTCTCTTTAAGAACGCAGCTTCTTATCAGGCAGGCCCTCCGTAAGGCTGGATCTGTCATTAAATTCTAATAAAATCTCCCCTCATCTCTCTGGCTAAAGACAATAATGACTTCCATGTTTGGAGCTTCCAATAACCATAGTGTTCTAGTTTCCTTTCTGTTGCTGTGATACAAGGCTCTGTTCAAAAAGCAAGTGAGGGGAGGAAAGGGTTTTTACCTCAGTTCATAGGTTGCAGCCATTCTTGAGGGAAATCAGAAGAGGAACTCAAGCGGAAATTTGAAGCAGAAGCCATGGAAGTGGATGCTTGCAGACACAGTCACAGGCTTATGCTTGACAAGTCTCTTTCTTTTCTACAGCCCCTGGCTATCCACTGGATGAAGTGGTGCCACCCAATGTGCACTGTGCCCACACACATCAATTACTAGTCATGACAGCACCCCATAGATGTTGTCACAGGCATTGCATAGACGCTGATCTTAGTAATTCTTCAGCCCAAGCTCCCTCTTCAATAGACACTAAGCTACATCAAGTTGACAATAAAGTATCTAATATGCAGACCCACATCTCAGTAAATAATCTTAGTAAATAATTGTTCAGACATTGGAAATGCATTCAATTCCTTTAGGGCTCCTTTGCATTACTTATTTAGTTTTACTACATAAATTATAATATCAACGTTATTTATTCAATATTTATATTTTAGTCACCTCTATAAAAAGTCTTGACATGGATTATTTCATCTTTTAATCTTCAAACAAAAATACTATTATTATTTCTGTGGTAGATATTATTGTTACCTAGAAATTCATCTTTGTCCTTCTCACTCTCATGGAATTGATATTCTCACTCCACTGATACTGGGCTTATGTCATAATTTCTCTGAGCCTATAGAACAGGAAAGGAGAACTGATATGTCAAATTTATTCCTGTCTTACAAAGTTGCCCACATTCATATGTCTCTAACATTACTACAAAATAGATATAACTAGGTTGAAATCTTAATCCCCAAAGGGGGCTTATAGACAAGTATGACAAAGCCACCCTTCTCACACTTAACTGATACTGATACGAAGCCACACCCTGAGAAATGCATGTGAGCCTTCTAAAGACCTGCAGAACCTCATAGTCAACCTAAACCAAAATCAAACAGTCCTGAGATGGCAAGTAGACCCATGAAATAAAAGATGGCTGTTGTAGCCAACATCAAACTTAATGGTGAGAAACTTGAAGCAACCCCACTAAAATCAGGGACTCGACAAGGCTGCCCACTCTCCCCCTACCTATTCAACATAGTACTGGAAGTCCTGGCTGGAGCAATTAGACAGCAAAAGGAGATCAAGAGGATACAAATCGGAAAGGAAGAGATAAAAACATCACTCTTTGCCGATGACATGATAGTGTACTTGAGTGACCCCAAAAATTCCACCAGAGAACTTCTACAGCTGATAAACAAGTTCAGCAAAGTGGCTGGATACAAAATTAACTCGAACAAATCAGTAGCCTTCCTATATACAAAGGACAAACATGTGGAGAAAGAAATTAGGGAAAAGGTACCCTTCACAATCTTCACAAAAACTATGAAATACCTTGGTGTGACTCTAACTAAGCAAGTGAAGGACCTGTACGACAAGAACTTCAAACCTCTAAAGAAAGAAATTGAGGAGGATCTCAGAAAATGGAAAGATCTCCCATGATCATGGATTGGAAAGATTAACATCTTAAAAATGGCCATCCTACCAAAAGCAATCTACAGATTCAATGCAATCCCCATCAAAATTCCAACCCAGTTCTTCATGGAACTGGAAAGATCAATGTGCAATTTCATATGGAATAACAAAAGACCTAGAATAGCTAAATCCATCCTCAACAACAAAAAAAATCTGCAGGAATCACTATCCCTGACCTCAAGCTATATTACAAGGCAATTGTGCTGAAAACTGCATGGTACTGGTACAGAAATAGGCATGTGGATCAATGGAATAGAATAGAAGATCCAGAAATGAGCCCTCATGTATATGGTCACCTGATTTTTGACAAAGGAGCCGGAATCATTCAATGGAAAAAGGACAGCCTATTCAACAAATGGTGCTGGTCCAACTGGCACTCAGCATGCAAAAGAATGAAAATAGACCCTTTCTTATCTCCTTGTACAAAGCTCAAGTGTAAGTGGATCAAAGATCTCCACATTAAACCAGATACACTGAAACTATTAGATGAGAAAGTAGGGAAAACCTTAGAACACATAGGCACAGGAGAAAATTTCCTGAACAAAACACCAATGGCTCAAGCTCTAAGGTCAAAGATTAACAAATGGGACTTAAGGAGATTGCAAAGTTTCTGTAAGGCTAAGGACATCGTCAAGAAAACAAAACGGCAACCAACAGAATGGGAAAAGATCTTTACCAACACCACATCAGATAGAGGCCTAATATCCAAGGTATACAAGGAAATCAAAAAGCTAGAAACCAGAGAATCAAATAACCCTATTAAAAAATGGGGTACAGAGCTAAACAAAACGTTCTCAGTTGAGGAACGCCGAATGGCCGCGAAACATCTGAGGAAGTACTCGACATCCTTAGCCATCAGGGAAATGCAAATCAAAACAACCCTGAGATTCCACCTCACACCAGTCAGATTGGCCAAGATCCAAAAATCAGATGACAGCAGATGCTGGAGAGGCTGCAGAGAAAGAGGAACACTTCTCCACTGTTGGTGCGGTTGCAAACTAATACAACCACTCTGGAAATAAGTCTGGCGATACCTCAGAAAATTGGATATAGTACTACCTGAAGACCCAGCTATTCCACTTCTGGGCTTATACCCCAGAGACACTTTAATACACAACAAAGATATATGCATCACAATGTTCATAGCGGCTCTATATTTAATAGCCAGAAGCTGGAAAGAACCCAGATGTCCTTCAGAAGATGAATGGATACAAAAATTGTGGTACATGTACACAATGGAATACTACTCAGCCACCAGATACAATGACTTAACCAAATTCTTAAGAAAATGGCTGCATCTAGAGAATATCATCCTGAGTGAGATAACCCAGTCACAAAAGAACAGACATAATATGCAGTCACTGATATTGGGATGCTAACCCCAGAGGCTTGCACTCCCCAGAAACAACTCACAGACTGTATGAAGTCCAAGAAGTAAAGAAAACAAAAAAATATATATATTTACAAAACAAGAAGACTTTGACTATTTCCATGTTGCATTTTGTTTTGCATGTACTTTACGCTCATGGTAACTATTAGGTTTTCAATGCATACTGTCAAGCCCTTGAAAAAATCAAGTACTGACTAAAAATATATATTCACATAGTTTTATGTAAAAATTATTTTAATATCTGAAAAAAACAGTACTGACAAAAATGTATAATTTTAAGCAAAAAATTTTTTAAATCTGTACATTTATCTTTGTTTTGTAAAATAAAGTCGTTTAAAAAAATAGGAAGCAAATACAAAAAACAAACAAAAAAAATTATTATGGTCTCCTTTTGCATAGATAAGATTCAAAAGATAATAACATATACTTGAATGTAAAACTCAAGGTAGAAATGTTATAAATTCATCATTTCAGTCATTAGCCTCTCTTCTGGAACTTTCCATGAATTTTCCGAATGTCTAATTTTGAGTTTTGTACAACTGTTTTCAATAAAGAAAAATATCTTTATCCCCTAAAAAAAAAAAAGATGGCTGTTGTAAACAATGTATGTTTCAGTATGTGGCGATATTAAACAGCACAGCAAACTGACAAAGTTGCAATTATGTATGTGACTATAGACTTCCTTATGGAGGTATTTATGGATATAACTTAATATAAGTCAACCTCACCTAATAAAATCAATCTGCATAAACAAGTTGCCCTAGGAGGAGAGTCTGAGTTGCCATTTAGATGAAACCCATAGACATTCCTAAAGGAAGAAGCCCTCCCGTCTTTATCCTCTCCAGTATAGAACAATCCTATTCCATCACTGAAGCCACACAAGGGAACAGGTAGCTACCTAGTCAGTCCATGTACTATCTCAGATCTGTTCCTTTACATGGTGTTCTCTATACATAAAAGCAATTTCTGCCACACCCTTCATCAGATCTGATATCATCTTACCCCAATTCCTGCTAGCTGAGCCGTGGTCCTCTACAGCACTCTGTGCTTGTACATACTTGCCCTTTTAAGAGATCTTTTCTTACTAAATTTTTATTCTGAATTTTTATGAGCCAGAACTTTTGCTTTTCTACATGTTCGTTCCCCCAGGCACACAATAGATCCCACAATACTGACACAGCCATTTCACATTAGAGGAAACGTTGCTTTGGTGACTGATAGAAAAAGACAATTGGTAAGAAAGAATTTACTAGTCTTAATTCAGCATCACCACAAAGAAAAATGACATTCCTGGCTCCTGATACCAGTGTTCCAAGGGCAGAAAAAGGTGACCTCTCAGGCTTGGGGTGCATGTCTCTTGAGGACACCCTGCTTCCTCTGTCTAATTCTCTGCTCACTAAGGGCTTTCATCTTGGCAAAGGTGGTAACTAAGCAGAAAACATGGGGAAGATAGGTAAGAAAAAAATGAAGACAATCCCATATTCAGGAGCCAACTATAAATTATGAAAATGGGTTACCAACAAACTATTTTCAGAAATTAATCTGCTATGAATGAGCTAAAAATTAATTGTAGGATTTCCAGGGCTAGGGCCAATTTTTGATTTATAAGAAGCTCACCACGGGACTGTGCCTTCATCCCAGGAGGACTGGCCTAAGACAACCAGCAGATGTCTTTGGAAAATTCTTTTCCTACAGCTCTCTACAAAGGTAGCAACTGCTAGAAGGGGGAAAACTAGAAAATTCAGACTGGCAGGAGAGCACACCCAGATGCTTTCCTCCTTGTTGCTAATAGAAACAGGATTAGACTGGATGGGGAACTGTAATTAGGCTCTTGGCTTTTATATCTGACATGTTTACAGCCACCATGCTATTCTGGGCTCTTACATAACATTTATATCTGATGCTATAATAGGCATTTTGTGATCCTACTTTCCTGTTCTAAGTAGCTCTGACATGCAAGCACTCTTTTCTCCCGAGTCTGGACCTGAAATGCCATACATCCACATATGTAGACTGTAAATACATGCTTCTTCACAGTAATGCCTTATTAAACTTGCTGATTCTATGATGCTCTGGGGTAATTTCTCTATTTGTATATATCAGATCAGCAAACTATAGCCCACTGGCCAAACCTGCCAAAGAGCCTGTCTTCATGTGACCTATGACCCAAGCACAATTTTATGTTTCTAAAGTATGACAAAAGCTACAAACAAAACCACAGAATAATGTAAAATAAAGTCAACAAAGCCTAAGACATTTGCTAAGGATCACATTATAGAAAATTTGTGCCTCGATCCTTTATCTATACCAGTATATTTCAATATAGATCACAAAGTGATAATTCTACTATCACATCATGATGGTGATGGGGACTCATTCTGATAGGATCTTGTTAATACATCAGGAACTACGGTAAACATTTTACATAGATTATCTCATTTAACCTTCAAACGTATTATTTGAACACAGCTCTGTTATTAGTGTTATTTACAGCCTTGCCAAGCTTAAAGAGCATGCAAGTGGTGACACTTAGGATTAGCAGAGAAGCACACACTGAAAACTCACACATTCTAATTAAAGAGTCAATACCATAACACTTTCAAGAATTAACAGAATCATATCTTTATGTCCCCTTCACTTGACACTTTATAAAATTGTCTCTGGCATCTGATATATGCACTAAAGTCAAATGCCCTATTGCTGGGCATATCTCAATGTTTTTGTTTGTTTGTTTGTTTCCTCTGGATAATGTGGAGTTAAATCACACCATTCATCCATCAGGTGTTGAAATTCATTTCTTTGGTCTCAAAGTCTTCATTCTTCTTTCTCATCCTTCCAGAACTCCTCAAGAGTTCACATTTTTCATTTACTGAAATTTCAAAGCTCTCATACCAAAAAGTATTTCTTGAATAACTAAAGTACATTGGTGAACATTAATATAGAGTATTTCATACCTCTCTAGTTTTCTAGTTACATAAACCTAGTTAATGATCACTAAATATATCGTTTTTTGTGAGCCTGACTTTTTGCATACACTGTGTCCACAAGAGATGTTCCTCCTGATAGCAGTCAAACATCAAAGAATTTTCCAAACCTTTTCTGTTGTCTCTTAGTTTTATTCTGAACATTCCTGTACAGTGAAAATGGGCCAGGGTGTGCTTTGTCTAGACAGAGTCTCCCATTCAAGATTAAGCCTATTTACAATACAAGCATATTGTTTTATATAGTTGTGTGTGAATATTTAAGATTTGAGAATGATGAACAATACTTGGTAATAACATCACTCGTATTTGTGGAGAATCCTGTCACAAACCTATAAAGGGAGTATAAAAATTAAAGCTAATTGCTACTATTTTCTAAGATATCTATGTATATGTAATTGATGGTAATCACCATTTTATTGACAAATGATTCATTTTGCCAGTAGCATGAAGAGACTTCTAAGTACCATAGAATTCAGACCTTAACCTTTAACTTTGGATCTGATAAACAAAATTCTGGATAAAATAAAACTTAAGGGAATTTTCTCCATTTAGTTTCTGCAAGTATTTTCACCAATCCAGGAGCTTGAGAAATTAAAGATTTTAGAGACAAGAAGTAGGATAAAAGTCATTTAAGTTCCATGAACCCTCAAAGGGTATTTTATCTATTCTGGTTGAAAATTACACTATCATAGTTTCTAAACACCAAGCAGCTGTCATCATTAAATTGATAGATATGTCTTGAAAAGACAAATATTTAGAAAAGTGTTGAGACCTGGTTTATCTTTTTAAATGCCCTGAAATTCTTTAGCACTATAATTCGCCTTAATGATCCAAATCTTTTTAGACATCATAATGATTTATGCAGATTCTCACTTGAGTCACTTCTGGAGGATTATTGAGCCTCTGGGGATGATTGGGATTACGGTGACCTATTGGAATGGCTGTGCGGAGTTATTTTCTAAGGTTTGGCTGTGGTAGCAAGACCCACCCTAAATGTAGGCCCCATTTCTTGAGTTAGTTTGTAGACTGAATAAAAGGGAAAATGAGTGGCATGATTCCTAGATCTCTGATTTCTAGCTGCAGATCTAATGTAAGCAGCCATGCCAAGCTCCTGCCACCATGACTTTCTACCATGATAGGCTGCCAGGCTCCATTTCTAGCTCTCAGTAGAACTTAATAACTTCACACATGAGGCACTGATCGTGCAGTTATGAAAGATGGAAAATAGACGAGACTCCTTGGCAGAGGAAATATCAAAATGGAAAAGCATTCAGGATAGTTCTGAGAAGGCAGCTGCAACTTTGAAAGAGATCTTCACGACTTCAGAGGGTGAATAAAAAGAGTACGCTGAAGATAAAACCCTGCCCATTGTAGGATTCATCTTGTTTCCATGGATATATATTTGAATAAACAAAGTCTAAACTGAAGAGAATCCATGTTCCTGAAAAGAACTTTCTCCAAGGATGGAACACAGATGCCACTTGAACAATGACGCAAGAAGGCTAAGCTCCGTTCATAACGTGGCAGCAGAACTTGGTAGTGTTTTCTGTTTGTTACTGGTTCTGAAAACCTGAAAGGTGCCAGATGGAGAGACTCAAGGAAGCTTCCAGCATATCTTCAAAGAGTCTTGAAGACAGGCAATGTATGGCAAGGTCAAAGATTCAGTAAGGAAGCCTTTGAAGGTTATTTCAGGATGATATGGACAATAAAGCCAAAGTTGAAATGGAAACCCAGGATGCTATAAATGCCGGGACTATGGACCATCTCCTCAGAAAACCTGCATGCACTGGCTGCAGTTGGCTCAAGAGCAAGGCAGTGAGGCTGAAGGAGTAAAGCTACCTAATCCCTTTGGAACTCGGATGATTCCATCACAATTCCCAGCTACTGGTCATGGAGTGGAAGGATTAATGTTTGCCCTACTGGGTTTTGTTCTTGCTTTAATCTAACCATTTCTTACTGTGTTCCCATTCCTTTCACTTGGAATGCAAATGTTTGCTTTGTGTCAATATGTGGTAGATATATGTACTTGCTTATTGATTGTGGGGGTTCAGAGTTAAGATATTGATTTGAGTTCCAGAAGAGATTAGATTTTTAAACAGTGTTGAAGTTGTTAAAGGTTATGAGTACTCCTGAAGTTGAACTGAGCTCACCTCACATTGAGATGGCAATGAACAGGGAATGTAAGGAGGACTCAAAATTGACAATCTTGAATATCAAGTTGGCATGGAATGAATTTGTGATGGCATATAATGGCTTTCAATGTGGCAGACCCTAGAATCATCCAGGAAAAGAGCCTCTGAACATGCCTTTGATGGAGTTCTTGAGGTTCAGATAGGAAGATCCACCCTAAATAAAAATGTCAGCATACCCTGGCCTGGGTTTAAACTGAGTAAAAAAAAAGTCTGTTTTACTACAAAAACTAGGGTGGGGAAGCTAGCTAGATGTGCAGCAAGGCTCATCACACTCCTTCTGACTGTGGATACAATACAACCTGCTGCTTCAAGTTTCTGAGAAGGTAACTCCCTACCATGATGTACGGTACCCTTCAAGTATGCGACAAAATAAACTGTTTCTCTCATAAGTTGCTTTCATTTGGAGTATTCTGTCACAGCAGCAAGGAAAATGAACTAATACAGACAAGTAAATATGCCACACATGCCTCTCCCCTTGCAGTTAATTGTGGTCATATGACTGGGTCATAGGTTTTATAATGGAGCTAGGTGATATATGTCCTGATCATGCTAGTAAATGCATCTTTTGTAGTCACACACATTTTTATCCTTTGGTTCATTGGTATAGATGCTCCAGGTGATAATCTTATACACAAACTATAGTTGATCATGTGTAAGATCTTAAGCCACCACCAAAAGGAAAGCCACCTGGCCATTTGCACTAATGTTAAGCTTTACTATAAATAATAAAAACAATGCTAAATATGTGTGGTCACTGAAATGTTGTAATTTCTTTGTTATGATTTGTAGCATTACTTGTACCAATAGTATTATTTTCAATCAAATAAAAGGACCTCAATATTTCTCATATTCTAATATACTCCTGTAAGTTTCTTTTAATTGATTCTTTGGGAATTTCAAAAATGCATATAATAATTATGACTTCTAATCCCCCTTATTACCTTCTGTCTCCTCCTGGATTCCTCTCCTAACACATCTCCCCCTACCCCAAACATCATGTCATTTCTCTCTTTTTAAAAATAACACACTTAATCTAATTAGTGTTGTTCTTTGGTTTTTGGTTTTTTTTTGTTCGTAAGTGTAGGGCCATGCACCAGAGGATGAGCAACCTATCTGTGTTCACACCTCCAAGGAAACACGAGTCCTGTTCCCCAACAACTGCTCAGCTGTCAGTAGCTCCTCAGCTGGTGTTGAGGCCTTGTGAGCTACCCTAGAATTTCAGCTCTCTCTACCTCATGCACCTCTGCTACTTCATGAATAGGTCCCTGTGATGAGAAACAACGATAACACAACATAGAGTCAATGTTTATGTTGTTTTCATAAAAGAGTATTCCCACAGAGGGAATGAGTGACAGGAGGCACGAAACAATGTTGACAACTGCCATTAAATGGCTGGTATTTAAAGGGGAATAACTATTGACCCATCATTATATGCTGAGACATCAGTGATATTTACAAACTCCTTGCATCATGTTTGCTGGTATAGCACTGCTATTTTCTCCTCTCTCTCTCCCTCCGCCCTCTCTCCCTCCCTCTCTCCCTCCCTCCCTCCTTCCTTCCCCGCCCCCTCTAATAGCCAGCAGCTGAAAAATCTTGTAATTACTATTCTCCTACTGAGTTAATACCTCCCTGAGAATATATGGCCTCGATTACATAGCATCTAGGGTCTCTGTAAAGTAATTTTAAAATAAATGTGATCCCATAATAAGAAGGCCACCGAATTCTTGAAAATCTTGAATAATAATAACAACTCTATTTAGGCTAAATTTTTCAGGAGCAAAGGTTACTACTATATTACGAACAGAATTTACAACGTGATTTTCAAATGACCTAAGGTGGGTAAAATGAAGAAAAACTGAAGCGTTCCTACATCTTAGTGGCAGGTTGTTGGCATCATTGTTTTATTTAGTAAGTACTTCCTGAAAGGCAAGTGAGGTGGTTCCGAGGATAGACAGACTCAAGGTAGAGAAGAGAAAATTTTTCTATAAGTTGTTCTTTGACTTCCATTTACAAGTCATAGCATGCACTTGTCTCTCAAGCACAAGATAGATAGATAGACAGATAGATAGATAGATAGATAGATAGATAGATAGATAGATAGATAGATAGATGATAGATAGATAGACAGACAGACAGATGATAGATAGATAGATGATAGATAGATAGATAGATAGATAGATAGATAGATAGACAGATGATAGATAGATAGATAGATAGATAGATGATAGATAGATAGATAGATGATAGATAGATAGACAGACAGACAGATGATAGATAGATAGATGATAGATAGATATATAGATAGATAGATAGACAGATGATAGATAGATAGATAGATAGATGATAGATAAATAGACAGACAGACAGACAGATGATAGATAGATAGATAGATAGATAGATAGATAGATAGATAGATAGCCAAATGGTGTAGCAGATGGGAAATAGGACATAGTATGGAAAGGAATAACTAAGACTTTGAAAATACCTTGTGGAAATATACTAATGTAAAAGCTTCCTAAGTTACATACATATGTATACACATATATAAAAGAAGTCAAAAGAAGTTACACTACAACAAAGGGAGAATATTTTCCCCAGAGAAACACCACAGGCTATCACATAAAATGTTTGTTACCAGAAATCAATTACCTTTTTTTTTGAGTTAATGGTCCTTAGATCACCCACCAACACTGTAAGCTATTGCCTCTGGTCTTGGCGCCCTCCAGAATGCAATGGTAAGACCCTGTTTCTGAAGACACCACATGGAGAAGTAACAAGACATCAGCATGAAAGCCTCCACCCTACTGTCGACTTATGGTGCTGAAGGCTTCTGTGCATGCTACTGAAGATGAAATTTAATTATTATTCTCACCCAGATAAGAACCATACAGGTTACAGTCAATCGATGGCATGAGCATGTGTGCCTACTGCTGTAATAGTAGAACAAATGTGACAGGAGCAACCAGTCACTTTTGATGTGGCGTGAGGCCTGCTCCACAAAGCAGAGCTCACACCATTAACCCACTGACTGACTAATGTCATAGCCCTAGAGGAGAACCCAATACTATTATTCTAGTGTGCGTGTGTGTGTGTGTGTGTGTGTGTGTGTGTGTGTGTGTGTGTGTGTGTGGATAAAAGAGAAACTCAACAAGAGGCTACTTGGGGGGGGGGGTCAGTTTTCAATAAGAATGCAGCTCCTAAGAGGATACTTGTGCTCTAGTAGATGGTCCTACACCCATTTATACAGAGGCAACATTAAGTAGTTTCTGTAGGTTTGTAAGAGGCATACATGAAACAAAGGGAAGTGGTGGTGGGAATAGGAAATGTATATAAAACAAAAAAACAATTTCATATTTCATAATGTATTTATTGAGAAAAATAAGATGTGGTAAGCAATATGACAGCTATTCAGTGAATACCTGATGTTCAGGAAAACACAAACTGATTTCTTTTATGCTTTCTATTTGTGAATACTAGAATATTCATACAGTACATGGTAAAGAGTAAAGAAATATGTAAGTTCATTGTTAATAAAATACTTAGAGACTTGGATAGATGGCATAGTTAAGAGCTCTCACTCCTCTTGCAGATGATCCAAGTTCAGTTTCAAGCAGCCACATCCAGCAACTCATGACCAACTGTAACTACAGATTCTGGCATCTGATGCCCTCTTTGGCCTCCTTAATACTTTAACTCTGACATGTACCTACCCATACACATAATTTTAAAACATAAAACTATAAAACTAGTGTTTGTAAACACTGATAGTTATATGAACTAGATAGTACATGAAGAAAAGAATCTCATTTAGGAAAAGATTTAAAAATAAAAACAAATTTTGTATACAGACAAACTCAAATTTCCTGTGATTATTGTCTTTCTTCAAACACCTTAGAAAGCAGAAACTGAAACATCAAGTTGATGACATTTTACTACAGGATGTCAAAAGTCCTTTATTTGGGAAGAGCTGTGAAGGGGTAGGGTAGCAGAAAGAAAGCAAAACCAAGGAAGGCAAATGAAAGCCATATAATGCACAATTACTCTGCATTTGTGAGAAACCGTGAAGACCAGTGGGTCTCTCAGTCCCGGGATTACTTTGGAAGGTTTGCGAAGAGAAACTTTAATGCTCGGTAATTCAAAACAATTTGAAATGATGGATACAGTACCCCAGTCACCCATATCACTTCATGCAAAGCCAACAATGCTCCCATGTTCTCGAAATGTATCATCCAGCCAATCACTGTTACAGCAGAGACCACATTCCCACCGTCCGCGCCATTCTATCCAGGTCTGGAAGGTGGAGGTAGGCTGGAGTACATGGAATGGGCACTAAAGATTCATGTTGCACGTAGACGGGATGACACACTACAAATAAAGGATTATTGGGAGAATTTGAGATCACAGATAAAATGTCGTAAAAAGCAGGACAAAAATAAAACTACCATCCTGGGAAAGAGAATTAGAGAAATGGAAACAATTTAGCACCCACAAGACAATAGGCCCCTGAATAGCTTTATTCTTGACCTCCTCAAGTATTTTTATCTCAAGAATAACCCAAATTGAGATTATCACTTCAGTCAGCATTGATAACTTCTCGCATTCTACACCATGCCAACCTTTTCTCCATCCAATCCTGCTTAACTGTCCTGTAATTCCTGGCAGAATCTTCAGACAGTTTATAATTAAGAACACTAGCTGGGGGCTGGAGAGAGAGCTCAGTGGTTAAGAACACCAACTGCTCTTCCAGAGGTCCTGAGTTCAATTCCCACCAACCACATGGTGGCTCACAACCATCTATAGAGGGATATAATGCCCTCTTTATAAATGCAGATGTATATGCAGCATAGCATTTATACATTAAATTTTAAAAAGAGATGTAAAATAAATAATCCTAGCTGGAGTGATTGAAGATAATTGGTTTTGACACAGACTATTAAAGGCTCAGTTTTGTGGTGCATGCACCGTGGTGGTTCAGCAAAGGCATTGTCATTATTTGGATATTAACATCTGCTAAAGTCTCATATGCCAAAGGTTTGGTTCCTAGCTTTTGGTACTATTGTGAAGTAGTATTTAGTAAAACTTTAAAAAGTGAGGTCAAGGTGAGGTCACACTGGAAGTTCTCTGAATGCGAGGAGTCCTGGGCTCTCTGGAAAAGGGTTCTTTACAGCCCAGAGTGAGGGCCGGGTATCTGCCATCCAGAATCAGGATCTGCACTGGAAAGGCAGTGCTCGAAAATCAGCTCCACAGGTGCTTGTACACCTCGACCAGAGGTGAGCCTGATGGATAGGCCTGGGGAGGTTGTGTCAGGAATTCCCAGAGTGCAGAGAGTGCTGTGCTCTCTAGAAAAGGGTCCTTTGGGCCTAGAATCAGAGCAGGGTCTCTACCGGTAGGACTCCGGACCTGTGGACAGAGGGCTGCGCTCTCAGAAGAGCCTTACAGGAGCTCCTACACCTAAGCCCACAGACAAAATTGAATCACTGCCATCAGAACTCACTGCTTCCCCCACAAAGAGCGAAACACTCAGAAGCAATGTTGTTCCTGAGACCAAGGGTCCTCGGATTCACAGGAGAGACAGGCACCAGTGAGTGACAACAAGATCACCTATAATCACAGATAACAAGATGGCAAGAGAAAAGCAAAAGAACTTAATCAATGGAAACCAACACAACCTGGCAACATCAGAACCCAGCTCTCCCACCACAGCAAATAATGGGTTGCCAAAAACACCAGAAAAACAAGACTTAAACCTGAAATCATACTTCATGATGATGATGAAGATCTTCAAGAAGTGTGTGAATAACTCCCTTAAACAATGACAGGAGACCCAGGAGAAATCACTCAAAGAACTAAAGGAAAACACAACCAAACAGGTGATGGAATTAAAAACAGAAATAGAAACAATAAAAAAAAAAAAAACACAGCAAAAGACAACCCTGGAGATAGGAAACTTTAAAATGAATAAAGGAGTTGCAGATGCAAGCATTTCCAATAGATTATAAGAGATGGAAGAGAGGATCTCAGGGGCCAAAGACAACATAGAAAACAGACAAAACATTCAGAGAAGATACAAAAACCAAAGAGCTCATAAACCAAAATCTCCAGGAGATCAAGGACACAATGAGAAGACCAAACCTAAGGATAATAGGAATAGAAGAGGGTGAAGAATATCAACTAAAAGGCACAGTAAATATCAATAACAAAATCATAGAAGAAAACTTCGCTACCCTTACGAACGAGATGACCATGAGCATAAAAGAAGCCTACAGAACTCCAAATAGATTGGACCAGAAAAGAAATTCTTCCCAACACATAATACTCAAAAAGCCAAGTGTTCAAAACAAAGAAAGAATACTAAAAGCAGTAAGGAAAAAGGGACATGTAAGATAAAAAAGGCAGACCAACAAGAATTACTCAACAGAGACAATGAAAGCTAGAAGAACCTGGACAGACATCATACAGACTCTAAGAGAACACTAATGTCAACCCAGGTGAAAATATCCAGCAAAATTCTCATTACAATAGGTGGAGACAACAAGATATTCCAGGACAAAACTAAATTTACAAAATATCTGACAAGAAATTCAGCCCTACAAAGGATAATAGATAAAAAACCCCAAATCAAGGAGGGAAACTACACCCTAAGAAAAGCAAGAAAATAACTAAGCAAGAAAACCAAAAGAAGAAAGACACTCAAACATAATTCTACCTCTAACAACAAAAATAACAGGAAACAAAAATCATCATTCCTTAATATCTGTTAACATAAATGGACTCCAATAAAGAGACATAGACTATCAGACTGGATACGTAAATAGGATCCACCATTTTGCTGCATACAAGAAACTCATGTCAGAGACAAAGACAGATACTACCTCAGAGTAAAAGACTGGGGGAAAAAAAACACTTCTAAGCAAATGGCCCCAGGAAACAAGCTGGAGTAGCTATTCTAATATTGATTAAAATAGATTTTCAACCAAAAGTTATCAAAAAAGATTTTAAAGGCCTGTTTTTACTCATTACAGAAAATATCTATCAAGATGAATTCTCAATCTTAAACATCTATGCTCCAAATACAAGGGCACCCACATTCATAAAAGAAACTCTACTAAAGCTCAAACATATATTGCACCACACACAATAATAGTGGGAGACTTGAACACCCCACTGTCATCAATGGACAGATTATGGAAGTAGAAATTGAACAGAGACACAGTGAAACTAGTAGATGTTATGAACCAATTTGAATTAACAGACATTTTCAAAATATTTCATCCTAAAACAAAATAATATTACTTCTTCTCAGTTCCTCATGGCACCTTTTCCAAAATTGACCATATAGTCAAACAAAAAACAAGCCTCAACCAATATAAGAAGATTGAAAAATTCCCATGCAACCTATGAGATCACCATGGGCTAAGGCTGGTCTTTAATAACAAAAATAAAATAAAATAAAAAGCCCACATACACAGGAAAGCTGAACACTGCTCTACTCAATGATAATGTGGTCAAAGAAGAAATTAAGGATTTTTTGGAATTTAATGAAAATGAAAGCACAACATACCCAAACCTATGGGATACAATGAAAGCAGTAGTAAGAGGAAAATTCATAGCTCTGTGTGTCTCAATAAAGAAACTGAAGAGATCATACACTTGCAGCTTGACAGAAAAGCTAAAAGCTCTAGAACAAAAAGAAGTAGATACAACCAAGAGGAGTAGATGGCAGAAAATAATCAAACTCAGTAGAAATCAACCAAGTAGAAACAAAAAGAATCATACAAAGAATCAACAAAACTAGGAGTTGGTTCTTTGAGAAAATCAATATGATCAATAAATCCTTAGCCAGACTAACCAGAGGGCACAGAAAGAGTATGCAAATAAACAAAATAAGAAATGAAAGAGGAGAAATAAAAACAGAAACTGAGGAAATACAAGAAAATCATCAGATCTTACTACAAAAGTCTATATTCAACAAAGCAGGAAAATCTGGAGAACATGAACAAATTTCTAGACAGATACCGTATACCAAAGTTAAATCAAGATTTGATAAACCATCTAAACAATCCCATCATACCTACAGAAATAGAAGCAGTCATCAAAAGCCCACCAAACAAAAAAAGGCCCAGGACAAGATGGGTTCACTGCAGAATTCTATCAGATTTTCACAGAAGACCTAATAATAACACTCTCCAAACTATTTTACAAAGGAGAATCAGAAGGAACCCTAACTAATTCAGTCTCTAAAACCAAAATTATGCTCATAGCTAAACCACAAAAAAGACCCTACAAGGAAAAAGAACTTCAGACCAATCTCCCTCATGAACATTGATGCAAAAATACTCAATAAAATTCTTGCAAACCGAATCCAAGAAGACATCAAAACAATCATTCATCATGATCAAGTAGGCTTCATGCCAGAAATGTAGGGATGGTGTATATATGGAAATCCATCAACATAATCCACCATATAAACAAACTCAAGAGAAAAAAAACATGATCATCTCACTAGATATCAAGAAAGCATTTTACAAAATTCAAAATCCTTTCATGTTAAAAATCTTGGAAAGAGTTGAAATCCAAGGCCCATACCTAAACATAGTAAAAGCAACATACAGTAAACCAATAGCCAACATCAAAGTAAGCTAAATTGTGAGAAACTTGAAGCAATCCACTAGAATTAAGGACTAGAGAAGGCTGCACAGTGTCCCCCTACCTATTCAACATAGTACTGGAAGTCTTGGCCAGAACAATTAGACAACAAAAGGAAATCAAAATAATACAAATGGAAAAGAAAAAAGTCAAAATATCACTGTTTGCCGGTGACATAATAGTATATTTAAGTGACCCCAAAAATTCTACCAGAGAACTTTTACAGCTAATAAACAACTTTAGCAAAGTGGCTGGATATAACATTAACTCAAACAAATCAGCAGCCTTCCTCTACTCAAAGGACAAACATGCTGAGAAAGAAATTAGGGATAAGATACCCTTTATAATAGTCACAAACCATATAAAATACTTTTGTGTGACCCTAACTAAGCAAGTGAAGGATCTGTATGACAAGAACTTCAAATTTCTGAAGAAGGAAATTGAAGAAGATCTCAGAAGACAGAAAGATCTCTCATGTTTATGGATTGGAATGGTCAACATTATAAAAATAGACATCTTACCAAAATCTACAAATTTAATAAAATCCCCATCAAAATTCCAACTGAATTCTTCATAGAATTGGAAAGGGAAATTTGAAAATTTATCTGGATTAACAAAATACCTAGAATATATAAATCTATTTTCAACAACAAGAGCACTTCTGCAAGAATCACCATTCTTGTCCTCACGCTATATTACAAAGCAATTATGTTAAAAACTGCATGGTACTGGTACAGAGATAGGCAGGTAGTTAAAAATCATTGTGTTTAGTCTTTACATAGCAAAAACTTTGACTATTTTCATGCTACATTTTGTTTTACATATGCTTTATGACCTTTGTATATAGTAAGATTTCAATGCATATTATCAAACCTTTAAAAAAATCAAGTACTGTGAAAAATATATTTATATATTTATGCTAATGATTTTAATAATCTGTATATGTATCTCTTTTTATTAAATAAAGTTGTAAAAAAAAGAAAGAAAACAAAACTGTAGCCAGCAGACTGTGAAAGGTCCTTAAACAATCCCACATCTGATAGAGGTCTAATATCCAATATATACAAAGAACTCAAGAAGTTAGACTCCAGAGAATAAACAATCCTATTTAAAAATGGGGTTCAGAGATAAACAAAGAATTCTTAATTGACAAATTTTCAATGACTGAGAAGCAGCTAAGGAAATGCTCGTCATCCCTAATCATCAGGAAAATGCAAATCAAAACAACCCTGAGATTTTACCTCACACCAGTCAGAATGACTAAGATCAAAGACTCAGATGGCAGCAGATGCTGGTGAGGATGTGGAGAAAAAGAAATGCTCCTCCACTGTTGGTGCGGTTGTAAGCTGATGCAACCACTCTGGAAACCAGTCTGGCAGTTCCTCAGAAAATTGGACATAGTACCACCTTAAGACCCAGTTATTCCACTTTTGGGCATATACCCCAGATTCTCCAACATACAGTAAGGACACATGCACCACAATGTTCATAGCAGCCCTATTTATAATAGCCAGAAGCTGGAAGGAATCCAGATGTTCTTCAGTAGATGAATGGATACAGAAATCATGGTACATTTACACAGCTATTAGAAACAGTGACTTCACAAAACTCCTAGGCAAATGAATGGATCTAGACAGTATCATCCTGAGTGAGGTAACCCAGTCACAAAAGAACAGACATAACATGCAGTCAGTGATAATTGGATACTAGCCCCAGAAATCTCGGAATACTCATGAAACAACTCACAGACCATATGTAGCTCAAAAAAAAAAAAAAAAAAAAAAAACAGAAAAAAAAAAAAAAGCCAAAAAGTGGAAGCCTTGGTTCTTCTTAGGAAAACAAAAAACAAACAAACAAACAAACAAAAAAAAAACCTAAATGTATAGCACCTTCTCAGAGTGTGATACTCTTAGACCTTAAATCATTATTAATTCAAGAGCTAAGAATGTAGCCTTATGGCAGTTCTTGGTATTTAAAAATCATTATTTAATCTTTACACACCAAGAAAAATTTGACTATTTCTATGTTATGTTTTGTTTTACATGTACTTTATGCTCATTGTAACTAGTAAGATTTCATTGTATTCTATTAAGCCTTTTAAAAAATCAAGTACTAACAAAAATATATTCATATAGTTTTATGCATAAATGCTTTTAAAATCTGTACATTTATCTCTATTTTTTTAAAATAAAGTTGTTTAATCAAAAAAAAGTGGGGTCAAGTAGAAAATAGCCAAGCCATAGGCTGTGTCTTTTAAGATGATGATTGCTCTCTCTCTCTCTCTCTCTCTCTCTCTCTCTCTCTCTCTCTCTCTCTCTCTCTCTCTCTCTCTTGCTCTCTGTCTTCCTGCTTCCTAGTCTCCATTGGGCGAACATATTTGTTCTACAAAATGTTAGCTATTACATTCAGCCTCACCACAAGTCCAAAAGCAATATAACCAACCACAACAATGGGCTGAAACCAGGGGATCTCTGAACCAAAACAAGCATTCCTTCTGAAGTTAATTCATCCCATGTACTTTATATTCACAGACAGTGAATCAACACAACTCTGAAAGCTAGCTTTCTGCAGGAGATTTGATCATACTGTGAACCCCCAGATTGTGCTGTTTACTGGAAAAACCTGTTTGTTTCTAGTGGTGTGGCTCAGCCTTGGTACACACCTTTAATCCCAAACAATAAAGGTAAAGTTAGTGTGTAAAAGGAAGAAGACATGTTTGAAAGTGATGTCTAATTGAATGGCAGACAATGTGATTTGTCAAATCAATCAGAGAAAGATTTGACAGATTAGGATATGCCCAACTCTCATGGGAGCGGAGAGGCTACTTAAAACGCAGGGGTGGGGTGTGGAGAGGAGGCAGTTCTGCTGGGCAAGTTTTACAGAGAAAGGTTGAAGAGAACACAAGCTAGACACAGGGAAAGACAGATGCACCAGAGAATGAGAAGAAGACAGAATCTGAGAACAGACTACTTGAATTAGTTTGAGGCCAAGAGGAGCGATTCAGGCAGAGGCCAAAAGAGAGTGAAGGCCACGGAATCTATCATTTTGGAGAGGAGTTAGAGCCAGAACAGCTGAGCTGACCAGCTCAAAGAGGCTGAAAACATCCTCGGCCTAGATAAGGTTGTACAGAGGCTTAAATGCTTCCAGGGTCAGGCCTAGATTGGCAGCTAGAGATGGTAAACCTATGAGATGACAATTACATTGGGTGAATAACAGATACTTCTACAATTACTAGCCTAATTTTTTTAACCTGCTACCAGTTCATTCTTGGATCACTTAGCATGTCACACTGTCATAGGCATAGCTTCCAATGGAGGGACCCACTCTGAACATCGTGCACCAGGCCATATCCAAAGATAATTCTCTACTTCATCCCAGGAAAACTTGGGAAACTTTGCTGTTCTTCAACAGCAAAATCTCTAGCTCAGCTGCTGCTTACACTACAGCTCTCCTACTAATTGGTTTCCAAAACAATGAAGCCCTTTGGTTTCTTACATGTTCCAGGAGATGATGAAGATATGAACGTAGTTTTGGATTTGGAAAAACTTATGTGTTCCTCATTTGCTCTGCTCTATCTTCCAGACATAAAAGTTTCTCCTGATTTTCTACCACAATCCTTGACTTGTCTCTCAAAATTCAAATCTCTTGGCTCCAGTTCATATGCAAAGAAAAATAAAAACATAAATAAAAAGTGTCCAATCACTACTTAGTAGCTAGAGCTATGATCAAGTCTAATAGAATAAAGAACAATAAAGAAAAATCTATACCTCTCGACAAATGTATCCACAAATACTGTTGCTATTTAACAGATTATTCTTTCAAAATAGGAATCTTTATTATAAAATGGTTATTTTCACTGGTATAGTTAATTTAAAATATTATTTCTATCACCGTTCTTCATAAACCAGAAAGACTCTATAATGTAATTATTTAAACCAACCTGAAATTTGGTTACTCTGGTCTGGGGTTTCCAGAACTACAGGACTTATATTTTAAACTATCCAATAGGTAGCAATAATACTGAGATAAATTATATCCAACTCTCTAAATGACAGGACTACAGAGCAACCTAAGCATAGAGATAGCAGAGAAAGACAGGGAAGAATGACTATCAAAGATGAGGCACACTCCTTACCTGTGTCTCTCGTTACTCTTTTCAAATGTGTTTAGTGTGAAAAGGCTAAAATAGTTGGGCATTTAGATGGAGGGTCCAGGGTGACCTAAGCTCTACCAGCATATGAGCTTCCCTACCAACTATATTCACACAAAATCTGAAAATATAATTTTTCATATTAAGAAGATTAGAATGCAATGGAATTTTATTTCAGCAAAATGTAGATTAAATCTCTTTCCTGTGTCAAGGACCACACAAGGCATTAAGAAGAAAATAGTAAAATGAGTAAATCAATAATATATTCTCCTTTCTATATCCCTATGGGAGAAATGAATAATCAACTATTAAATAAACAAAATTATAGTAAACACAGTGTTTATCATTAGACAAAAAGTAGCTGATTTCGTGACATAAGGCATAGGTTATACTGAAGTGCTGAGAACAGCTTTCCTCCTGTAGGATGTGATCCAAGCAATGTCAATTATTGAGGTAGAAAAGAACTATAACCCAGGAAGGGAAAGAATGCATGTGAACATTTAACACTGGAGAAACTGTGGTTTCTTAGAGTCCTGGAGGCCAGTAGTCTGATTACAAGGCAAAGAGCATGTGTCAGAGCTACAGAGAACTGAGGCTGAGATACTGCTTGGTTTTTTATGTAAAATGATGTTAAGCTATTGTAAGGTGTAATTACCTTTGCTTGTCAATTTATCACAATTGAGAATCTCCTAAAAAATGGGGTTTTAACTGAGAAATTTTCTTGATCAGGTTAGCTCATAGACATGTCTTGAGAGACTGCCCTGATTATTAAAGATGTAAGAGCACCTTGCACACTTGGGGTAGCATCATTCCCTAGGCAAGGGACCTTAACTATTTAAGACAGAAGAAAATTAGCTGAGTATAAGTAGAGAGCAAGAAATCAAGAATCCAATCATTTATTTTCTTCCTGCTCTTGATTTTGGATGTGATGTACCTAGCTACTTGATGTGCCTGGTTCTTCCCAGGACTTCTGAAAAATGAGTTACTGTACCCTGGAACTGTAAGTTGAATAAACCCTCTCCTCCCTTGATATGGTAATAGTATTTTATCTCAGCCTCAGAAATGAAATTAGGACCCAGGGTTCTACGATACTTCCTTATTCAAACATAAAGAACATTCAGCAACCAGCATGCCACCCCTAGCTATGGATAACAGACTCCGAGGATCTGCACAGGAATATAAAGAAAGGAGCATTATTCTGAAGGTAGCAGGATGATATGACATTAAATCCCAAATGAAAATCATTTCTCCATTGCACAGCGGGATCCTGATTATATAGAAAGGAGTTAAGAAGAACATTCTCAGAGATTTTATTGTCTTGTGGTAAGAGGAGGCTTTATTTGGTGAAAATATGAAAAGTGTTAAAATAGAGTCTATGTGCTGAGTACAGGAAGAATAAACACGTCCCCTCCCTTTTATCCCGGAGAAAAGCACTTAGGAGGCTCCAATTAACTTTAACAATGAGCAAAGAATCAAGTAAATAAACATCTCTAAAACTATTTAATCTGCACAGATTTTCAACAAATAGCCAATTTCACAAAATGTCAGTTTTTTAAGTGAGCTGTATGTGAAATAGGCTAGCATATTGGTATTCCTAAATGCTAATTAGATAAAAAAATCAAATTTTCTCATGCTAAAAGGATTTCATATATAATCAATGGCTAATTACAACTTTTCCAGACTAAAAAGTAATTTTCTAAAAAAGTGCAGATTGAGGTCTGGAAGCTCCTGGTCAATATTTACCAAGTCCTAATGAAATAGAACCAAGCAGCAGAATTCACGTAGGTTCATGACGTCAAGAGTTTACAGTGCCAGTGACTGGGGGGAAAGTTTACATTCTTCACACACTGGGAAAACATGATAGAGAAGAAATGAGGCAGCCTTAACTTGGCCAAAGCTCTCATATCTCATCACCTATGAACCAATAAAATGTTTCAGGAAAGGCTTTGCAATCTCCACTTGGATAAAATATGAGGGAGAGAGAAAGGAGAAGAAATATAATGCAAGCTGGAAGAGAAAATATTAGAGAGGAAAAATTTTAGCAGGGAGCAAATGTAAAAAGAAAAATCTTAGAAAAGACAATTATATGATTTAAAAGCAAGGGGATGGCATAAGAAGACAAAATATGGAAAGCTGTAAAACCTTTTCATCGCTTTTATTTTTATAGTCTGGTTATCACCCCCCTCCTGGTGCCCCCTCTTTAAGTTCATCCAGGGACCCCTGTGGCTGAATTAGGAAAAGGCTGGAAGAAGCTGACAAGGAGGTGACCTCACAGGAAGACGGGCAGTCTCACCTGGCCTGGGTCCCTGAGATCTCAGACACTGAGCCATCAACCAGGCAGCTGCACAAGCTGTTCTGAGGCCCCTGGCATATATGAAATGTAATACTTTGACCCTCCAACTGCCCTTAATGTCCGGGCATTCTAGTGAGACACAGCTCGGAGTAAAGATTCATCACACAGATGCAAAAATGTTAAAGTTCATGACATTAACCGAGTGAATTCATGGCCAGTATTTATTTCACTCAAAGATAAAGCTACAGTGTGACCAATACTCTCAATTGATTACTTGATAGGATATGGAATCTATTTAAGAGCCATGCTTCAGAGTAGGTCTGGACTGGTATATCCAGAAAGAGTTAACTTGGAAAACCATATTTCAGAGCGGGCCTGCCAGGTATAAGGAGCAGAAGAAAGAGAAGTACCTGCCTGCCTTTTCCTTTTGCTGGTGAGCACAATTATTCTTGCTATGATTGCTGCTGCTGATGGTGATGATGATGGTGGTGATGATGATGATGATGATGATGAGGAGGAGGAGGAGGATGATGATGATGATGATGATGATGATGATGATGATGATGATGATGCTCCTACTACTGTTGTCCTCCATCAATATCAGACTCCATCTCTTTTAGGCTTCCAGTGTGCACTGGATCAGTGCCCCTCCCAGAATCCTCCAGCTCTCCAGTGCCACACTGGTAAGCTGAGGGTACCCAGCTTAATAGATTGCTTGGCCATCCATGTTTATACAGTCACTGTTAGACTCTCCAGACAGTATCCTGTAAACTAACTTAGTGAACCTCCTTTTATAATGGATACAGTGTATCAGCTCTGCTCCTCTAGAGAACCTGCCATGGTCAGAGTAGAAGAATGTTATCCCGTCATTCAGAAAAGGATGACAGTTATTTCAAATATGCCAGGATCACAAATGAAATTTTAATTTTAAAAATGCATTTTTCCTTGCCTATCTCTCTCATCATGGCCTGATTATACCTAACTACTCAAGTATAACACACAGCTAAGCAAACCTTTAAACCCAAAATAAAAACAAGCATGATGGAGCCCCAAACCACAAAAGACTATATCCTTTAGAATAATGAAAAAACTCAAGAGTACTTTGAAATTTATCTTTACAGAAATTCTGCTAGATATAGTAATATCTCCTTCAAACCCATATGTACCTATTCACCTGAAGTTAAGCAATAGCACAATTTAGATAATATTTCCCATTGGCTACAAAGTATATGGATTATTCTAATGAATGTTTTCTTCTTTATAGGTTTTTTAAAATATTTCTAATAGTACATACATTTAGTAGTGTAATTCTGAAATATTTACTATACTCCATATCTTGAAGAAAATCCTCTTTATGCATAGCTTCCTGAATATGTGTTGAATTGAATTACAAAGGTAAGAAAGCATCATCAATAAAGTGTGCAGAGAAGGGCAGTTGAAAGTAATTTCTAAGTGATTTGGAAATCATTAAGGAAGAGGTAACTGGCCTGCAGCCTTCCAAGAGTGGTCGGGTGCCACTGCTCAGGTAAAAGCATGACATAACACATCCCTGGCAGCTCAGCACGATTGATAAGCCCTAACTCTCACTGTTACAGTCCTAAAATTCTATTAATTACATCTTAAAATCAGGGGAGCTGATTTATTTAATTGTCTGCACATCTTAATAGTTACTGTGACTTCACATTAACTTCAGCTTTGTCAATGTTGGTTGTGGAAAAAATTATCACATAGCATATGAGTGTTGAATTATGATTTATTCTTTTAGGTCCATTGAAATCCATGACCCAGATGAAGGAAGAAAAAGTACTTAAACTACATTTTTAGAATTTCTCACATATCCCACAGGCACCACAAACAAAAACCCATAAACTACCAGATATGGTCATTTACAGAGTTAAAACTCTCATGGACACCTTAATATAGGTTGTAATGTAAACGTCTATAAAATAGGAACTCAGAGAATGAGAAAGCAATAGTATCATGTGTATTGTAAAAAAAAAAAAAAAAAAAAAAAAAAAAAAAAAAAGGAAGATCCAAAGAATTCATCTAGTTTAGCTGCCCTATTTTGTTGGCTGCAAAGCTGAAGCTCAGAACTATTAAATGACTTAAGTTTCTAGAGAATATAAGTTACAGAACCAGGCTTTGAATTCAGATCTGGATTCCTCTAAGTTTGGTACTTTTGACTTCTGAATGACAGATGCTCTCAGAAAGCACACATTTACTTATTAAAGAAAAATCACTGTAAAGTACGAAGATTACAGTGGTACAGAAGAAACACGCTGGTTACAGTAGAACGTCCATTTTGAAGTCAGGATAACACAAGAGGATGCCAACAAAGTAAATATGTAATCCATTTTTTTCACAAGTGCACTGAGGAAAAGCGAAGGGGATTGCAGTTGAAAAGATGTCCTTTATAGCATCACAGTAATGAGGTAGACTTTGGCAGGGACAAGAAAAAAAGAAGAAGAAGAAGAAGAAGAAGAAGAAGAAGAAGAAGAAGAAGAAGAAGAAGAAGAAGAAGAAGAAGAAGAAGAAGAAGAAGAAGAAGAAGAAGAAGAAGCAGCCTCAGCAAATACCAAGCATAAACTATCCCAAAAAGGGAGCATGGAAAACGAATACATCTAAGAATGAAAATGTGCTGTTCATGCCTGAAAACCAACAAATATGCTTAGGGTAAAATGGATTAAAGTGAATCATGGTATGCAAATGACGTTGGAAGACTATGGTGGAGTGTTAGCTTGTACTTTTAGATTTTTTTAAGTAATGAAAATTAATAGCAGGTTTTGAGAGGAGATATCGTGTAATCTGTGAGTTGACAATAAAGTTCAAAGTTTAAAGTGGCTAAGAATATAGCTTGATTAGTGAAGTTGTCACCTGGCATATATGCAGTCCTGAGCTGGAAGGGCTAGTGGGGCACGTCACAGTTATGGTACTTGGAACGGGGGTCAACCCTTGGCTATGTACCAGGTACTCGGCAAGCCTGGCACACCTAAAACCCTGTCAAAAAATAAGATCTAAGTGTTCCTCTGGTACTGTATGAAGAGTAGGGGGCTATTGAACACTGCAGGCACTAGATGATAAAAATATTTCATTTATGAATCAAACAAGGGGGATTTTATAAAAATGATACCATAAGCCTGTTAAAATGGAAAGACAGAGTTAAGATAGGGAAGGGAGTTGGAAGGAGGAGTGCGGAGGGTTCAGTGTTGGGAGTAAGCACTTATGAGATATTGTAGAGAGAATATTGATTTAGTTGTTTAGAGTTCAAGGGGAAAAACCCACAACCAGTGATACAACTTGAGAGCTAGGGTCATACTTCTTTAGAGAAGGAGACTGAAAGAAATGGCCTAGGGAGTATTTCCGGGCACACTCTGCTAGTGTGTCCACAGGACGAGGGGTCGCAGAGCACAAGGGATGAGCGGGAGGGAGGCATAAACAAGCACGAGAGACATCCAGACAAGGAGAGACGGAAAAGGAAAACCTGGACAAAAGAGCTAAGAAGCAGCAGCCGGGGAGGTGCAGGGATGATCTAGAAGCTGTGGCATCAGAGAACCTGCCAACACCAAGCACTGCAGGAGAAAAGGATCAACTGTGAAAAAAAAGTGGCTGACAAATCTAGTGGGATGAGACTAGATCGATGTGTGGTCAACAGAGACAGTGACAAGATCCTAGCGGGTCAGATATGATGGAGTAGAAGGTAAGAGAGAGAGTTCAACAGACAAGAGATACTGAGGCAGACCTCATTAATATGTACAATTATTTCTGTGAGTTTAATTCTTTTGTTTTCTTAGATACTCTGTATTTACATTTGAGATGTTATCCCTTTACCCCACCCCACTCCCACCCTCCCTCCCCTCCATTTGCCTCCACAAAGGTGCACTCCCTTCTGGTCCCCCTCTCCACCCCAATGCCTTGGCATTCCCCTACACTGGGGAAGCATGCCCTCTCTGGAACAAAGACCTCTTCTCACATTGATGCCAGACACTGCTATCTTCAGTTACATATGCACAAAGGTTGGTATTTTACTCCATGAAAGTTTTAGAGGATTTGGTTGGTTGATAATGTTGTTATCTTCCCATAAGTTTGCAACCCCTTTCAGCTCCTTAGGTCTTTTCTTTAGCAACCTCACTGGGGTCCCCGAGTTCGTTCTGACAGTTAGCTGCAAGCATGCACAGCTGTGTCTCCATGACTCTTACATAGTCCCTGAGGAAGTATCTCTGTCTGGTTCCTGCCAGCTAAGTACTCTTTGGGATCAGCTATAATGCCTGGATTTGGTGACTGCATATGGGGTAGATCCCTAGGTGAGGCGGCTCCTGAGTGATCTTTTCTTCAATCCCTGTTCCTCTATTTGACCTTGCATTTTATCCCAAGAGTTTTGTTCTCTTTTCTAAGAAGGACTGAGGCATCCCCATTTTGGCCTTCTTTCTTTTTGCACTTCATAATATCTGAGAATGGTTTCTTGGGTACTAGGTATTCAGAGCTTTCTGGGACTAGTATCTGCTTATCTGTGAGTACATACCATGTGTGTTCTTTTGTGACTGGGTTACCTCACTTCACTCAGGATGATAGTCTCTAGTTCTGTCCATTTGCCTAGGAATTTCATGAAGTCATTGTTTCTAATAGCTGTAAATGTACCACACTTTCTCTATCCATTCATCTGTTGATGAGCATCTGGGTTCTTTCCAGCTTCTGGCTATTATAATTAAGGCTGCTATAAACATGGTAGAGCATGTGTCCTTATTGTATGTTGGAGCATCTTTGGGGTATAAGCCCAAGAGTGGCATAGCTGGGTTTTCAGGTATTACTATGTTCAATTTTCTGAGGAACCGCCACAGTAATTTTCAGAGTGGTTGTACCAGCTTACAACCCCATCAACAGTGGAAAAGTGTTCCTCTTTCTCCACATCCTCACCAGCATCTGCTGTCACCTGAGTTTTTGGTCTTAGCCATTCTAACTGGTGTGAGGTAGAATCTCAGGGTTGTTTTGATTTGCATTTCCCTGATGACTAGGGATGTTGAGCATTTCTTTAGGAGCTTCTCAGCCATTCGATGTTCCTCAGCTGAGAGAAGTAGTAAGCAAAGAAAAGAGATCAAAAAAGATTTTATATCAATATTACAAAAGTCAACCAAAATGTATTAATATTCCCTAGACAAATAGAACCTACAGGATATGTATCTTATAAAAAGGTTTTTATCGCATTGCTGAATCAGTGAGTATGTACATACTTAAGAGGCAGAGAACCTGGAAGCTACTCAATTTGTGAAGCTGGATTCTCAGCAGTACCAAACCTGTGCTGTAGCCCTTTAAGTTCTCTAAAGAGCTGCTTTATTCAGGCAGAATAAACTGTTGAGAATCTTCAAAGCTCAATGTCCTCAGTCTCATCTGTTCTTTTGACAAGTACATCCCACGTTGCAGGCTCCCATTCTTTCCTGACAATCAATGCTTTACTTTAATTGAAGATAACCTTCAAGGCTAAGGCGTAACCCTGCATTGTAAATCAAGGATGATGAGGGCTTACAGGTATTTTGTTTTGCTTTGATTTGATTTAGTTTGGTTTTGTTTTGTTTTTGCAAATTTTGGCCTTATGGCTGCTTGAGAGGTCTCTCTCACGGTGCACATAGAAGCTCTCAGAGTACTTATGCCCATCTGAAACTGAGAAATTGAATCTGAAGTCATTTTCCCCCCTTTGGGACTTTACTCAAAGATTTAAAATTCAACTAGCTAGTATATTTGCCTTAATTTTCCAGAAATGTTCAAAATCATTTTGTTGAAAGTCACCAAATTTCTTGCCACTCACAAGGCTAAATTCAGATATTAAGTGTATTTATATTGCATAATTCTTCAACCAGTTCATACCATGGTTTATCAGTGATTTCCATACAACCAGGAGAGTATCTGGCAACTCTCAAGAGAGTCCGCTTAGAAAGCATGCTCCAGATATCATCAAGGCCATCGGAGAAATCCATTCTTACAAAAATTTCTTTATTACCACCCCACTTCTGTTTCTAAAATATTATTAGGGAGCTGTCTCTACAGGATCAGAAATAATACAACATGTATTATGAGAAAGAACTTATGAAAATAATGCAAACAGTAAGAGGCAGGTAATCTAATAACCCTCGTCTGCGTATGGGGAGACAGAGAACACAGTAGCTATTTAATCCAAAAGGCTGGTTGCCAAAGCAATTTAAACAAACAAACAAACAAACAAACAAAACAAAGCTGTGTTGATGGACTGGAATTTCCATGACAAGCTACGAGGAGTCACTGCATATTTAAAGACCAAGAAGCCACAATTTGAAACCCACAGAGGTTAATAGCATTATCAAGAGACACATATGATAATGAAGATAAGAAAGCAGGCAGGCAACACATGTTCCTCAGACCATGAAGATCTACCTTGAGGGCCTGTCTTCCCACCTCAGGTAGCCCTCTTTGGAGATGCCCTCATAAGGAATTCCGGGGCTTATATAGTCATTTGATTCCACACCCCATCGAGCTGACAGTGAAGAAATCATCACAGTACCCTTCCAGTGCCCCCTATACGCACGAAGCTGTACTGTGTGCGTCTCTGTGCATTCTGCAATGCTTCCTTTACTGAAATCCTCATCTTAAGATTTTAAAAGGGTAGAAAGGTCAATGACTACAGTGTTTTAAAATCTGGGAAATTATCAGGATTAGATTACATCATGACAGTGAGTTCCTATAATTGAGTCTCAGTAACTTTGAAAAAAGGAGAGAGGCTAGAAGAGAAATACATACTTTTTTTTCTATCATTTCCCAATCAAATTATTAAACTATAGATTCCATAAAATAACTACACGTATTGTTTGTTTTCAGAAAAGATGTTGCTTATACCTTGCACTTCCCTCTAGTTTGCCAGAATTCCTGCGCATCAGCTTCCGAACTACTGGGATCACAGAAATACATGCCCACACTCTTCCTTTCACTACACAAACCCAAAAATGAATTTAAGACACTACCCAGTCCAGGTTTTTTTTATTTTTTCCATTGTTTTTTATTAAATACTATCTCTATTTACATTTGAAATGTTATCCTCTTCCCCCACCCAGCTCCCATTCTCTCTTCCCCTCCACTTGTCTTCACGAAGGTGCACTCCCTCCTAATCACCCTCTCCACCCCAGCACCTTGGCATTTTTCTACACTGGGGAAATGTGCCTTTCCTGGACCAAAGGCCTCTTCTTACATTGATGCAGACACTGCTATCTTCAGCTACATATACAACTGAAGCCATGGGTCTCTCAGTGTATGCTCATTGGTTGGTGTTTTAGTCCATGAGAGTTTTGGAAGGTTTAGTTAGTTGACAATGTTGTTCTTCATATGAAGTTGCAACCCCTTCCAGCTACTTCAGTCCTTTCTTTAGCACCTTCATTGAGGTCCCCATGTTCTGTCTGATGGTTAGCTGCAAACATACTCAGCTGTATCTGTATGAATATGGTAGAATCCCTGAGGAGGTATCTCTATCTGGTTCCTGCCAGTAAGTACTTCATGGCATCAGCAACAGTGCTTGGGTTTGGTGGCTGCATATGGGGTAGATCCCTGGGTGAGGCAGCCTCTGAATGATGTTTTTTTCAATCCCTGTTCCTCTATTTGACACTGTATTTCCTCCCATGAGTCTCCAGTTACATCTATTTGCCAAGGAATTCCATGAAGTCATTGTTTCTAAAGGCTGAGTAATGGGTAATGTACCACATTTTCTGTATCCATTCCTCTGTTGAAGGACATCTGGGTTCCTTCCAGCTTCTGGCAGTTATAAATAAGTCTGCTATAAACATGGTGGAGCATGTGTTCTTATTATATGTTGGAGGATCGTTGGGGTATATGCCCAGAAGTGAAATAACTGCATATTCAGGTAGTACTATGTCTAATTTTCTGAGAAACTGGCAAAATTCTTTTCAGAGTAGTTGTACCCACTTATAACCCCACCAACGGTGGAGAAGTGTTCCTCTTTCTCCACAACCTCGCCAGCATCGCCTGTCATCTGAGTTTTTGATCTTAGCCATTCTGACTGGTGTGAGGTGGAATCTCAGGGTTGTTTTTATTTGCATTCCCCTGATGATTAGGGATGTTGAGCATTTCTTTAGATGCTTCTCAGCCATTCATTATTCCCTTTTGAGAATTCTGTTTAGCTCTGTACCCCATTTTTAAGTGGATTTTTGACTCTCTGGAGTCTAATTTCTTGAGTTCTTTGTATATATTGGATATTAGCCCTCTATCAGATGTATGATTGGTAAAGGTTCTCTCCCAATCTGTTGGCTACAGTTTTGTATTTTTTACAGCGTCCTTAGACTTACATAAACTTTGCAACTTCATGAGGCCCCATTTGTCAATTCTTGATCTTGAGTGTAAGCCGTTGGTGTTTTGTTCAGGAAATTTTTCCCTGTGCCTGTGTGTTCTAGGCTCATCCCCACTTTCTCTTCTAATAGTTTCAGTGTACCTGGTTTATTTGGAGGTCTTTGATCAACATGAACTCGAGCTTTGTACAAGGAGATAAGAAATGATCAATCTGCATTCTTCTATATGATGCTACCTGTTGAACCAACATTATTTGTTGAAGAGGCTGTCCTTTTTTCATTGGATGTTTTTAGTTCTTCTGTCAAAGATTAAGTGATCATAGGTTTGTGGGTTCATGTCTGAGCTTTGAATTCTGTTCCACTGATCTACTTGCCTATTTCTGTCCCAATACCATGAAGTTTTTATCACAATTGTTTATAATATGGCTTGAGGTCAGGACTGGTGATTTCCCTGGAAGTTCTTTTATTGTTCAGAATAGATTTTGCTAATCTAGGTTTTCTATTATTCCAGATAAATTTTCAAGTTGTTCTTTCCAATGAAGAATTGAGTTGGAATTTTGATGGGGATTGCATTGAATCTGTAGATTGCTTTTGGCAAGATGGACATTTTTGCTATAATAATCCTGCCAATCCATGAGCATGGGAGATCTGTCTTCTGAGATCTTCTTCAAATCCTTCTTTAGAGATTTCAAGTCCTTGTTATATAGATCTTTCACTTGCTTAGTTAGGGTCACACCAAAGTATTTTATAATATTTGTGACTATTGTGAGGTATGTTTTTTCCTATTTTCTTTTTCAGCGTGTTTATCTTTTGAGTAGAGAAAGGCTACTAATTCTCTGAGGTAATTTAATACCCATCCACTTGGCTGAAGTTATCAGGTATAAAAGTTCTCTGGTAGAATTTTTGGGGTCACTTAAGTATAGTATTCTATCATCTGCAAACAATGATGTTTTGACTTCTTTCTTTCCGATTTTTATCCCTTTGACTTCTTTTTATTGTCTAATTGCTCTGGCCAGGACTTCTAGTACTATATTGAATAGGTAGGGGGAAACTGAGCAGCCTTGTCTAGTCCTTAATTTTAGTAGGATTGCTTCAAGTTTCTCTCCATTAAGCTTGATGTTGGCTACCGGTTTGCTCCACATTGCTTTTATTATGTTTAGGTATGGGCCTTGGATTCATAATCTTTCCAAATCTTTTAACATAATGGGGCATTGAATTTTTCAAATGCTTTCTTGTCAAGTAGTGAGATGATTATGTGCTTTTTGTCTATGAGTTTATATGGTGGCTTATACTGATGGATTTTGGTATGTTCAACCATCCATGAATCCATGGGATGAAGCCTACTTGATTATGGTAAATGATTGTTTTGATGTCTTCTTGGATTCAGTTTGCAAATTTTTATTGAGTATTTTTGCATCAATGTTCATTAGGAAAATTGGTCTGAAGTTCTCTTTTTTTGTAGGGCCTTTGTGTACTTTAAGTATGAGTGTATGTAATTGTGGCTTCAAAGAATAAGTTGGGTAGTAGTCCTTTTGTTTCTATTTTGTAGAATAGTTTGGAAAGTATTGGTTTTAGGACTTCTTTGAAAGTCTGAGAGAATTCTGTACTAAACCCATTTGGTCCTAGGCTTTTTTTTTTTTTTTTTTTTGGTTTGGGACTGCTTCTATTTCTTTAGTTTTTATAGGATTGTTTAGACAGTTTATGTGATTCTGATTTAACTTTGGTACCTTATATCTGTCTAGAAATTTTTCCATTTCCTCTAAATATTCCAGTTTTGTTGAATATAGGCTTTTGTTGTAGAGTCTGATGATCTCTTGAATTCCCTCAGTTTCTGTTGTTATGTCTCTCCTTTCATTTTTGATTTTTTTAATTTGGATACTCTCTTTGTGCCCTCTAGTAAGGCTGGCTAACGATTTGTTGATCTTGTTGACTTTATCAAAGGACCAGTTCCTGGTTTTGTTGATTCTTTGAACAGTTATTTTTGTTTATACTTGGTTGATTACTTCTCTGAATTTAATTATTTCCTGATGTCTACTTTTCTGTACCAGTACCATGCAGTTTTTAACACAATTGCCTTGTAATATAGCTTGAGGTCAGGGATGGTGATTCCCGCAGATATTTTCTTGTTGTTGAGGATGGATTTTGCTATTCTAGGTCTTTTGTTATTTCAGATGAAATTGCACATTGCTCTTTCCAACTCTATGAAGAATTGGGTTGGAATTTTGATGGAGATTGCATTGAATCTGTAGATTGTTTTTGGTAAGATGGCCATTTTTACCATGTTGATCCTTCCAATCCATGAGCATGGGAGATCTTTCCATCTTCTGAGATCTTCCTCAATTTCCTTCTTTAGAGAATTGAAGTTCTTGTCATACAGGTCTTTCACTTGCTTAGTTAGAGTCACACCGAGGTATTTCATATTGTTTGTAACTATTGTGAAGGGTATCTTTTCTTTTCCCTAATTTCCTTCTCCTCATGTTTGTCCTTTGAGTAGAGGAAGGCTACTGATTTGCTTGATTTAATTTTATATCCAGCCACTTTGCTGAACTTGTTTATTAGCTGTAGAAGTTCTCTGGTGGAATTTTTGGGGTCACTAAGAACACTATCATATCAAGTGCAAATAGTGATGTTCCTTTTTCTAATTTCTTTACTGTTTTTATTTCTGTTTTAATTCCTTTACCTCTTTGGTTGTGCTTTCCTATAGTTCTTTGAGTAACTTTTGTGTTTCCTTTTTAAGGGCTTCTATTTGTTTATGTGTGTTCTCCTGATTTTCCTGTAATTGTTTAAGTGAGATTTTCAGGTGCTTCTTGAAGATCTCCATCATCATCATTTTATATGATTTTAAGTCTAAATCTTGTTTTTCTGGTGTGTTAGTAAATTTACTGCTTACTGTGGTAGGAGAGCTGGGTTCTGATGTTGCCAGGTTATCTTGGGTTCTATTGCTTAGGTTCTTGTGCTTTCTTCTTGCCATCTTGTCATCTGTGATTATCTTGATCTTGTTGTCTCTGACTGGAACTTGTCTGAGGACCCGTGGGCTCAGAAATGATTGCTCCTATGTGTTTGACTCTTTGCAGGCAGGCAGTGAGGTCTGATGGCAGTGACTCAGCTCTGTTCTCATGGGCTCGGGTGGCAGAGCACTGGTGAGGCTGTTCTGAGAGCTCAGCCATCTGTGTGCAGGTCCTGAGTGCTGATGGCGGTCACCTAGCCCTATCTCTGTGCCAGAGGCATGTTTCTTGTTTTAATATTCTAATTGCAATGACCTTTTGAAAAAATAAATCTATCACACACTTGATTCTCTTGGGTTAAACCTTCTAATGACTTGTCCATTTCATCTAATAAAAAATGAACATTTCCAATGAAGCCTATAGCCCTCCAGAGATCAGTGTCTTTTCTTTGCTTGTTCCCTTCTCCGTTACTCTATACTATCCTGGGCCACCGGGAAAGCCTTTCTCTTTTGACTGCAACCTTTGACATAATATTATTTTACCCTCCCTCTGCTAGAACCACAATGTACAGTTTCAACTTTTTTTCTCCCCATTAATTAATTTATTTTTATTCATTTTACATTTTCATCACTGCCCTCCCCAGTTTCTCCACCCTACCCATCCCCATTCTCCTTCTTCCCCTTCCCAGGCATACCCCCACCCTGGAACAACAAATCTCTGCAGAGTTAGGTTCATACTAAGGCCAGATCACACAGAGAAAAACAAAAGGAGAGTAGGAAAGTCCCTGCGTGAAACACAGTGGACTCAAACAAAGAAGCACTTTATGTTAAGCTATTTCGAGTCCCAAAGGTATTCCTAAGGTCTCCAGATGAGACATTTGCTCACTGTATCAATATGAGGTAGGAAATAGGCATATTAAAAGAATTCCCAGCATGCTGGAGCAGTAGCTCAGTGGTTAACACTGCTTATTTACTTGTTCAGAAGACAGTAGTTTGATTCTGAGTACCTGTATCAGATAGGTTCAGACCATCTGTAATGACAGCTTCAAAGGATTTGGCATCCTATTCTGGCTTCTTTGGGTACCAATACAGATGTAGAATACAAGCACACAGACACATAAATCACAGTTTAGAGAATTTCCAGAGAATTTTTGTGAAGTGGGAATAACCAGTCACTTTCTATCTGACCCCCATCAAGCAGCACAGTGTTTCCAGCACACTCTGAAAACACAATCACAATCAACCTAACCTTAATCAAGTCTCAGTTAATGAAATAACATGACCCTATACCTAAGCCTTTAACTCATTTCTGTTAGATACATCTAATGGTACAAGGCATTTAAATGACACAAAAGAATTCAATGATGTATATACAATAGATGTCTTCCCTCATGTGTTACAGCTATAAGCATGAAGAGTTAGTGTCCCTTAACGTATTTCTCCTTATTTCTACATAAGCTAAAGTGTTAAATTTACTTCTTAAGAAAACTTTGGTCTTGAAAATATACAAAAAATTATGAGCTTTAACATAGGACAAATATGAAGAACTTAAGGGAATTTGGAATCATCAATTATAGTTTATTAAAATAAAGATGCACATAAAGGTTCAAATAATTTTAGTTATATGCTAAAATTTTATTTCTAATTTATCTTTATAATTTCCTTATGTTTATTATTAAACTGAAAGTACATTTCCTCTATTACTAAATTGGAATCAGTTCAAAAGAATATTAAAACATACTAAAACACTTTCATTCTCATGCCTTATAGGTAAAGGCTAAAAAAAATATACTGCTGTGTTCATTTGTAATTTGCAATTTGCATGCCAAAAGATTCAAATTAAAGAGCTAATTAACTAGAATGATATCTCAAGCATAGGCAGAATCCCAGCATTCACCAGTGTCCCTATTGATGGATGAGTCAAGGGATAATGATTGTCTCAAGTTGCAGAAAAGAGAAGTAAGTCAGAGTTTGCTCTGTGGTTATTAAGGATGTAACCAGTGGATTTTAGATACATGAGAATGGTGTGCTGCCTCCTGAGATGAGCAGACACTTCCCTATGACCAACTTCCAGACTGTGTCACAGCCCAGCACATAGCCTTTGCACATTTGCTCATCCCGTGTTATAAAAGGAAAATAACTACTCTGAAATTAAAATAAATTTCCTTTCCTCCCTCCAGCCCTCCCATGTCCCACTTATTGCTCTCTCTCAAATCAAGGCATATTTTTATTTCAAAACTTTCTAAAAATTTTTTTTAAAAATGGAATTTTTTTCATTGTTTTATTCTTATGTATATATTTGACATTAAATAAAGTATTGTATATGATGATATACAGCTATAGGTAATTTATATCCCAAAAAGTCAAATATTATGTTTTTTTTCTCATGTGTGGCTGACAACTTTTAAGACTATGACAGACATGGAACAGCCCCTTTAGTCACAGAGGTTATACAAGATATAATTATGGAAAGACAAGGAGGAATGAGTTGAAGTAGGAGGATTAAGTGGAGGGGATGTGGATAAAAGGCGAGGAAAGGAAATATGAGTAGGAACAAGTAACACCAATGGCTCATATAAATCTTACTACTAGAAGCTTAATAAAATACATATGTGTATGAAAGAAATATAAATGGAGTCAATAACAGGGGGGACAATGCCCAAGTGTATTTAACTCTTTCCACCAAGTGAAACCTCGAGTACCTGGAACATATTACATCTAGCTGAGCTGTTGGCTGAAGGCACCGCATGGAACCCTCAATCACCAAGACTATTTGGTTCTCTCCAAAAGCTGCCGGTAAGATCCTATTGCTGATGACAACCCTTGCATGTTTCACTGAACATGAAGAAGTTGAGCTGGTGCCTAACTAGAGCCTTCAAACCTACTGAGTAATGTTCATGGAGCTAGAAGGTCCTCTGGTCGCCACCACAGAAGAAAAACAACCATCAGCCCAACTTCAAAAGTTGGGATCTAGAACAGTGATCTGCCTATAAGATAAACCAATACAATGCTGACACAAATGTTATGTGAGTAACCAACCACTTTATGATTAGGTTGATGGCCCACACCATAAGTTAGAATCCATGTCTGACACTGCTCAGGTGACCAAGAATCATCTGGATAATCCATGGCCCTAGGGGAGAACCAAATACAACTGTTCTGCTAAAGCAAGCAAATGAAATCCTAACAACACTGCTAGACTCATAGACCAGTGCCATCATCTTCCAGCCACCATCTGAGAAGCTTAGTCCTGCAGGAGATAGAAAATAGTGCATAGACCCACAACTAGACAATGTGCAGAGAGTGGGAGATTTGAAAATACTTAGTCCTAAGTGGAATTTCTTCTAAAATCCACCCTCAGAAACAGAGATGATGGATGGCTCCAAGGACACATGCCTCCCAGATACAACAGATCTTAGGTTTTTTTTTTTGGGGGGGGGGGGGCGAGTGGGATTAGATTGATTAGGTTTGTTTGTTTGGTTTTTTTTTTTTTTTTTTTTTTTTTTTTTTTTTGGTTTGGGTTTTGTTGTTGTTGTTGTTGCTGCTGCTCTGCTACTTACTAATGTGAACATTTTGGGCAGATCTCAACTATATACTACGTATAACAGATGCCCTATTAAGTAAGTAACCTCTTTACTATTGTTCATTATAAATGAAGTTTTGGTGAAAATACATGTACGATGGACCAAATATCAGAGCTTTTCACACAAGGTCACTATGCACTGATTAAATGAAAGTGAAACACTGAATTTCTCTGATATGCAATGGAATTTTCTAGACATAAAGATTTGTCCCTTGTTGTTTGTGGAATTATGACCCAGTGAATAAAAGATTGCCTCAGTGTTATTTAAAGATATTCTGAAATAGATTCAGATTCTTGCCTAATATTCTCATTGTTTTATAAAGATTTCCATAAAAGCATCTCATTTTTAAGACAGTCGACTATAATTCCTGTGAATTATCTATACTAGGGAAATACACAATAATATTCTTCCCAGGTTTTGCTTACATAATAATTTGTGTGACACAATAAAACAAGGACTGGTCTACATAACTTTAAACTACATTGGCCTTCTCAGAACCACATTGCTGTCGCTCTGGTAGAAGCTCTTTTGTCTGCTGGATTTTGCTGGTGAGAATTTTAAAGTTATGAGTGAAGAAAAGTTGTACTTTTGCTTAAATTGGATTAAACTATAAAGCCTATGGTTGGTTGAAACATGATATTACTAAATAGGTCAGGTTGTTTTCAATGCATGGTCTGTCTTATTGTCTGCTCTCATGAGTGCGTGTGTGTGTGTGTGTGTGTGTGTGTGTGTGTGTGTGTGTGTGTCCAGGTCATAGTATGCATGTGTAGGACAGTGAACAATTTAAAGAGTAAACTCTCCCCTTTCATACAGTAAATGGAGATGGCGTGCGGGTCCTGGAGCTTAACAGGAGACATCTTTACCCACTTCCTACCCTGACCCCCACTTTTTCCCCTTTTGATGATTTAGAAAAATCTTTTATGATCAGGTATCAACTATAGCACAGTTCAGCTAAGAGGGGAGCAATTTCTCCTCATTCCTTTTGAGCCTGGCCAGTTTGCTATTCATCAGAGTTTAATCTCTCTGTCCAGTCATCCATGAATTTCATTTAAAACCAAATATTAATAAGCTAACTAGAGTGTTCTTTTCTACCACTCGTCAGCTTTTTACTGAGCTGTCTGTAAAAGAAGCTAGGCTTGACCCAGCTTGCACAGATCACCAAACACCCACCCATCAGAAGGTAATAGCTTTGTGTCTTTAAAACCAGAAACTTAGACAAGAAATCATATAAAGCTTACTGTAATTTTCTTGAGCCATATTTTTTTCAAACCAAAGTGTATTTCATATTGTAGAAAAGTTATAAGAGAAAGAGATGGTGTGGCCACAGACTCCCCCATTGGTCCTCTTTTTTGGGAAATCATGGTGTAGAGCCTTCTTTGTCTTTATCAGATATAGTTCACAGTAATTTTGTATTCTTTTCAATTCTTCTTTATACAGTGCTCCTGTTGAATATTTCCCCTTCAGAATCATTTTTTTTGCCTTTGACACAGCATGATATTATGTAGTCTATTTGCTTCATACTGAAAAATAACAGAATCATTCCTTTTACATAATAATGAGAAAAGGCAATCACATTCGATACTGATAAATGAAAATTCAAAATGAGAATGTAAGCTCCAGTGTGGAAAGAAATATTTATACAGCTATTTTGAGACACAGGTCAAGTTTAGCTGTCAAACATAGACCTATTACAGTTAGCCACTCAGAACAAGAGACGCACAGACTGGTTACTCATGACAAATAGGCATGGGAATTTCACCAGAAGCACTGTGTTCCTTGAGCATGCCACAGCTCACTGAGCAACCAATGATCTCATGCCTTTACTTTCCTATAGTTAGAAGTGTGTTCAGACAACTGTGCAGTGACAGGAAGTGTGCTCAGACAACTCCACAGTGACAGAAAGTGTGCCTATTCTGCTCATTCTGCTGTGTCCCGTGTAAAGACCATCGCTTGACACACTCCTGCAGGGCTTCACCATACAAATATGCTTGCATCAAAGCATTGTTGGATGATTCCACTGTTGAGTGCAACATCACAGAGTGTAATAATGAAAAACAAAATGACATATCAACTTTAAAATGATCTTTAAAGATCACTGTTACAATGTGTGCTCCATCTTGATCACAACATCCTTATGACATAAAGGTTATTCATATCTTTTAGTGTGTATCTGGGTGTGTGTGTGTGTGTGTGTGTGTGTGTGTGTGTGTGTGTGTGTGTGTGTGTGCGTGTGCGTTCCTGTGAAGTTTTATTTTACTCAACAGTATAATTCTACAATATAGTCAAAGGAAAGTTAGGAAATAGCAATTTCTTTAGAAGGTTGTAGTTTCCAAAGTCATTCAAATTTAGATTTCATACCCATTTATCATTTTGAAACTTCAGGTATTATTTGTTAGTATCTCTTTTTTTCCCTAATCTCTTGGAAATTTCTAATAAGGTACATTCAGTGGTTAAGAAATCATTCAGGACACTCTTGCACTGTTGGTGGGGTTGTAAGCTAGTACAACCACTCTGGAAATCAGTCTGGCCGTTCCTTAGAAAATTGGACATAATACTTCCTGATAACCCAGCTATTCCACTTCTGGGCGTACACCCCAAAGATGCTTCAGCATATAATAAGGACACATGCTCCACCATGTTCATAGCAGCCTTATTTATAATAGCTAGAAGCTGGAAACAACCCAGATGTCCAGCAACAGAGGAATGGATACAGAAAGTGTGGTGTATTTACACAATCAATTACTACTCAGTTATTAGAAACAATGACTTTACGAAATTCCTAGGCAAATGAATGGAACTAGAGACTATCATCCTGAGTGAGGTAACCCAGTCACAAAAAAAAAAAAAACCACTACAAATGATATACAGTCACTGATAATTGGATCCCAGAAAGCTCTGAATACCCAAGAAACAACTCATAGACTTTCTGAAGCTCAAAAAGAAGGAAGGCCAAAATATGAAAGTCTCAGGGTTTTTTTTGTTTGTTTTTTGGTTTTTTTTTTTTTTAGAAAAAAAGAAAATAGCAATGTATTCATTATATATTATTATGTAAGAAAATTTGTGAGCTATAATAATATTTTATAAAATAAATAAATTTTAAAAATCATTCAGGTTCTGTCTGAGGTCTTTCAAGCTCTCATATTTGAAGGACAGTTTGTGTATATAATATTGCTGACTAGCAGGCTTTTGTTGTCAGTGCTCCTCCCCCACCTTTGGGACCACGTTTTTCTTCTGTCACGTACTGGAAGGTTTCTGCTGATGCCAGGCAGACTGGAACCACTTCTATGTTAGTTGCTCCTTCACTGTCTTGTTTTCAGTGCTGCCCTTGTCTTTCACTACATGGAATCCATTACCACATGATCTGAAGAGGCCTTGCTTGACTTTGATCCAACTGTTCATTATTGACCTTCCTGAACCTTGATATTTATAATTTTATCTAATTTGAAAAGTTATGTGATGTTACTACTTTGAAAAATCTCCCTCTTTTTTTAATCACTTCATCCTTTTTCCTCCTTTCTTCAGGTTTCCCCTGCTTCTTCATTTATTCTCATTCACTTCACTCCAGTACATATTTTCACATTGCCTATCTTCAATTTCAGTTTTTCTTTCTGCTTGATCAGTTCTCCGGTTCTAATTGAATCTTCATTTCATTCATTGTGGTTTTCATCTCTGAGACTCTTCTTTGTCCTTTTGTTATGTTACTCTCTTCATTAAACTCTAAGTAAATAAATTACACCTCTGTGTTTTGTTTAAATTTGATAAGCTATCTTGTATATCTAGGTTTATGATCATTGATGCCTGATTTTGCCTCTCAGGTAATACCATATTTCCTTGACTCTTCTTCATCTTTCTGGAGGTACTTTCATTTCTTTTCACTAAAGAATCACATATTCCAGATCATACACTGTTTTTGACCAGCCTTCTACAGCAGATCTGTTTTATGTGATCAATTTTTTTGGGGATATCTAGCAAGCAAAGTCCAGCTTTGGTGAACCATGAGTTTTATTGGGGTTAATTACAGAAGTATGGGTAAAGGATTTCTTACAGAAAAGGCTTTGACTCAAGGCCATAGCATCAACAAAGCCCACAAATTTAGCCACAAACAAAACCCACTTACCAAAATGATGACAGCCCACAGAAATGGGAACCTAGAGCATACTGCGTAGACCGCAGGCAGCTCAACAGGTAGGACCATGTCACTTCCAGGTGCCTCAGGTGGTCTGAACCCCTTGTAGGCAGCTCAGTGGCTTGTCTGGTCTCAAGGTCCTGCTGCTTCGCTTGTGGGAGAGTCATCTCTGCAGCTCCACTTCATCTGAAAACTCTCAGATTTATTTTCCTGCTCTGACAGGAAGGGGGTTAATGAATGGTCAGTTCCAGGGGGCTTCCTGAAGTTGTTTTGAGTTGATTACTTTCCTGTTTAAGGGGTTTCCTGCAGAACGGAATGTTTCAATCTCTGGGGAACTATTACACAACAACCAGTAAGAAATTCCAGGTAGACAGTCTATTAGGCTCCCTATCCCTGTGACTGGAGATTCTATTCACTGACCCCTCCATGTTGTTTCTTGATGGCCTTCAGTTGGTTAGTCTTGCCAGCACACTGATCCTTCTCATGGACTGAGCAAGAGTGAATCTCTTGTGACAAAATTGAAATGGTATGTATATCAAATATTCCTCTTCCACTTAGTTTTAAATACACTTTATTTATTATTGGATAATTTCATATTTGCATACAATGTATTTTGAACATATCTACCTACCATCGTCCCCTGTTCCTTTTAGATTTTCCTACATCTCCTTCCCAATTTCAAGACCTATTCTTAATATACTTTATAGTCCTCTGGTTCTAATTAATGGGATCTAATTAATGGCGATCTGTGCTACAGTGCTGACTGGAGTGATTGTATTTAAGTCTTGTATAGTGAACCACAGGTGCTGTGACTTCATGAGTACAACAAGTGGATCTGCCCAGAAAATACCATTTCACTTCAGAACACTGCTAACTGTGAATCTCGCAATCTTTCTATGTCCTCTTCCATGATGTTTTCTGAGTTCAGAGAGAAGGAATATGATATAGCCAGGAACAAAAAACCCAATGATAAAACTGTTATTTTACCACATTGATGAAAGAGTTTAAAATTTTAAGTTGGCCCCACTGACCCTGCCTTGAGGACAAGTATGTCTCAAGGCTAAGAACAAAATAACATGTTCAAACAAGTGGCCCAACCCCAGACCATCTAGACTCTGCAGTCCTGAGAAAAACAAGTGCAAGGTCAGCGTGCCCCAAAATAGAGTGGCCTAGAGCTGAATCATGTCCAAAGTAGGCAGAGTGTGCCAATCTGAATGAACCAATGAAATTGCTATGCACCTGTTCCTAACTGCTTATGTAATTTTCCCTATAAATACTTCTTCCCATTTGAGTTCGAGGTCAACACCTCTATCTCCTGCATGAGATACATGTTGTCCTCAGAGCTCTAATCTCCTGAATAAACCTCTTGCCTGATTGCAGCAAAACAGGCTCTCCGTGAGTTTTTGGGTTCGCATTTCCCGGTACTTGAGTGAGGGGCTTCCCCAATTCGGGGGTCTTTCATTGACATAATATCAAATGGCCTTCTAAATACTTGTCTTTATATCCCATAGACAGTTATCATCAGAAAAGTATCATTGTACAATGAAAGATCGTTAATAAAGAGACTCATAGGTGCTCAAAAATACAGAAAATATGTGTCGGTAGTGTTCAGCCATAAATGGGATAGTTAATTTTTGGTTGATTGGTTCGTTTTTATTTTTGTTGTTGCTGTTGCTCTTCTTTTTGTTTCTTCAAAACAAGCTTGAACTATATTTCACCCACACAATGACCTAACTAACATACATTTAATTTCCTCCACATACATATTTGACCAATAATAATATCTACCAGTAAATAATACTATAATAAACATAATATAGGACATAATTCTACACCAATAGTCAGCTAATTTTTGACAATGATATCAAAAACTTACATTGTAGAAAAGTCACACTTTCCTTTTTATTTCTGTTTTTCTTTTTGTTATTGGTTATTTTATTAATTTACATTTCAAATGTTACCCCTGTTCACAGTTTCCCCTCCAAGTATCCCCTATCCTCTCCCCATCCCCTTGCTTCTATGAGGGTGTTTTCCCACCTGTCCACTCACTTCTGTTTCAGTGCATTCCCTACCATGGGTCATCAAGTCTTCCCAGGACCAAGAAGCTCCCCTTTCAGTGATGCCCTATAAGGTGATCCTCTGCTACATATACAGCTGGAGCCATGGATGCTCCCATCTGTACTTCTTTATTTGTGGTCCCTGAAAGCTTGGGAGTTCTGGTCGGTTGATACTGTTGTTCTTCCTATGGGGTTGTAAACACCTTCAGCTCCTACACTCCTTGCCCTGACTTCTTCATTGGGGTTTCAGCACTCAGTCTGACAGTTAGCTGCATACATCCACATCTGTATTGGTCGGGTTCTGACAGAGCTTCTCAGGGAACAGCTATACCAGGCTCCTCCTACTGCTAATAAATAACTTCAGCAAAGTCACACTTTTCAACAAATAATTCTAAGAGTATGAGGTATTCACATGTAGAACTAATCTCCATTCCTAACTTTCAAAGTATACAAAACTAAAAAGATATATCAAGGATCCTATTAAAAGATCAGCAACTTTAAAAGTAACTGTTAAGAGAAAAAGCACAAGGAAAGCACTTGAAGACATGAACAAGAGAGGACACCCTCAACATGGCACTGACTCAGGGAAAAAAGACTTTGAGAGTTGGAATTTGAGGTACTTTGATGAGAATGTGCCCAATCAGCTCACGTATGTGAATGCTTAGTCCTCAGTTAGTGAACTGTTTGGGAAGGGTTAGGTGTTGGCTTCTTGGGGAGAAACTGTGGCTTAATGGAGGAGTTGTGTCATAAGAGACAGGCTTTGCTGTTTCAAAGGCCCATGCCAGACCCAGTGAAGTCTCTTTGTCTCTCTCTGTTTCTCTCTGTCTTTGTCTCTGTCGATGTCTCTGTCTGTCTGTCTGTCTGTCTGTCTGTCTTTCTCTCTCTCTCTCTCTCTCTCTCTCTCTCTGTGTGTGTGTGTGTGTGTGTGTGTGTGTGTGTGTGTATTCATGTGTCTGTCTGTCTGTCTCTGCCTCTTCTCTTCTTTGCATGCTTCCTTCAGATTATGATATGAAGTTCTCAGTTACTCTAGCGCCATGACTGTCTCATTACCACCATGGTGATAATAAACCAACCCTATGAAACTGTAAGCAAGCCTCCAATTAAATGCCTTCTGTTGTGAGATTTTTCTTGTTCATGGTATCTCTTCCCAGCAATAGAACAATAACTATGATAGGATTCTGTGACATTAAAAAAAAGCTTTTGCATAAGAAAAGTCAGCAGGGTGAAAAAAGATACAGACTACATAACTGGTGAAAATCTTGGTGAACTACCCATCTGACTGCAGATTCATATCAAATACCTAAAATGTATAGATAACTCAAAACATTCCATTTCAAACCCAAATCATTCAATTAATAAATTTATAAGATAGTTAAAAGGTATTTGAAATAATAAATATAAAATCTCAATGTATATATTAAGATGGTATAATATAATATAATAAGTGGTAATATTGAATCCAATATACATGTCAATATGACCATCCTCCAAAAGATACAACTACCATATAGGGAGAGGAAAGAGTCTAAGGCTGGAGAGGAGCAAGAATGAGCAGTAGGAAGAAAGACAAGAGAGTATGTATTTAATTTGAGATATATATGACACAAGAGCAGAAGGGGACCACCTGCAGAGAGAACCCTACAACTCTCTTTGACCTACATTGTTCTCAGATTTCTTCAGACAATGATTCTGTCCTTGTTCTTACCCAAGTTTTTTCAGAACTCACTATTCCATACTATATCTAAAATTTATACTAATTTACCACGTGTTCACAAAATAATTTAAAAATTATAAGGTCTGCAAAGATCCATGCCTGTACAACATTAACACTGTGGGTCACAGCCCTAGATAAGGCATTTGAACTAGTTTTTTAAGGCTTAGAGAACAGTGTAAAAAGATAACAGAAAGTATGGAAAACCTGGAGATGGAAAGAGAAGCTACAAAATATCTTCTGCACAGGAGAAAAAAATCACAGCCACTATAAACTCACAGAAGCTGGGCATACTGGCACTGGGTCCACAAAAGTAAGACCTTCATAAAAACAACTCTTCAAGAATATAAGGACACACATAGTCACAGACATACTACTGTTCTGTTAGCAACAGATTCTGGAGAGGGAGAACCATGGTAGTCAGTTTAGTACCAGTCACTGATAGCTAGGCCCAAACTCTGAATCACATGGACAGCCCAGATTTCGTTGGACACTAAACAAAACCAAAACTGGTAAATAGATACAGGAAACTTATAGTGAAGGGAGCAGAGGCTGGAAAAAAATAGGAAAATGGAAGAGGGATAAGGGGAGGGACCCAACTACATAATGTACATTCATAAAAGAAAAAAAAATTAATAAAGAAAAGTATTTTAAATCTCACAAAGTCCACTTTTATGCAATTATTTGGTGACATACAAGTAAAGCTTTGATCATTCTCAGACTGTGCAAAGATGCTATCACACTAATTACTGAGAAGATCTTTCTATGTTGGCTTCTATCCAGAATCCCAGTGAATAAAGTTCAGTCTAGAATCTCTTCATTGAATAAGTGTTCATGCTCTAGGTAATTCAATGATAGGTAACACTTGACATTAGATGAACCAAGAGAATCCTCTACATTTAGTAAGTGAGTCTTAATAAATACCCAAGTGCAGTAGTGTACACAGATTAATTTAATCCTTCTTTTCAACAAGCAATTAAGGAAGGCAAACTATAAATCATCAAACTCAGAGAAAATATAACTGTTCCTTTCAGCAACAAATGTGAGACGGATAGAAAAGTCCTTTACTAAAAGCCATGCCTGTTTACATCAGGCTGAGCATTACACTTTATTCTGAAACAGTTTAGCATATGGGTAGTAAACACAGAGCTGTATTGAGCCATGCAGGAAGAGCAGAGATCAGTAAGACGGGGTCTTTGCCTATAAGCATGTCACAGCCAACTAAAGGTGGCACACACGACAAATGATTGCTTCACATGCTTGTAATTATTGTAATTATATGGCACCATGACTGGAGAGCTGACAGCTTAGGCAACGATCTTCACTAATGAGGAACGTGGTATGACGGGAAATAGCACAGTGAGAAACTCAGAACAATGAGAAATGCTGGTGACGTGTGAACTGGTGTGAGAGAGGAGAAGTACAGAGAAACGGGGTGGGTTAATAGAATGGATTGCAGCGCTAATGAAGAAAAGAAGCAATCCATTGCACACACCTCATCTTTTCCTTTATAAATTTACAGACAGAGGACTTCAGCGCTATCTGCAGAGAAAAATAACGCAGACAAGAAGTTTCCCAGCTATCTCTGTGCCCGAAGTAGTTGCTACACATGTGAATATTTGTGGAGGTTGAGAAGCTCAAGGAACAGGCTACCAGGCTACAGTATGTAGGGGAAGCATATCAAGAAGGCATCTTCTCTTATGATCTTAGATGAGATTTCTCAGAAACAAACCCCGCGGGTCCTGATTCATGTGAAAGGGATTTGCTAGGAAGTGTATTCTTAGAGGAAAACATGAGTAAGAACATTTGACTTAGTCTTCCAAATATCCACCTTCTAATAAAATGAAGGCACAAAATTTACCATAGAAAGCACATGTCACGACTATTAAACGGACCCTATAAAGAAGCCAAAGGACGAAAGCAATTCTATGCTCACTGAGTCACTAACCAAGAGCTTCCACCATGGTGGGGGGGGAGGACCAGTGGGATATTTCCAACAACCCAAGGACTCCGGCCAAGCCAAAGAAAAATCTGTTAGAAGTTAAATGGCAGGAGCATGGATTTCCTTTTGAACCTGCTATAAGTGATAAGCATAAAAGCCAGAGAGAAAAGCTTTAAACAGAATGAGAAATGGGCCCCAGTGTCCAGAATTTCTACCTAAACATGCCAGTGCCTGTGTTCATAGACATTTTTCTAGTGATAAATGGTGTTTTAATGAAGGTATTAATAGAGGTGAGACATCCCCAGAAGTGTGGTGAGATAGAAAATTATGTCAGCAAAAGAAACTCTGCTCACTCCCCTTTTCATAAACTCACTGAGCATCAGCTAAATATCACATACTCTTCTATTAGTTTCAGTGTGCCTGGTTTTACGTGGAGGTCCTTGATCCACTTGGACTTGAGATTTCCAGAAGGTGATGAGAATAGATCAATTTGCATTCTTCTACATGCAAACTGTAAGTTAAACCAGCACCGTTTATTGGAGCTGTTGATTTTTTCCAGTGGATGGTTTTAGTTACTTTGTCAAATATCAAGTGACCACAGGTGTCTGGGTTCATTTATGGGTCTTCAATTCTATTCCATTGATCTACCTTCCTGTCTCTGTACCAGTACCATACAGTTTTTATCAGAATTGCTCTATAGTACAGCTTGAGATCAAGGATGGTGATTTCCCCAGAAAGTTCTTTTTTAATTACATTATTGGATACTCTCTGTATTTACATTTCAAATGTTATCCCTTCTATCCCCAGCTCCCATCCCCTCTCTTCCTAACCTTGTCTTTAAGAAGGTTCACCCTATCCCCATTACCCTATCTACCTCAGTGCCTTGGCAGAAGAATAGATACAAAAAATGTGGTACATTTACACAATGGAATACTACTCAGTTATTAAAAACAATGACTTTATGAAATTCATAGGCAAGTGAATGGAACTAGAAAAACACCATTCTGAGTGAGGTAACCCAGACACAAAAGAACACACATGGTATATAGTCGCTCATGAGTTTATATCTGCCCCAAACTCACAATGCCCATGATACCACCCGCAGACTATATGGAGCTTAGAAGAAAGGAAGACCAAGGTGTGGATGCTTCAGTCCTGCATTGAGGGGGAAACAAAATGATCAAGGGAGGTAGAGGGAGGGAGCCCTGGGAGGCAGAGACAATGGGGAGGAAAAAGGGGGCAGTATCAGGTACTGAAGGAAACAGGAGAAAGATACAAATCAGGAAATTGAATAAAAATATGTAGCAGGGGCATAAGGAACTGGGGATAGTCACTGGAGGGTCCCAGATGCCAGGGAACTAAGAGGCTCCCAAGACACAGTGGGATGAATTTAGCAGAGAATACGGAGATAGAACCAGTAGAGACCACCTTCAGTAGATAAGCAAGGTCCCCAGTTATAGGAAAGGCCACACACACATCTCAAAGTTAGTAACCCAGAAATATTTCTGTCCAAAGGAAGAACAGGGACAAAAATGGAGCACAGACTGAAGGAAGGGCCTTCCAAGGTCTGTTTCACTTGGGGATCCATTCTGTCTGCAGACACCACACCCAATACTGTTGCAGTTGCCAAGAGGCACTTGCTGGCAAGAACCTGGTATGACTTCTTCTTGGGAGGTTCAGCCAGCAAATGATCAATACAGATGTGGATGCTTGGGGCCAACCATCAGACTGAGTTCAGGGACCCGGGTGTGGGAGACAGAGGAAGAAGGAGAAGCTGAGGGGCATTGGAACCCCATAGGAGGAACAGCATTGGCTGGCCAGGCCGTCCAGTGCTCCCAGGAACTAGACCACCAACCAAGGAGTGCACAGGGAGCACTCCAGGGCTCCACATACACAGGTAGCAGAGAATAGCCTTGTATGAGATTAATGAGCGGCAAGGCCCTTTAATGTCCCAGAGTAAGGAAATGCTTGAGGGGTGGGGTGGGAGAGAGAGCACCCTCATAGAGGCAAAGGAGGGAGGGGGGAGGTTGTGAGATGGGGGCTTATGGAATGGAAACTTGGAAGTGGGATATTATTTGAGATGTAAATAAACAGAGTGAAAGAAAGAAAGAAAGAAAGAAAGAAAGAAAGAAAGAAAGAAAAAAAGAAAGAAAGAAAGAAAGAAAGAAAGGAGGAAGGGAGGGAGGGAGGGAGGGAGGGAGGAAAACCATCCCATACATTTCTAAGAATAATAATGGAGCCAGGAGCCTAAGGACAATATTCCTCCTCTCTTGAATCCTTATGTTTTATTTGTGAGAAAAGTAGTATGCATAGAAATGATATATACGACAGTTTATATAGAATTCCCATTTTATAAAGTATTCAGAAAAAGCCTCTTTGGAAGTTAACATTTGATGATAACTTTACATAAAATTGGATGGCCGGAGAGATGGATCAATGGTTAAGAGCACTGACAACTCTTTTAGAGGTCCTGAGTTCAATTTCCTGCAACCACATGTGGCTCACAACCATCTGTTATGGGATCTCAGGCTGTCTTCTGGCGTATCTGAAGACAGCTACAGTGCATTCATATAAATAAAATAGATCATTAAAAGAAAAAATTAGAGACCATGTCAAAAGCTGCCTGACAGAAAAGTATGATAGAAAGTATACTTTATCAAAGAAAGATAAATAAGCTAAAAGTACAAATCTAGAGTAAGGATGTGTACTGTGTTCATAAGGCAGAAAGAAAGTCAGAGAAGTTAAATAGCAGTGGCTGTGGAAGTATTGAAAATGTGCCTGCACTTCCAGCCTAAGGCCAGACCTGGCATAGTTTCATCAGGACCAGCAGGAAGCTCAGGAGACCTGCAGCAGTGCTCTTCATGCTAAGTGGAAAAGAGAGGCCACCCAGAACTCTCACAGTGCAGGCAGAATACTGCATGGAAGTGCACACTTCTGACCCAAGGGCAGAACCAAACCAGGAACATCAGAACTGGGCTCTGCCATAGGAACTCACAGGCTACACTGAGAGAGGAACACCCAGGAACAATCTCCCTCTGGAGAACACAGACCCACATACCCACAAGAGAGACAACCTCCAGTAAGAGACAATGAGATCACCAAGCATCACGTATATCAAGATGGCAAGAGGCAAGCACAAGACTCTAAGATACAGAAACCAAGACAACCTGACAATACCAGAATTCATTTCTCCCACCACCAAAAATAGTGGATATCCCAACTCACCACAAAAACAAGATTTAGACTTAAGATCATACTTCACAATGATGATATCTGAGAATCACATAAGTAACACACTTAAAGAATTAAGTACTGACAAAAATATATTCATATAGTGTTATGCCAAAATACTTTTTAAATAATGTTGTAAGAAAAAGAAAGAAAGATCATTCACCATGAAAAAGTAGGCTTCAGCCCAGGGATGCAAGGATGGTTCAATATAGGGAAATCACTCAATGTCATCTACTCAAACCCAAAGAAAAAAATCAAATGATTAACTCTCCAGATGCTGAGAAAGCATTTGACAAAATTCAACACCCCTTCATGTTAAAATTCTTGGAAAGGTCAGACATTCAATTCACATAGTAAAATTAATATTCAGCAAACCAGTAGCCACCATCCAACTAAATGGTGAAAAACTTGAAGCAATTCCACTAAAATCAGGGACTAAAAAAGGCTGCCCACTCTCTCTTCCTATTCAATATAGTATTGGAAATACTAATCAGAGCAATTAGACAACAAAAAGAGGTCAGAGGGATATGAATTGGAAAGAAATCAAAATATAACTATTTGTAGATATGTTAGTATACATAAGTAAACCCAAAAAATTCACCAGGAAACTTTTATAGCTGATAAACACCTTCAGCAAAGTGGGTAGATATATAAAATAAATTCAAGTAAATCAGTAGCCTTCCTCTACTCAAAGGACAAACAGGTTGAGAAAGAAATTAAAGAATCGACACTCTTCACAATAGCCAAAAAGAGTATAAAATACCTTGGTGTGACCCGAACCAAGCCAGTGAAGGATCTGTACTTCAAGTCTTTGAAGAAGAAAATTGGAGACCACCTCAGAAGATGAAAAGATCTCTCATGCTCATGGATTGGAAGGATCAACATTGTAAAAATGACCATCTTGTCTAAGGCAATTTACAAATTCAGTGCAATCCCCATCAAAATTCCAACTCAATTCTTCATAGAGTTAGAAAGAGCAATTTGCAAATTCATTTGGAATAATAAAATCCCAAGATAGCAAAAACCATTCTTTACAATAAAAATGCTTCTGCGGGAATCATCATCCCTGACCTCAAGCTGTATTACGGATCAATTGTGATAAAAAAGCTGTCTGGTATTGGTTCATAGACAAATACAATCGAAGACACAGAAATAAACCCATACACCTATGGTTACTTGATCTTTGACAATGGAGCTAAAAATATTAAATGGAAAAAAAGACAGCCTCTTCAACAAATGGTGCTGGTTCAACTGGCAGTCACCACGCAGAAGAATGCAAATTGATTCCTTCTTGTCTTCTTGTACGAAGCCCAAGTCCAACTGGCTCAAAGACTCCACATAAAAACAGGCATGCTGAAACTAATAGAACAAAAATTGGAGAACAGCTTAGAACACAAAAGCACCAATGGATTGTGCTCTAAAGTCAAGAATCAATAAATGGGACCTCATGAAATTGCAAAACCTCTGTAATGCCAAGAACATGTAAACCATTAATAATTCAAGAGCTAAGAAGATAGTGTTGTGGCAATTTTTGATATTTAAAAATCATTATGTTTAATCTATACACACAAAGAAAACTTTGACTATTTCCATCTTACATTTTGTTTTACATGTACTTTATGCTCACGGTAACTAGTAAGATTTCAATGCATACAATCAAACCTTTAAAAAAAAAAAAAGGAAGCTCTGCTGCTTTCTCAAGGATAAAAAGAAAGAAAGAAAATTTAACTTTTAAAAGTTATCTGATTTTATATGCACTGGTGTTTTGTCTGCCTGTATGTCCTGCCTGTGTGTCTGTGAGGGTGTTGATCCTGAAATTATAGACACTTATTAGCTGCCATGTGGGTGCTGGAAATTGAACCCATGTCCTCTGGAAGAGTAATCAGTGCTCTTAACTGCTGAATCATTTCTCTAGTCCCAAAATATTTTTTTAATTTTTAATAAAACGTTTAATTTTTTAAAAAGGACAAAACAGTAACCAACAGATTAGGAAAAGATCTTTACCAAACCTACATCTGATAGAGGGCTAGTATCCAATATATACAAAGAACTCAAGAAGTTAGGCTCTAGGGAATAAAATACTCCTATTTTAAAATGGGGTACAGACACTTCTCAACTAAGGACTATCTAGTGGCTGAGAAGCACCTAAAGAAATTCTCTAGTCATCAGAGAAATGCAAATCAGAACCACACTAACATTCCACCTCACACCAGTCAGAATAGCTAAGATCAAAAACTTAAGTGACAGCAGATGCTGGTGAGGATGTGGAGAAAGGAAAATACACCTCCACTATTGGTGGGATTGTAAACTGGTTACAACCACTCTGGAAATTAGTCTGGCATTTCATCAGAAAATTGGACACAGTGCTACCTGAGGACCCAGCTATTCTACTCCTGGTCATATACTCAAATTATCTCCAACATCCAACGTGGACACATGCTCAAAAATGTTCATAGCAGCCTTATTTATAATAGTCAGAAGCTAGAAAGAACCCAGATGTTCCTCAACAGAGGAATGGATACAGAAATTCTGGTACATATACACAATGGAATATTACTCAGCTATTAAAAAACAATGAGTTCATGAAATTCCTTGGCAAAATGGATGGAACTTGAAGCTATCATGCAGAGTGAGGTAACCCAGTTACAAAAGAACACTCATGGTATGCACTCACTTATAAGCAGATACTATCCCGCCCCCCCCCCCAAAAAAAAAAATGATCGAATACCCAAGAAACCATCCACAGAACTTATGAAGCTAAAAAGAAGAAAGACCAGAATGTGGATGCCTCAGTTCTTCTTAGAAAGGAGAACAAAACAGGGAAGAAAATACAAGTCCAAATAGAGGAGCAGAGATTGAAGTAAAGATCTATGGAGACTGCCTCACCTTGAGAACCACCTTATCTGCAGCCACCAAACCCAAGCACTATTGCTAATGCCAAGAAGTGTTTACTGGCAGGAACCAGACATGGCTGTGTCCTCAGAGGCTCTTCCAAAGTCATACAGATACAGATGAGGATGCTTGCAACTAAACATCAGACTGAGCACAAGGAGCCCCAATGAAAGAGCTAGAGAAAGGACTGAAAGAGCTGAAAGGTTTGCAGCCAAGGCACTGAGGTGGAGAGAGGGATTTGGAGAGGGAGCACCTTCATGGAAGCAAGTTGATGGAGAGGAGGGAGGAGAGTGGAGGGGTATAACATTTTAAATGTAAATACAAAAAATATCCAATAAAAAATTTTAAAAATGTATCAAACACTAGTGGGGGTTAGAGTAGAGATTATTGAGGTAGAACGTTTCATTCAGTGAACCTTGTTGAGAGTCCTTAGCCATTAGTGTCATTTAGAGAGATGGAACTAATAGAAAATGAAAGAGAAAGAGAGAGGGGGAGGAAGAGGGGAGGAAAGAGGGGGCAGTTTATTATAGGTACTGGCTCATGCAATTGTAGATGTCAAGAAGATCCACAATCCTCTGTCAACTGGAACACCAAGAATGCTCTAGGTAATCATAGATTCTCATCAAAAGGTTTCAGCCCAAGTCTAAATACTGGAACTAGTGATAACAATCACAGTCTGAATAGACAGGGCCAAGATCCAGGGGTACCGGTATCTAAGAGCAGAAGAGAGATATCGCCGTTACGTAGGGTCTACCGCTACTATTTATGAAAAGACTGGAAAGTGATTTCTAATGAACAGGATTATAAGTGAGAGAAACTTCTTATTCAGGGAGGGAGTACTTATGCTACAGCATGTTTGGGAGGGTCAGAGGACGACTTAGGAGAGTTGGTTCTCTCAGAAAGACCAGGGAATCAAACTCCGCTCGTCAGGCTTAGCAGCAGATGTCATTACCCACTGAGCCATTTTGCCAGGCACCAAGAAATTAAACAATAGTAAAAATAATAAATAAAATATTAACAAACAACAAAACAATTTCAGGTCAATAACTTTAGGAACAACATCAAAGCTTTAAAAATTAGTCAAGAGGAAATTAAGCCATATTTATATTAAGTGAATCATAGATTACTATCAAAAGGATTCTGTGTACTAATTTTAAAAACATGCAAACACACATACACACACACTGAAAGAAGTAAAATAATTCTCTACCCCCCACCTGTGTAGAAACAGTGGCCCAGTGTCCCACCCTGCCTTGGCACAAAGGACTTTCTTGAGTAAACAATTCTCAGGAGAATCATAAAATATGCTGATAGCCATCTGACCCTCTAGGAAGTCCCAGTTAGTGTCCTGATACATATTCTCACTAACCAATAGGTTTAAATGTCAATATGCTTAGCCAATAAATTTAAATTATAACCTTGCTGATGTAATCTGTACCCCTAATAAGTATAAAAAACTGTAACAGCTTTTCAGAGTCATCTCTCCTCTGGATGAAGGCCACCCCAGTGCACTGAACAAATAAACCTCTTGCTTTTTGCATCAATTCCTGATCTCTTGTCTCATTCATTGGAGCCTCACATAGGTAAGACTCAATTTGGGTCTTACAATACACACACACACACACACACACACACACACACACACCCCTATCTTCTTGTCTTCAATCAAATAAATATATTTTAAAAACTTGAAATTACTCTTGTATTATGTCACACAAAAATCAATTCAAAATAGACTACACATTTAAATATAAAATCTAAAATTATAAAATGCCTAGAGAAAAACATACAGGAAAAGGCTTCTTAACATTTAAGTTGGCAATGGTTTATTTAGATTTGACAAGAAAAGAAAAAACTCAACAGTCTAAGTCTAAAAGTTCATGCAAAGCAAACAATACAACAAAATGAACAGCCAACCTCATGGAACAAAATAAAAGGTTTGCAAACTGCATTTAAAATGAGAGGTTAATATCCAAAATATATAAGAACTTCATATAACCCAATAGCATAAACAAGGAACACATCCAGATAATCACGTATTACCTAATAATTGGGGATACATTCTAAAAATTGCATGGTTGCATAATCTCATCACTGTGAAAATCCCCTATGCATACTTACACATAGATGAAATGGCTTCCTGGACACCTGGCTACTTATTGTTGAAATGCTTGAAGGCTTTGAGATTCTCATTATGCCAGAGCACAAACAAGTCGAATTGAATTTGTGATCTGCACCAGTACCCTCAAGCAAGATTGTTATCCTATCTTTAAAAGACATTAAACCTGGCATTGAATTGGCTTCCTTGTGGATGGAAGTCTGTTTAGTCATCATTGTTCAGAATAAGGACATTACAATCATAATGAAGATTTGCTCTGGCAGACAGTTCTTTTTTATAACCAGTTTGTATAGTTTGAAAACATTCTTCAGCTGTCTCCACACTGACAGACACTCACTTTATATTACATACAGAATGATTACCAAGTCATTGACAATATCCAGAGACAGCAGTAAACTCAAGATCACACTCAAGGTCAGGCTTGTCTTCACTCTCTCCAAACATTTTGCTTTAGCCATGCTTACTGTGGTTCAGAGAGAGATGAACTTCTTTGTCTGATCTTCAAGGCAAAACATCATAATTTCTCCCTATATGGTATAGTTCCTTCTTTAATTTCATCTACCCAGTTGTCTGAGGACAGATCTCTAATAGCATCCACCATTTTGTTTTTATTCTTTAAGAATTTAAAACTAATTGGGATGGTTTTGCCTGTATAAATTACTGTTACTGTGATAAAACACCATGACCAAGGTAACTTATAGAGAAGTTTCTTTTGTCTTATGGTTCCAGACAGAGTCAACTGTGGAAGGAGAGCATGGAGGTACCAGGCATGGTGGCAGAAACAAACAGCTCTGTGTTGCATCTTGAATCATAAGCACAAAGGAGAGAGAGCAAACTAGAAATGGCACGAGTCTAAATTCTCAGAGCCAACCTCCAGTGACATATTTCCTCCAATAAGGCCACACCTCCTAAACCTTTTTCAGAACACACCAGTTCAAATATGTGAGCTTGCTGAACATTCTCAACCAAAGCACTACAGTGCCTCACTAGATACCAATGGCCATCTATTATAGATTGAATGTGAAACGTTCTCCTTAGGCTAATGTGTCTAAAAACTTCGGTCACCAGCCAGTGGGAGTGTTTTGGAAGGTTGTGGAACTTTTAGACAAGGCTTATCTGGCAATTGCAGGTCATGGAGGAGGCATTTGAGTATTATAACTCTGGTCCTGCTCACTGCTTCCTATATGCACAGTAGCATGAGCAACTGCAGCAAGCTCCTATCTCTAATGATTATATGGCTCCAAAGACTCCAAAGTTCCTCTGATGTGAAAGACTGTGCCCTGTGAACTATGAGACAAAATGCTTTCCTTCCCTTAAGTTGATTCTTTCATAGCAACAAGAAAAGTAATTAACACACCACGAATGATGTTCTGCCTTCATTGCTCCTAATCACTAAAAGTTGTGGTTGCAGATCATGCTCATGGGTTCCTACTGGTAATATCAGCAGTGGGTTTTATATTTAGACTATGATGGCAAAAGCAACCTGCAATTCTATCAAATGCAGGGAATAATGCAATTTGAAGAGGCAGTAAACCAAGATATATGTGGCTGTTGGCAGTATTATGCAACATAGTGGTCTATAGTAAACTTTTTTATTATTAGGGGAAAATATATATTCTCAAATAGTGACAAAAAGTTACAGTGTTGCAAAGATATAAATAAGAAACATGGTAATTTATCATGGTCAAATATTAAGTATTATACATAATTATGTACTTTTATGACTAGAAGTGTAGGAATCTTGCTTACACCAGCATAACCAGAATAGTATGAATAATGCATTATTTTGAGATGTTGCAATAACTACGTTACCAGGGCACAGGAATTGTTTTGCTCCATTATAATCCCATGAGGGTAGAATGATACACACAGTCTGTTACTGAGAGCAGACACACAATTAATTTAATTAAAAGTAGACAAAATATCTATATACATATTTTGTATAGACAACATACAAATGACTAACAGATATAAAAAAACATTCAATATCCCTAATCATGAGGAAAATGGAATCAAAAACCACAGTGTGCTATCACTTCATGTGTATTAAACTGGTGTTATCAAAAGGACAAGAAGATACCTGCTGGTGATAGTTTGAGTAAGCCCTGTAACTGTTGATGGTGACGTAAGTATTTTATCATTGTGAATAATAAAATGAATAAAATGAATAAAATGAATAAAATAAATGAAGATTCCCATCCTAATTTTATAATGCAGCCACCATACTATAGAGTGTATCTCCAATGGTACCGAAATCAGTTTCTCGCAGATGAACTAAATTTCTATATATGATTGTCCATTATTATTCAGTGGTCAATAGTTAAAAACTTACTCTGGATACAAAAAAAGATATGGAAGACATATTTTATAATGGACCACTATTACACCTTTACAAAAAGGGACTTCTGCTATTCACAACAACATGGAAGAATTTGAATACTATCAGTCTAAATTAAATAAGCCACAGATTAATATTGCATATGTCGCTAGTCTGTATAGTCTTAAGGAAAAATGATAACTGAACTTTCACAGCTAACAAAGAGTAGAACAGTAATAAGATAAATAAAATGGGAACAATTTGGAAGAGCAATAAAATTTTTGAGAACTAATATGCAACTTGATGACTATAATAAGTGATATTCTATTGTGTACATAAAAGTTACTGAAAGGGTGGATGTGGTGGTTTGAATATGAATGGTCACCAAAGACTCTGTACATGAATGCTTGGCCTATAGGGAGTGCACTATTAGAAGGTGTGGCCTTGTTGGAGGAGGTGTGGCCCTGTTTAAGGAAGTGTGTCACCGAGAAGATGGACTTTGAAGTCTTGTAAGCTCAAGCTAAGCCTAGTGTGAAAGTCCTTCCCTGCTGTCTATGGGTCACGATAAAGAACTCTTGGCTCCAGTACTATGTCTGCCTGCATGCTGCCACATTTCCAGCATGGTGATAATGTACTAAACCTCCAAACAATAAACCAGCTACAATCAAATATTTTCCTTTATAAGTACTGCAGTGATCACGGTGTCTCTTTACTGCAATAAAATGCAAATTCAGACAAATATACCCTGTGCCGTTGTATGTTAGAAGTATGTGATCTGATTTTAGATTTTGATTTTATAGGGGATTAAAGTTAAGAAATTACCATGAGTCTCAAAACAAACATTGGACTTTTATAGACTATAGAGATTTTTTAGACAGAGACCTCAGCTCCTTCTAGCACAATGTCTACCTGAATGACACCATGGTTCTCATCATAACAATAGTGAAAAGTCAGATGTATTTTTCAGTGGAATGACACTGGATAAGTTAACCATTCTTCAGGACAGGTTCCATGCTTAGGAGTAGTTAACTGGTCAACACAAATCAGACTCTATGCTTTTAGTGGCTTATTTGTTTTGTATCTTTTCTTAAGATAGAGAAGAAACATGATGGTAGGTAGTGGGGAGATCTAGAGGAATTAGGGCAAGGAAACGGTGAAATAAAATATACTCTGTGATATTCTTAAAGGATAAAAATAAAATAAAGTAATAAAATTTGAAGAAAAGCATATCCTTGTGGGAGCCTGATGGGGTGAGGTAGCGAGGGGAGACATCCTCTTGTAAGCAGGGGAGAGGAGAAATAGGATAAGGAACTGTCAGGACAGACCAAGAGGGGGAAAAGACTAGAATGTATAAAAATGATTAAAAATAGTAAAAATATAAAATAGATACAGAATAATGCAACTCAAAATTAATTAAGTTGCATCAGGAAAAACAGAAGGGTAAATGTTGAGAAATAAATATAGGAACTGAAGGAAATGGGGAAGGAAAGGCTAACCTATAAAACAAGATAGTCACGTAGAGACTGCATGACAAGACAGACACCAAGGCAGAATACAAACAGGAGTTTCCTCTATGAAAGGAGAGTTTCATGTGTCTGGAACAAAGAGAAGGAAAGATAATGATAGGAAATGGATTCAGAACGATGTTTTATAGGGCTGAACTAGAAAGGGGCTTTGTGGAACACAAGAAATGCACCACTGGTCTTTACTGTGTGTACGTGAGAGAGGAAGATACCTAGCAATAGTCAACAGAGATCTACCTGATCAATGGGAGGAGAGCCTTTTGGTCCACTGAAGGCTCTTTTTCCCAGTGTGGGGGAATGCTAAGGTACTGAGGTGGGAGAGGGTGGTTTGGAGAGGGGGCACTTTCATAGGAAAGTGGAAGGGAGAGGGGGATGGGATTGTGGGAAAGGGATAACATCTGAAATGTAAATGCAGAAAATACCTATTTTTTTTTAAAGTTGAAAAAAGAGAGATTTAACTGTATCATCTAATTGTATTCTTAAAGCTCTATGAGTCAGTTCCAAGTTAGGCATAAATCCATCTTACATATGAAGGAATAGTTTTGTGGTAATTATGAAATTACTTGACAGTTTCCATGGAGCCAAAGAATGCGCTTCAAAAATCTAAAGGGGCTAGTGCCTAACACAATTGTCAGCAATTTGCATGTAAAGAAAAGAAGCTTAAAATAGAAACATGTAGTCCAGTAGAGTGATAGATATTTGAGACCATGACTTCTGAATGACGCCCCCCCCCCCAGCCCACTAGCTTCGGTGTATAAATGTGGATGCTTATTTAACCTTCTGAGCTTCTTTCCTCACCTGCTACTTGAGAGTGATATGAGAACAAAATTGACACAGTTGTTCATAGGGTCTAAAAGGCTTTATTCAGTACCTGCTTAAGATTTAGTATACAGCAAATACTATTACTCACTAGGTTTTCCCTTTATTAGTACCCTGCCATGACCCAGCCCATTCTCTGTCATGACTAAACCCAGCCCACCCTTTTCATATCTGTCTTATTTTTTCTAGAACTCAGTAGGGCTGCCATGCTGTAGGAATTCAGCCTCCCTAGCCTGGTTCAATCTAACCTTCTCTATGAACTTGTCAGACTGTTGTCTCTGGGCTGGAGAGATTGCTCAGAGTTACAAATGCCTCCTGCTCTTGCAGATTGCCTTTGTTCACTTACCAACACCCACATCAGATGGTTCACAACTACCTGTAACTCCAGTTCCAGGGGATCTAACATATTCTAGCTTCCATGAGTTCCTGCATGCATGTGGTTCACATAAACTCATGCAAGCATGCATATATATAAATCAAAAAAAATGAATATGCTGTAAAACACTCATATCTCACTATACAGGAGGCACCCGACAAATTTATTTTGCCCATAAAACTGATTTTATATGATATATTTTGGTTATCCCCTCAATTTTCATAGTTTTTATTTTTAATTAAAATTCTTTTCACACGATATATTTTGGTCATTTTTTCCCTCCCTAATTCCTCCTAGATCTCCTCACCTCTTTACTCATCCAACTTTAAGTTCTTTATCTCTCTCTTTTAAAACAAACAAAAACAAGAAACAAAAATAAAACACAATAATGAAAACCAAATCATATAAGCCTGACCAACAGACTTTTTAAAAAGCAAAGTAAAACACAAAGTTCATGAAAATACCAATGACCATATATCATATAGGTCAACTATTCTAGGTCTGACCTTGAATGTGAGTTATATAACCAGAGAGACTGGGTCCATTGGAGAAAACTGACTTTACCTTTGCTGGTGGGTATCAGCTGAGATATCTTCTTAGTTGGGGAGAGACCCTGTCTGGCTTGAACCTGTATAAAGCTCTTGTGAGCACTGACATAGGCTCTGTGAGTTCCTATGTGCAACAGTCTTGTTGTAGCTGGAAGACAATTTCCCTGGAGCCATCTGTTCTACCTCCTGTTCCACATAAATCCCTGAGCCTCGCCCAGAGGAGTTGATGAAACACGGTATGTAGAACTGAGTGGTCCAACAGTTCTCATTCTCTGGACACTGTTCACTTGTGGGTTCTCCATGTTAATTCTCATCTACTATGAGAAGCTTCTTTGATGTGCTTGAAAGATGCACTGATCTATGGGCTTAACACTGTGACATTGGGAGTCATTTATTGCTTTGTTCCTAGGTCTGTGATCTATGTAGTGTCAGGTTCTTTGCCCCTTTGATCGTTTTAGGGATACACAATTAAAGTATCATTTTCACACATTCCCAGTCCTCTCAGATCCCCCTTCCCTACTCACTAATCTTTACATTCTTTCCATCAGTCAGAGAGAGAAAGAAACACACACACACACACACACACACACACACACACACACACACAATGGGGTTTGTTTGTGTTAACCTGAACATGAAATCTACATGGAGAATAGTTGAGTTACCTGGTAACACTCCATTAGAGAACACAAATTTTCTCTGCTCCAGCAGATATCAATTGCAAATAGCTTTCTTGTTTAGGGCTGGGACTTTGCAGTCACTCCCCCTTCGCAGAGCTGAGATTTTGTCTGGCTTGCACCTCTGTATGTCTTGAGCCTGTATGTTTCTAACTCTTCATTATTAGACTACTTCAAGCTTTGCTCACACTTTTAACTTGCCTCCTTCTTCAAAGTAGAGAGTGACTCATACTCAAAGCTCAGTTAAGATGTTTCCTACAGTAAAAGCTCTCCTGATGCCAAGGCCTCACTAAAAAAGAAAGTCTTTCCATAAGAGTCTGGAAATTGGTTAACTTACCCAATCAATATAAGCAACCATTATGTGGCCACAGCGATTATAATAATGACTTAATACACATGGTGCCTTACAGGCTTGATAGCTTTTTATTGGAGTATTTCATATGAAACAAAATACTTTTCTTCATTTCTGTTGATAAAACAACTAGACAAAAGTCATCTGAAAGACTCTTACAGAGGCACACAACTTCTATAGTTGAAGGCACAATCAGTCATGTCTGAACCAAGACCCCACACTCTATCATTCTTAATCCTTTGACTTTTCATTATAGAATACTGCAATCAGTGAAGAAATAAATTATTGAATACATAAAATAAATGAAGTGACCTACAATGTATTTATTGATACTGTATTTCTTCTTCTAAACTTCTGAGCCTGGTGAAATGGTAATTATTTTGAGTAGCAATGATACTTCAAGGCACAGTCATTTATTTACAAATTCCTGAGCCGGACTGCCTAGGGATCAATTATTTGAAAGAACAAAAGATAGAAATAAAAATGATCACAAAATTGACACACTGTCATGAAATATGCAAGATGTAAGAAGTTACTAACCAAGGTAAACGAGCAACTTTGTGTGTGTGTGTGTGTGAGTGTGTAAATTGTGTGAGTGTGTACATGTGTGTGTGTGCATGTGTGTGTGCATGTGTGTGTATGTGCATGTGTGTGTGCGCATGTGTGTGAGTGTGTGTGTGTATGCATGTGTGTGTGTATGCATGTGTGTGTGTGTGTGTGTGTGTGTGTGTGTGTGTGTGTGCGTGCATGTGTGATTTTAGGTAACAGTGAATTTAGGCACCCTTGACAGGTATGAAATCACTCACACAATTTACATGTCACAGGATTCCTGAACAATGAAACTGTGACATTATTCATTGTGCTTAAACTTATCAATTAAATATGGTGTTCTACTCAAAGGAAAGACAGAAAACTGTAGAGATTGCACCTCTATGTAATCTTCTGTGAATTTCCCGGGAGTCTTAGTGATCTGATTTCCTATTAAAACGGCTGTCAGAGAGCTAGAATAATGAAGGAGAATAGAACAAAAAGGAGGCTTGAAGGAGACTAGGAAGAGCTTTAGAATGACAACAAATCTCTAAAATTTGTATTATGTGTAAAGATCTTCTCTGCCTTGGGGAAGACTGCTAAGGCAATTTGTGTATAACATTATAGAGAAACCCGAGTTTATTCTGTCTCTTAAAGATAATACGCAGGTACCTAGCCAAAATCTCAAATGAGCAGTGCCCAACAGGTTGTAAAGACTCAGTGTGTGAGAAAAATGTATAAAAATCAATTTAGTCCTAAAAAATCACCAGTAATAACTGAGTTTCAAAAATTGTATTTTAAACACCTACAGTGCAATAGACACCATGTTAGGAACTAGCCACTTGGAACAATTTTTAAATGCTTTGATATTTTAATGTTGTTTTTAAATGCGGAAATGTTCATTTATCTTCTCATGTGGTTGTCAGAATGCAACAATAGTAGTTAAAGATGAATTCAGAATCCCTCTTCCATTGCAATAAAGGGAAATTATAGTTTGTGTACCACAAGTTGACAGCATCATTTCTCACTGGGTCTGCAGGATGGTTGGTTTATAGCATTAAAATCTAGCTCCTTCCAGTCTTAAAGCAGCAGTCGTGTCCCTGTTATTAATACTAGACTTGCCAACAAGAAGACACTATTGTATTAGCACTTTCTACACAGGACCAGCATTTTATAAATGAGTAGGCATGAGCAGAGTTTTTCTTTCTCTCTCTCTTTCTTTTCGGCAAATAAGCACGTTAATTGAGGTCCAACCAAACTGTTATCTTCAGTTTCTGAGAAGGTCTGAGATGAAGTTCTATTACCATCTATAACCATGTGAATGGTAGTACCAGCATTCAGTAGGATATGAGAATGGCACAGTACAGGTGACCAGAGAATTCCAACCATATGCACCCCAGGCCTCCCCATCTTGGGGCCAGCCAGACTTTCACCCACTTTGAAGCTCCCTCTGTTACTAAAGAGGATTTTTCCAGTTCACAGTACAGACCAGAAGTGCTAGAAAGGCCAGAGATACTTGCTCTCACAAAGCACAGATCTTAGCTGATGACAGGCAGAGATGGGTGTGCAAATACCCTAGTTCCTTTGTCAGAGAAGACAGAGATTAATGGTGATTATTCTTCTGCAGGGATTCAAGGAACTTCGTGGGGCTTGAGGTACTGACATTATAATGTCTCTTTATTGGGGACTGAGCCTTTCTTTCATTTGTTTTCCCCCACTGTCCTTCTGATATTTGGTGTGATCATTATCCTAATACGCCAATTAAATGTAAATCTGTTTTAGGACCTTTCTGAGGGAATAATTAATTAAAAATTATTAAGCTTATGCAATATTCATTTCATCTCCTCACCATTTTATTTTATTTACTTATTCACTTTACATCCCATTCACTGCCCCCCCACACACACACTCCTGGTCACACCCTCTCACAATTCTTCCCCCATCTCCCTATCCTCTTCTCCTCTGAGCAGGTGGAGAACTCCCTGGGTATCCCCCCCCCCACTCTGGCACTTCAAGTCTCTGCAAGGCCAGGTGCTTCCTCTTCCACAGAAGCAAAACAAGGCTGACCAGCTAGAAGAACACTGCCACACTCATGCTTTTGGGATCGCCCCCATTCTAGTTGTTCAGGACCTACATTAAGACTGAACTGAAAATCTGCTACATATGTGGCAGGGTCCTAGGTCTAGCCTCTGTATGTTCTTTGGTTGGTGGTTGAGACTCTGAGAGCCCCAAGGGCCCGAGTTAATTGACTTTGTTGTTCCTGTGGAGATCCTGTCCCCTGCGTGGCTGCAGTCCTTCCACCTACTCTTCCACAGGGTCCCCAAGCTCCATCTACTGTGTGACTGTGGGTATCTGTTTCTGTCTGAGTCAGCTGTTGGGTGGATCCTCTCAGAGGACAACTTTCTCCAAACATAACACAGTATCTTTAACAGTGTTAAGGATTGGTGCTTGCCAACGGGATGGTTCCCAAGTTGGGGCAATTATTGATTGGCTATTCCCTTGGTCTCTGTTCCATCCCTGGTTCCATCCCTGGATCCAAATATTAACTGCTCACTTAGACTTCTGTGGCCTTGTCACACTTACTAATCAATTTACACTTTACTTTTCTTATCTGTGAAAAGGGAACAGTGGAAATATCCATACCCTGTTTTCATTGTGAAGATGGGAGAGTTCATTTAGAGTACTTAGTATCTGCTGTGGGCTGAACACTTAATAACTGCTATTCAATAGAAATATTACAGTGTTGCTACTATCATTTGGAGATAATACACCAGGATGGTTTCACATTGCAAGTCATCTTGGATTGATTTATTAGCTCTCCTATGTACAAATTCTGTGAATTTGAGTAAAGGAGTTAACCTTTCTTTCTATGTTTTGTTTTTCTCATGTGAAAGGTGAAGATAATAATACTACATCCATCACAGAATGGCTAATGAATTAATCATATATAATTAACATATAGTTATTATTAACATAAAACAGTGCCTGTAATATAGCTAATGCTATAACATTCAACACTTCATGCTAACATACATTTTCCTTGAGTTGGTAGATGCTCTAATGGGTTTGTGTATTCTTTTTATGGTCTACTCTTTCTCAGTGCTTTAAATAGAACCTTAACTTAGCCTCATTAGGATATTAACTCATAATCATAGGTTAGAATGAGATGCATTTTCCTTTGGTGCTATATGTGTTTAGGTTTTTATGCCCATTTTCTCTAAAATAAGTTGAAAGGTTTCTTGTTATTCTGGTACTTTAGAAATGGTTATTCACCAACCTTCTAATTACAAATGTTTTAAAATGTTTGGCTTTAATCCTGTATGAGTTACTTCACTAAAAATAATTCATTGGCAGCAATTTCATTTTATCCCAAGGCATATATAAATTTTCAACTTTAAATTGTACAAATTTAAGCAATTTGTGCTATATAAATAAAATTATTGGCTCATATTCTTTAATTCAGCCAGAAATTGTAAATGAAATAATGGGTTATATTCTTCAGTAAGTACAGCTACATTACAAAGACACCTCCCTGAGCTTGCCATCAGTTCTTGTACATCAAGTAAGGTAACTTCCATCTTCTACATGTTCAGGACAAAAATCTTGAGAGTTTTCTCTAACTTCACATTTAATATATGGACAAATCCTTTGAAATCCATCTAGAATCTACCCCACTCTTCTCTCGGTTACTACACTATCATTATCTCTCACAACATTATTTCTTTAATTTTCTTCAATGTATTCTTTCACAATTCCATACACACACACACACACACACACACACACACACACACACATACACATATATTTATACTTTGATCATATCCCTCCATTATCTTCTTTTATTTCCCTCCATATCTGGCAAAACCCTGTCTTCTGCAAAAGTTTCCTCCTACTTTGTTGAGCACTCAATAGTCATTATCAGCACTTGGACTAGTTATGAATATCTGCAATAACTCAGAACTATGCAAACAAATGCTTCCCTGAGATGGGGGCGGCACTTATCTGGGCATATAAGCATGAATATTTAGAAGATAGTTAGCAAAACAATATTAATAAACACTTCTCTAGAATCTATAATCTTCCAGCCATGATACCATTGACCAGGCCTATGATACCAGACACAAATGGTTTTCTGTAGTACAAATGTCAAATCCAATTGGAAAGTGGTTGGTTAGCCCCATAGCAATTGTACCTTTATTGCTATAGTAGTTGTACCTTGCTCTGCAGGTAGGTTTTGTTGTTCACAGAATTTACAATGGAGTAAAATCAAGAATGACTTTTCTCCCATAACAGTCTGCTGTATAGCACCTTCCAGCACTGTTAAATACACCCAAAAGAGAGAGAGGCCTTCCAACTAGGTTCCAGCTTGAATTTCCTTAAGTTTTTAAAAGGATTTTCTACTTTAACTCTTGCCTGTGGTGGTATAACCTGAGATAGACCATGACGTTCTCCCAGTCAGCGTGGCAGTGTTCGGATTCCTAGCTTCCAGTATTGCTGGCTACTGGCAGCTTATTCCTTGTACTTCCCTAGAAATTACTATCAGTTAAGAGACTGCCATTTATTTCACTCAGTCTTACAGTGTTTTCCAAAAGTTAACCTAATATTTAGTCAGTGTGAGATTTGGACCCCTCACCCTGATTTAAGAATATCTGGCATTTAGTGATCCTATGGGAGGAGCCTTTAGCCTTCAACTGAGTTCTTTGTAACCAACACTTTATATTCCACTCATTACCTACCAGTCTTGTTTTCATCTCTATATAATTCATTTCTATCATGTTCTATATAAAAGTTCTCCAACTCTGATTCTGTTTTCCAGGGCTACTGAACCCCAAAGAAAGGAGAAATATGAAAGAAAGAAAAAAGAAAGGAAGGAAAGAAAGAAGAAAGGAAAAAAAGGAAGGAAGGAAGGAAGGAAGAAAAGAATTTTAAAATATATTTCTTGAGCTTCAATATACCACTACCAAGTAATGAGATCTTATAATTGACAGGAAGCAGAAGCGAATCATTCTAGATATGTTGTAAGGACACAATTATAAAAAATGATCAACACCTATAATTTAAAAACCTGAAGTCCCCGAGGGAGGAGTTAGATAAAAGACTGAAGGGGTTTTCAACACCACAGAAGGAACAACAATATCAACCAACCAGAACCCCTAGAGCTCCCAGAAACTAAACCACCAACCAAAGAGTATGCATGGAGGGACCCATGGCTCCAGCAGCATATGTAGCAGAGGGTGGTATTATCAGGAATCAATGAGAGGAGAGGTTCTTGGTCCTGTGAAGACTCGATACCCCAATGTAGGGGATTGACAAGGTATGGAGATGGGAGGAAATGAGGATGTAGGGGAACACTCTCATAGAGGCAGGGGTAGGGAATAAGGAGATTCCAGAGGGAAAACCAGGAAAGGGGATAACATTTGAAATGTAAGTAAAGAAAATATCCAAGAGGGAAAAAAAAGAAAACCTGAATAAAGGGAATACAATGGCATGTTTAATACAGTTATGGAAGAGGTTTAGGGAAGAGAATAAATCTAAGGACTGTGTATTTGTACAAAATCTAGGTGACTGTGATGTATGATATAGAGACAGACAATGCAAAACTGAAAGTGATTAATCTCACAAGTTTCAGGCAATGTGTGTAAGTGATTGAAGTCTCTAACCATAGACCAAACATTCTCCTCCTACAGCCAGGAGAGTCAGAGTATGAAACAAAACATGAGAATAGTAGAACTTAGAGCTATAGTAATAAAAACAGTATGGCATTGGCAAAAAAACAAACATAGCAATCAATAGAATCAAATTGAAGACCAGACATAAATTCACACAACTATGGACATGTGATTTTTTTATATATAAAGGAGCCAAAAAATACATACTGGAGAAAAAATGGTGTCTTCAAAAAATGGTGCTGGTCAAATCTGTTTGATTGCATGTAGAAGAATCCAAATAGATACTTCTCACCCTGCATGAGATTTAACTTCAAATTAATCAAGGACCTCAACATAAGAAAAGATATCCTGAACCTGATAAAAGAGAAAGTAGAGAATAGTATTGAATTCACTGTTAGTGGGGGCACCAAGATCAATGATTAATAAATGGGACCTCATGAAACATAAAAGCTTCTACATGGCAAAGGGCATGGAGATTTGGACAAAATGGCAGCTTACAGAATGAGAGAAGATTTTATCCAGTTATACAGCCAATAGAGGGCTAACATCTAAAAGCTATAAGGCACTTAAAATTTCAAGAACGGAATATCAAGAAAACAAATAACCTCTTTAAAATTTTATGTACAGATCCAAAGAGTCAGTTTTGAAAAGAAGAAACTAAATTATCTGAGAAACATATAAAGAACTAACATCATTAGTCATAGGGAAATGTAAATCAAAACATCTTGGAGATTCTATCGTACATTCATCGGAATGGCCAAGGTCAAATGAGAGTTCATGGCGGCAAGGATGTGGGGTAAGGGGAAACTTGTACAGCGACTTTAGAAGCTAGTGTGGCAGTTCTTCAGGAAGATAAAAATCAATCTTACTCAAGATCTGGCTATACCACTCTTCGGCACATATCCAAAGGCTGCTTCGTGCTGCCATACACAGAGACATTTGCTCAGTCATTCATTGCTTTTCTATTTATAATGGCCAGAAACTGAAAACAACCAAGATGACCCTCAACAGAAGAATGAATAAAGAAAGTTTGGTACATCTACACAATGAACTATTACTCAGCCATTTTAAAAAACGAACTCAAGAAATTCACAGGTAATTCTCTTGCTCTTGCTCTTCCCTCCTTGCTTTCACTGTGTCTCCTCATCCCATCCTCCCCCTCTCTCTTCACATGTTTATGGCCAGCCTCTCTCTACTTCTCTACTTCTCTTCTCTTCTCTCTCCCTTCTTCTCTCCTTCCCTCTCTCTCCCTCCCTCCCTCTCCCCCTCTCTCCCTCTCCCTCTCTCTCCTTCCCTACCTCTCCCTCTCCTTCCCCTCCTCTCTCCATCTCACTCACTCTCTCTGTCTCTCTGTCTCTCTCTGTCTCTGTCTCTCTGTCTCTGTCTCTCTGTGTCTCTCTCTGTGTGTCTCTCTATATCTCTGTCTGTCTCTGGCTCTATTATCCTCTTAACTCCCTTTCACATGCCATAAATAAATTATATTCTATACTAAAAAATATTGCCAGGTAAATAATGAGGTATCTTAGACACAGAAAAAAATTATAGTATATATTTACTTATATTTTTGTATTAGCTGCTGAGTCAATGATAACGAAGCTGCAATCTGTAGAACCACAAAGATTAGTAATAGAGTAAGGACTGTAGGGACAGATAGAGCTCATCAGGAAGGGGAAAAGAAATAGATAGTTATGGGCAGATGAGGCATTGGGACAGGAGGATCAAGAGAAGAGAAATAAAGAGCGGATGCAGAGAATACAGGAAGTTATAAAACAATTTTGAAGAATACTAGAATGCTTCTGAGTTGGATCTTCTTGAAGGGGAGAAAGGGTAGGAAGACATGAAAAATTAATAGCCTTATATATACAACAAAAAAAGAGGCAAAATAAAACAAAAAGAACTCTACCTCTACTGAAAACACAGCACCAATATTTTAAAAAATATTTTATGATGCCAATAAAAGCAGACAGGAAATTTATGAACTAACATGACAAGCTGATCAAAAACAAAGCACCTGAGAAAGATACCCTTGTTAGAAAGAACTAATTAAAATTTTTAGATTGTATTTTGTACAGTAAGTCTCTAAGCACGATTATGAAACCGTTTACTTCTTTCTAGTGTGATGCAGGTACATGCACAGTTCTCAAGGTATTTATCAACCCAGGTTTCTTAAAACTCTTCTAATTGGAGAGCTTCTGATGACACATTATTGTATATAATTAACTATGAATGTACTGTGCATGCTTGTATCAGTTATTTTACAACACAAAATCATATTTTGTATCATTATAGTTACAATATTTTCCAAATTTAACACAAAGTAGTTACAAATTGTACTACTATAGGTTAGAATGCCTAAAGTACAAGGAGATAGTCTGTAATTTCAGACTGATACTCCTAATTATAATCACCTTTCTCATCAGTAAACATCTATGGTCAGAAATAATGAATGAACAATACAGTAGCTTGGTATTTCTAAGAAAAGCTACTTGTAGCCCATTGTCCATGTAAAAAGCACAGTTTCATTAATAAGATTCAATATGCTGGTTCTATCATGTATCTTATTAGTAAAATTGAGTTGAATGTATAAAATTAGTGTAAAGATTAAATGAAACAATACCTAAGAGCCATCCTGGAATACACATTCAAGATTGGCCCTAATTAAAATATTTGATATATCATCTATGAAAAACATTATTTCTCTTATTTGAATTTCACATAAAAACAAGATAACCTGATCAATGACTACAGAATCAACATATTGCAGCTACAAATGATGTCACTATTCACAACAGCACGTGACCTGCTGCCATTAGTACCAGTGTCTCTTATGTCCCTGAGTTTGATGGCAAAGCCATAAAACAGCTCCCTTCAAGGAAGCCATCAGCAAGGCATCAGTGTGCACATCAAAGCTCCCTGGGTAACAGAGAGACTTCTCTTCTTCCTCCTGGAAGCATGATTTCCACTCACTGAGAGTGGGACATTCCTGTTACAGAAAAATGCTAACATCTGCTGAATGAATTCTGTGAGCCAGATGTTGTTAATTAACATGCAGTCTTCACGAGCACTTTAGGAAATGTGTTCACACGTGAAGAGTGAAGCTCGGGTATCTATAGAACTTAAGACACCCAAAAAGTCAACCAGTTTAGGACACGTATTCACATTTTTAAAAAAAAAGTGATGCTCAGATATCTAAGGAACTTACCCTAAAAATTGTAGAGCTTGACTTCAAACCTAAATATCTGAACAACATACTTTAACGGCCATTTTGCATACCATCTCACTGAACTTTTAGAATAACTGTAAGTCATCAAAATAAATGAAAGAACATTCTGAAGACTGATATTTTAATCACTCAGTGTCTCAAAGAGGACAGATTATATCATAATTATATCAAGAATACAACATAGATCTTAAAAGACAAAACCTTAAGTTAGATTTTTGTATATTTCCATCTCATTTTCTCTATTCCTCTCACTATTGTTTTAATGTACATATAATTTTAAGTTAATTAATGAGAACCATGTCAACTAGATTGATCTTGGCCAAGTATCAAGGAGCCAGTGTTATATAAATCAATTCATGCTCACACATACTTTCCTTTAGAGTTTCATGTCTCTGTTTACTTTAGTAACAACCAACTTGTGAAAATAGTATTTCACTTTTTTGACCACTTTAAAATTTAAAATCATTTAAAGGCATATGAATGGAAAAGCTGTGAACATATTCAGTGATTTAGATGAATCTCATAAATCTGATATTTAATAAAATCAGCCAGATGCAGACAAAAATACCAAAATGTGAATGAGTTTAAATGAAATCAAACTGACTTTTGGCATGAGAATTCAGGGTAGAGATTGCCCTGTATATGGTCCAAGGCAGCTGTAATCTCTGGCTATTAAGTTTTTTAGCTGATTGATGATTCTTATACAAATTTCTCATGGTCACATGCCAACACACATACACAAAAAAATGTGTATATTTAAAAGTAATACTTCACAAAAAACTTTGATCTGAATTTTTATTTAAATATTTCTAAACATTTAAACTTTAATGCATCATATGTTTTACAATTTATTGCTAGGTAGCAGGTGGAAATATCTTAATGTCCATGGTTTTGGTTTTACTTGTTTCCTCTGTTCCTTTTCATTCTCTTTGTTCCTTCTTTTATTTTCATTATTTTCCTGCTTGTTTTTGTGTGTCCTAGAACATGCTAATATGTTCTATGATGAGATTAATTCCTTCCTAGTTGTAACAGTCCTGATCAAACTTCCTCACATCTCAACAGACTGAGCAAATATCACAGGAGAGTAACTTTATGAATTCAAAAAATAGTGTGGGACAGACAAGATGTGTTATAAAACTGCTAGGGGCTAAATCAAAACCTTATAAACCTGACAGAGAAAAACACTATAGTCACATTTTGAAGCAGGAGAATCCAAAGTTGGAGACCAGCCTTAAAAACATAGTTATTTGGGGTGGGGGGGAGCCTTATACACAGATTTGCTAATGAATAAGAAATAATATGAATGGGCAGAGGGACTCGCGATCCACCCAGAAGGCCCAAGTGCGTGGACCAAACGTTCAGGCCCTTTACCACCTGGAGCAGCGGAGATCGGGGGACACAGTGATATTGCACTGTGAGTAACAAAGACACAGAGAGGGCTAGATGGAACAGCTGGAAAACTCACCCCTGTGGCCCACGGTGGAGCCCACCCTCAGGAAGAGGGACTCTGAATCCATCCAGAAAGCCTGTGTGCACAGTCCAAATGCTCAAGCACTTTACTACCTGGAACGGCAGAGATTCGGGGACACAGGCCAGGTGAGATTGCACTGTGAGTGACCAGAGCTTGGAGAGGGCTGGGCATAGCATGCAGAAAATGAACCCCTGTTGCCCACAATAGGGCCAGACCTCTGGCAGAGGGACTCGGGGTCTGCCCAGAAAGCTCCAAATCACAAACTAGACACACAGGCCCACAGTTAGGCACAGGCCCTTGTCAGTAGGAGCCGGGGTCTACTCTGCAGGCCCTCTTACACCTGGACCAGAGAGGAGCCTGGCACATGGGCCCAAGGAGAGCGCACCAGGAGTTCTCAGAGAGCAGAATGTACTATGCTATCTGTAAAAGGGTCCATAGTAGTTTAGAGAAAGAGCCAGGTCCCTGCCAGTAGTACTCAGGACCTGTGGGCACAGGGCTGAGCTATCAAAACAGCCTCACAAGAGCTCCCACATCAGAGCCCACAAAGACAGAGCTGAGTCGCTGCTACCAGAACTTACTGCTTCCCCACTAAAAGCTGAACACTCAGAAGCAGATTTCTTTCTGAGCCCACAGGCCCTCAGGTCCACGGAAGACACAGGTGCCAGTCACTGACAACAAGACCACATATAATCACAGACAATAAGATGGCAAGAGGAAAATGAAAGAACTTAAGCACTGAAAACCAAGACAACCTGGCAACATGAGAACCCAGCTCTCCCACCACAGCAAGCAGTGGATTGCCAAACACTCAAGAAAAAGTAGACTCAGACCTGAAGTCATGAAGATGATGATGGAGATATTCGAGAAGAGCATGAATGGCTCCCTTAAACAAGTACTGAAAAACAACCATAAACAAATAGAAGCTTTTAAAGAGGAAACACAAAAATCACTCAAAAACTCAAAAAACTACAGGAAAACACAACCAAAGAGATGAAGGAATTAAAAATGGAAATGGAAACAATAAAGAAAACACTAAAAGAGACTACCTTGAAGGTGGAAAACCTAAAAAGAAATCAGGAGTCACCGATGCAAACATCTCCAACAGACAACAAGACATGAAAGAGAGAATCTCAGAAGCTGAAGACAACATTCAAATTATAAACAAAACATTCAGAGAAGATGCAAAAACCAAAACATCCCAAACCCAAAATGTCCAGGAGATCCAGGACACAATGGGAAGACCAAACCTAAAAATTATAGGAATAGAAGAGGGTAAAGAATATCAACTAAAATGCACAGTAAATATCTTCAACAAAATCATAGAAAAAAACTTCCCTACCTTTAAGAATGAAATGACCATGAGTATAAAAGAAACCTACAGAACTCCAAATAGATTGGGCCAGAAGAGAAATTCTTCCTGACACATAATAGTCAAAACGCCAAGTGTTCAAAACAAAAAAAAAAAAAAAAAAAAAAAAAAAGAATACTAAAAGCAGTAAGGGGAAAAGGTCATGTAACATATAAAAGCAGACCAAACAGAATTATACTCGACTTCTCAACAGAGACTATGAAAGCTAAAAGATCCTGGACAGACATTACATAGACCCTAAGAGAACACAAAGGTCAGCCCAGAATATTATACCCAGCAAAACTCTCAATCACCATAGATGGGGAGACCAAGATATTCCAGGACAAAACTAAAATTACACAATATCTGACCACAAATATGGCTCTACAAAGAATAATAGATGGAAAACCCAATACAAGGAGGAAAACCCAATACAAGGAGGAAAACTACATCCCAGAAAAAGCAAGAAAATAACTGAGCAAGAAAACAAAAAGAAGAAAGACAGACATAATTGTACCTCTAAAAGCAAAAATAGCAGGAAACAGCAACCACTATTCCTGAATATTTGTTAACATAAAGGACTCAATTCCCCAATAAAGAGACATAGATATCAGACTGGATAAATAAACAGAATCCAGCATTTTGCTATATACAAGAAACTCACCTCAGAGACAAAGACAGACACTACCTCAGAATAAAAGGCTGGGAAAAACCTTTAAAGCAAATGGCCCAAGATAACAGATACCAAAGTTAAACAAGGACCAGTTAAATCATCTAAATAATTCCATAACACCTAAAGAAATAGAAGCAGTCATCAAAAGCCTTCCAAACAAAAAAAGCCCAGGACTAGATGGGTTCAGTGCAGAATTGTATCAGACATTTTTTGACGACCTAATACCAATACTCCCCAAACAATTCCACAAAATAGAGTCAGATGGAAAACTATCCAACTCTTTCTTGGAAGCCACAATAACCCTCATTCCTAAACTACAAAAAGACCCTAAGAGGAAAGAGAACTTCAGACCAATCTCCCTTATAAACATTGATGCAAAAGTACTCAACAAAATTTTTGCAAATAGAATCCAAGAACATATCAAAACAATCATTAACCATGGTCAAATAGGCTTCATCCCTGAGATGCAGGGACAGTTTAATATATGGAAATCCATCAACGTAACCCACCATATAAACAAACTCAAAGAAAAAATTCACATGGTCATCTCAGAAGATGCTGAGAAAGCATTTGTCAAAATTCAACACCCGTTCATGTTAAAGGTCTTGGAAAGAGCAAAAAATCCAAGGCCCATACATAAACAAAATAAAAGCAATATACGGCAAACAAATAGCCAACATCAAACTTAATGATGAGAAACTTAAAGCAATCCCACTAAAATCAGGTACTAGACAAGGCTGCCCACTCCCTCTTTACCTATTCAATATAGTACTGGAAATCCCAGCCAAAGCAATTAGATAGCAAAACGAAATCAAAGAGATATAAATCAGAAAGGAAGAAGTCAAAACATCACTATATTCAGAAGACATGATAGAATACTTACGTGACCCCAAAAACTCCACCAGAGAACTCTTACAGCTGATAAACAACTTCAGCAAAGTGGCTGGATATAAAATTAACTCAAACAACTGAGTAGCCTTCCTCTACTCAAAGGACAAACATGCTGAGAAAGAAAGTAGGGAGAAGATACCCTTCACAATCGTCACAAACAATATGAAATTCCTTGGTGTGACTCTAACTAAGCAAGTGAAGGACATGTATGACAAAAACTTTAAACCTCTGAAGAAGGAAATTGAAGAAGAACTCAGAAGATGGAATGATCTCCCATGCCCATGGATTTGAAGGATCAACTGTGTAAAAATGGCCATCTTACCAAAAGCAATCTACAGATTCAATACAATCCCTATCAAAATTCCAACTCAATTCTTCATAGAGTTGGAAAGAACAATTTGAAAATTCATCTGGAATAACAAAAAACCTAGAACATATAAATCTATTCTCAACAAGAAAACATCTATGGTAATCATCATCCCTGTCCTCAAGCTATATTACATGGCAATTGTGTTAAAAACCACAGAGTACTGGTACAGAAACAGGCAGGTAGATCAGTGGAACAGAATAGAAGATCCAGAAATGAACTCTCACACATATGGTCACTTGATTTTTGACAAAGGAGCTGAAAAAAAAATCAGTGGAAAAAGGACAGCCTCTTCAACAAATAGTGTTGGCTCAACTAGCACTCATATGCAAAAGAATGAAAATAGACCCTTTCTTATCTCCTTGTACAAAGTTCAAGTGCAAGTGGTTCAAAGATCTCCACCTTAATCCAGGCACACTAAAACTATTAGAAGATAAAGTGGGGAAAACCTTATAACACATAGGCACAGGGTAAAATTTCCTGAACATAACACCAATGGCTTATGCTCTAAGACCAAGGATTGATAAATGATACTTAATGAGACTGCAAAGTTTCTATAAGGATAAGGACACTGTGAAGAAAACAAAACGGCAACCAACAGATTGGGAAAAGATCTTTACTAACCCCACATCTGATATAGGTTTAATATCCAATATATACAAAGAACTCAAGAAGTTAGACTCTATAGAATCAAACAATCCTATGAAAAAAAATGGGCTACTGAGCTAAACAAAAAAAAAAAAAAATTCTCAAATGATCAATATAGAATGGCTGAGAAGCATCCAAGGAAGTGCTGGACATCCCTAGTCATCCGGAAAATGCAAATTAAAACAACCCTGAGATTCCACCTCACACCAGTCAGAATGGCTGAGATCAAAAACTCAGATGACAGCAGATGCTGGCAAGGATGTGGAGAAAGAGGAACACTTCTCTGCTGTTGGTGGGATTGTAAACTGGTACAATCACTCTGGAAATCAGTCTGGCGTTTCCTCAGAAAATTGAACATAGTACTACCTGAGGACTCAGTTATTCCACTTCTGAGCATATACCCCAGAGATGCTCCAACATACAAGAAGGACACAAGTACCACAATGTTCATAGCAGCCATATTGATAATAGCCAGAAGCTTGAAAATACCTATATGTCCTTCAGTAGATGAATGGATACAAAAGTTGTGGTATATTTACACAATGGAGTACTACTCATCTATTAGAAGCAATGACTTTTTGAAATTCCTAGGAAAATGGTTGCATCTAGAGAATATCCTGAGTGAGGTAACCCAGTCACAAAAGAACAGACATAATATGCAGTCACTGATAATTGGATACTAGCCCCAGAAAGCTCTGAACACCCCAGAAACAACTCACAGACTATATGAAGTTCAAGAAAAACAAAGGCTAAAAAGTGAAAGCCTCAGTGCTTCTGAGGAATAAAAATAAGTGTATTGCACCTTCTCACAGTGTTGTACACCTAGACCTTAAATCATTAATAATCTAAAAGTTAGGAATATAGCCTTGTGGTAATTTTTGGTATTCAAACATCATTATGTTTAATCTATATACACCAAGAAAACTCTGACTGTTTCCATGTCATGTTCTGTCCTACCTGTTCTTTATGCTTATGGTAACTAGTGGGATTTCAATGCATGCTATTGAACCTCTAAAAGAATTAAGTACTGACAAAAATATATTCATATAGTGTTATGCCAAAATACTTTTAAAACTCTGTATATGTATCTCTCTTATTTAAATAATGTTGTAAGGGGGAAAAGAAATTACATAAACAACTTCCTTAATCTAAAGTTGCCCTTTTGTCATAATTCCCAACAGAACTTAGTCAATACGGTGTTATAAATTACAATTACTTTAACAGTTCTTTATAAGCACATCCTTTCTCCCTACACTGGAAGTCTAGATGTCACTAATCTAATTGCTTAATTCAAAATGAACAATGATAAAAACAATGTAATTTGCATTGAGATATTTGATAATAATTTTAATATGTTCTTGTAAAACAGAAACCATGACTATTTGATTTGGACACCAATTAGAATGCTATAACTTGCATAGGGGACTTAATAAAGACTTTAATTATATTCTTGGTGAACTAGCCCTAAGATACCATATCTGGAGATGCAGAACAGGGTGATTAACTACAAGATGGCATAAATAAGTTAGACAACAAAACCAATTAGAAGGACTTATCTCCCAGATATTAAAATTATTTCCAATTTTGACCTTAGGAAATTTCTGGTAGTGTTTTCAGTATAAGCTCTGGGAAAAGTAGATCTATGCTTACAGATTAAGACATCAGTAATAAAGGAAAAATAATCTCATTATAATTAAAGCACTTACTATGGCAGTAAGAGTTATACCCAGTAATTTCTAGGTCCCAAGAGTATATGATGACAGAATTAAGTGCCACTCGATACAAGATAAATTTCTCCCAATGGAAATAACACTCAAGGAAACAAACACACATAAACAGCTCCTTTTGCACCAACCAATGTTTTAAGAAACTCATACTCAGTCATCAGAAAATTCAGGAAATAAGGCACTATTGTTATTATTATTATCATCATTAGTTATTACTTGAGGATGATGAATGAGTCACAGATCAATAACTAATGTCATAATGAGTGTCATAGCTGGAAGGTCAACTGTGTGGCTGGAGATCTTTACCTTAGCTTGTCCTATACACCATCGGTGAGAAAAAATGAAATCAAACATTCTTTCTTTAGAAGGTTTTATGACAGATGTATTTATTCCATATATAGTAAAGAGCAGCAATATGTTTTCTAGGAAGAATGGGTTAGCATATTAAATAGAAAACACATAATCTTGGGTATTAAATTAAAAGGGATTTGTGAACTTGTTCAACATGACCTACTTACCTGAGACATAAGAAGTTCATTTAACATCTCAGACACTTAGCTTTCTCCTTCCAAACAAGTGTAGCAATTGTTATATTGAGGTGGAAATTTAAAAACGCAGGAGAATATGAATGTTTAAAGCACCAATCTTGAATTTCAAAATGCCAAGGTTGTACCTCTAGCTGTATACTAGACATGTGGCCCAGGAAAATACTTGCTTCAGCCAGGAACTCACTGCATATGATTCTCTGAACATCCATCAGTGGCCATCCATCCATACTTCCTGAGACCTTATCCATTCATGCTTACCAGTCAGCTTCCTCGGAGGTTAGACCAAGAACCAAAACAAAGTAACCTTTATTTTTTCTTTACTTATGTGTGTATGATCGTGCTTGTGGGGGGGGGGGTATGTGCACGTGACTACAAATGCCTGTAGAGACCATCAGCATCTGAGGCCCTGGGTGCAAACATCCTAACATGGAACCAAATCCCAGTCCTCTTCAAGAGCAGTGGACATTCTCAGCAAAGAGCTACTTTCTGGCATTGATATTCTGTGGTTCTAAAAAAGGGCTTGAAAAACAGTCCTGGGCTTCTATTTATTTGCTAAGTCTAAGTTGTTTGTATCTGTAGGCACTGTCCTTGCAATGGTCATAATGGAAATGCACACAGAAAAGTGAAAAGGGTAAATTTGCAGGTTCCTGTGCTCACTACCTACAGCTGGCATAGTCAGATGCTCCCACAGACTCTTTTCTCGGCATGCATCTTTCTGAATGTAGATTAATTATGACATTGATCTGAACTACTACGAAAGACAAAACAATCAATGTCACTTATAGAAACTTCGTTAAAGAAAAATATTGTTTTTTGTCATCCTATAGGATGACAGCTTCCAAGAAAATCACAAAGAAATTGAAATAAGTTCCTATGTTTCAGAAGTGTTTTCAGCTGTGTTGGCCTACCAATAAAAATAAGACTTGTGTTAAGCCTGTGGAATGCAGCCTAGAGGAATAAAGAACAGCAACATGAGGTCCAGCTGGCAAGTGTAAGAGACAGATGAAAGTACTGATCAGTTAGACGTTTTTATGTTCTGTTCCTCAGGCACCTCAAACACGGAATGAAAGTGATCATACTTGTTGCCTGAGGTCACCAATGGAGAGAAGTCATACCAAAGGCCTATGATACAGACTTTGTTTAGCTGTGTTTGTGACACTTAACATCACCCTTAGGTACTAAAAATAAATATGCTAGATGAAAAAGTGAACTATTACTTCCCAAACAGTACTCATTTCCATCCAAGGAAGAACTGTTACTTGCAGCTCTTTCATTTTAAAACATATAGTTAAGACCACTAAGAAAAGGAAAGAAACAATGTCCCCTGAGCTTCTGGGAAGAGTTATCACTGTTTCACTGGTATTGTGACAATGTTTTATAATGTATAATCAAGCCCCGTGAAAGCGGCAATCCAAATTTCATGTTTACTCTGAATGCTTACAAGATCATACACATAAGAGAAGTTTGAACACAGCTTTCTTTGCACTCTATAGTTAAACTATGTTCTAGATATCCTGGTAGGGGAGCATGCATGTAACCTCTAAACACAGCTCAAATTTTGTAGCTCCTTTCTTTCCATCCTTAATTTTGTAATCAGGAGTGTGAAGATATCTTCACAAGACTGAGAATGAGTGTGGCGAGCAACATAAGACAAGAAATAATGTGAGGAAACTATGAAGTGTCCCCAGTTGCTAGCATTACCAGTCACCACAGGAAATTCAACAGAAAAGTAAATTGACTTACACTGAACAAGAACCTCCTTGGCCTCCATGAAACTGTTTCGAAGAGAAGAGAGAGTTTAGCTGTCTCAACACACACGTCTCCCACTTGTTTCTGAAATCGCCACAGTGCCTCTTGTTCATACCCCCTCACCAGGCACACAGCCACAGACATTCCTTCCTAACAGCTGACCTTTAATCCTGTCTTTACGTTTAAGCGAAGTCCTTTCAAAAATGTGTAACACACACAACACTTGAAATTGCCAAAAGTACATTACTTTAAAAAAATTCACCTCCCTGCCAGCAGTGCTTTATCTTCCTAAATGTTCATTTAAGAGGGGGGAAGGGAGGGAGGGAGAGGGAGAGGGAGAGGGAGAGGAGATAAATTCTAAAATTCATTTTTGTATCCACTAAGCAGTAAGACTACTCAACACCAATCTTTCCTTTCAGCTGGAATGTGAGCACGCTGGGAAGAAAACACATTAGGGGTCCACTGAAAATGAAAGGTGTGTGTTAGAAAGCAGTAATGGCAATGACCTTATACCACAGGAAGTAACAAATTCGGTACAATCCAGACTGTCCCAAACCAAAACTGAGAATCAGGATTGGCCACGGTATTCCAGAGATCCCAGAGATAACTCTGGCTGCTGTTTTTCTCTACAATAGTACACAGCATATAAGAAAGTGCCTCCTGGCTCCTTGAAAATGGTAAAAGTCAATACCAATTGTTTTTATTTAAAGAAAATCATTTTAATTCCAAATTTTCACTAGCTTTCATTTTTAAATGCTAGAAAATTGTGAACGTCTGCATAAACTGGCTAAAAAATATACAAATGGGCAACAGTATTTCCTAAGTAAACATGTGCAAACAAAATATAAGACCACTATATTTGATTTTTCCATAAAATATATCTCCAGGGTTTTTATAAACATAAGTCCTACTCATCTCAATGTTTTCAACAGGTACTTATTTCCTGAGCATACATATTGAACGAGCTTACCCAGTGCCAGGCACTGTGGAAGGTCCTAAATACACAAATACACATATACACACCTACATACACATACACACACACAAAACTTCCAGGAGCTGGTGATATGACTCAGCCAGTGAAGCACTTACAGGTATTCCCAGAAACCACACGAACAAAAGCTGAGCATTGTGACAAGATGACAGACCAAGATAAGCAGGTCACTGCCTCACTAGCAGCAGCCTAACAAGCTCGACAAAGTTGTGGGAAAAAAACATGATGGAAGTCACATAAAGAATGAGTGCACCGGAGGGCATCCTGTGACACACATGCACCTGTGCATATAACCGACTGATATACATACCAGAAAAGATTGACGTGTGCGTGTATATGTGTGCCTGTGTTTGTACCTAGAGTAGCTAATCTTACTGTGTCAAAATACTCCCTCAATACTAGATTTTAAGAGATGCCTTTAGGCAAGTGGACATCATATAATCTTATTTCATATGGGTAAATTTTGATCAACTATATTGAATGTTGCAATATTTTTAAGTAAACATAGAAGGAAGGAATAAAAAGGTATCATTAGTTACCTATACATCAAATTGGATTTGCCTGCTAAAGACAAGTTCATTTCCACAGAGGCTGATGGAACTAATCCAATCCAACACTATTAATAGAGTGTTCCACACTGGACCCTTCAGATCCCTAAGAAGAAAAAATTAACTGAACCAAAAATTCAAACTTCTGCTGTGGGCTGGGACAACTGATCAAGGGGTAGCAAAGGTTTAGAGTTCACAAAATCCAAATGATCTCTTGGAATATTTTCAGTACTTTGAGAAACACTTAAAGAAAAATGAGCTTTTCTCTTTAATTATATGTGTGTATAGTCATATGTAAGTATAACGTGCCCAGTCCACTTACTGTTATGTACATGTATGTGAATCTTCTAGCGATGACCATTCCGTCCTGGATAACCAATTAGGGATCTTATTCCTAGAGAAGAGAGACTATTCCTCGCCTCTCTCAGAGGTCATACACTGCCACTATTCATTCCTGGACATGTAGAAAGGAAGCTGACATAGTTGGGGGTTATATACTAAAGGAAAGAACATAATAATCCTCTATAAAACATGGGAATTATTGCCATGAACAAGTATGACCAAACATTTTCATCATTAGACATCTAGTGTTTCTTTTCCAAGAAAGGTAATAAATTCATATTATTGTGTGAAATTTCCTAATCTTTGTAGTCAGCTTTCTACATTTAATATCTATAATTATATATAAGCATATTTTAGTGAAAAGAGTAAGCCTGTAAAATATATCTATTTCCCTTACCTTGAATAAAAGATATATCTAAAAACCTCACAGCAATTATCATATTTAACTGCAAAAGACTGTATGTATCTACCTAAAGTCTGGAGCAATATAAGAATGTCTGTTTATTTCTGTTCAGAATTATATTAGCAGTTCCAGCCAGAGCAATTATGCAAGAAAATAATGAAGTAAAAGGCTACCAGATTGAAGAAAGAAATGAGATTATGTCTAGTCAGAACTGACACAGTCTTTTCGTATACAAAAAGAAATACTAAGAAATTCAATCACACATGCGCTCACACAAACACACATGCACACACACATACACACTTATTACAGCTAACAAATGAATTCAGTAAGATTTCGATATATACTAGTATACAAGATAAACCATATAGCAACATTTTATATTCCAAGAGCTTTAACCATTATGAATATTTACAAAACAGATGGAAGATTACTTCAGTAAATACTACAAAATCTTTTTAAAATAAAATAAAACATAAATCAATGGAAAACATTCAATCTTTCATCATCATAAACTGAAAGACTTAATGTTGTTAAGATGATAGACCTTCCCAAACATATTAGATATTCAAAAAGGCTGCTGTAAAAATCTCCTCTGACATGTCCTCCTGCTCCTCAAAAATTAACAAATTGATCCCAAAATTCATATAAAAATGCCAGAAATCAAACCAAAGTTGCAAACGATGGACAAAGCAGAAGATGCATGCTTCCTTATTTTAAAACTGATTTTAAAACTGAGTATGATACTGGCATTGTTACAGCCATACACATGAATGGAGTATAATTGTGATTCCAAGAATAAAAACATTCATCATGAGCCAACTTTCAGCAATAGGACCAAGAAGATTCCGTCATGAAAAATAAATAGTCTTTTCAATAATCTGTTTAGAGATAACTGAATATTCACATGTATAAACTAATTAACTGGAATTCATATCATAAATGAACATTAATTTGGCTTGAAAAGTTTATTTTAAGAGTTAAAGTTATAAAGCTCTGATAAAAAGAAAATAAGTATATAATTTAGTAGCTTTATGCTAATTACTGACTTCTTAGTTAAAACATTAAAAGAACAGGTGAAATAAAAAATATACTTTAGTAATATTTGTACTTCAAAGGAAGTATATAAAAATGTTACAGAAAACCAAAATATAAAATGCTGGTAATATCAGAACATTTGATTACAAATTATACTATAGATCCTATAGGGAAAGATCCTGATATTAGCATAAAATAAACATAGATCAGTGAAGTCTAATAGAGAAATCTGATTCTCAGAATATACCCCAAACCTGCATGCAGTAAAAGGCATTGTCTTCAGAAAATGCTAGCAGAGAAAGCATATTCATATGAAGACACTGAATGTAGACCCCATCTCATTCTATACAAAAACTAATCAAAGATGGATCAAATACCTTAATCTAAGATCTCCTAGAAGAAAACACCGGAAAGTAATTCAATGTATAGACATAGATAAGGAGTTTCTGAAAGAGACTCTGAAAATAACAGAACTGACAAACGAAATTGCATAAAATTAAAAACAAAAGATATAAACAACTAAATGAACAGATACCCAAAAGAATGGGGAAATATTTGGAAGCTAGTCATCTGCAAAGGAATTAATAACCAGAATATATAAAGAATTCAATGAGCTCAATAGCGAAAGAATAAATAATCCAATCAAAAATGAACAAGTGAATTAAACCGACAATTCTCAAAATGTATAAATGCTCAATGAATACGGGAAAAATTCAACATACTTAGCCTCTGGGGGAACCCAAAACAAAATTACAAAAAGAAAAATTGGAAATCTTATGCCAGTCAGAATAGCTTTCACTAAGAAAACAAACAAAAATACAAGAATGAGTGGGGATGCTTTTATAAACTATCAGTGTAAATATAAATCAGTCAAGACATGTTAAAAAATATAATAGAGAGTCCTAAAAGAACTAAAGGTAGAAAGGCAATGTCAGCCTACTATGCTGTTCCTACGTATATACGGGAAAGAATTTAAGTCAGCATACCCAGAGATGCTCATGTTCAGTGTGCCACTGTTAACAATAAGCAAAACTCTGGAACCAACTCAAGTATGTACTAATATATAAAAGTGATGCAGTGTAATTCCATTCAGCCATTTTAAAAAAGAAAAAATTAATTCATTTTTAGGACAAATGTTGCAATTGGAGATCATCCAGTTAAGCAAAACAAACCAGACTTACTCAGCAACAGGAATACGACAGAAGCCCATGGCTCTGCCTTAACGTTGTCTTGGTTTCCCTTACATTTGTTCAGACAGGCGCTTGACACTGCTTAATCTTGATAATTTGATAATAAATCTTAACCTTTGTGGAGAGCGGGTGTGGCGGCAGGGACTCCGGCCAAGTCTTGTGACTAGCACCTGACTTCCTCCTGCCCCCCCCCCCCAGATTAGCCACTCCCACCGTGCGAGCTGCGCAGGCGCACCCATGACGTGAGATCAGGCCAGATGACGCAGCAACATGGACTAAGAGAGGATAAAGGACTGCACCTGGGGGTAGAGAGGGAGAGAAAGAGAGAGAGAGAAAAGAGGGTAGAGAGAGAAGGGGAGACAAAAGATTTTAACTTGCACTTGTAAGGTTACTGAATAAACCGCTTTGAGAAGAATGCTGTGTCATCGCTTCTTTTCTGCTGGTCAGAGACAGTAGTGACAAACCTTGATAATGAAAATGCTATTAGTCTTGATAATCACTCAAGGAGTACTTGTCTGATTGCTGTGGTCTATCTCCTTTCAAGACTGAGTTGACAGAGATATGTCAACTATGACATTTAGCTATAATCCATGTGGATTTCAGAAAGAACAGATCCTCAAAAGACAGACCATGCTCTCAGATGAGGACCATTGTTACAATGAGAAGGTGTCACCCTGGAGCAAGAAATTACTCTCTGAGAAATACCCTATACACTTCAGGCAGTACGGGCTTCTTTGGACCGTCCTGCAGAGTCAGAACAGAGACTAAAATCCATCTGTCCCCACCTTGACCAAAACTACTTCATTGGGTATCTGTTCAAACCTCCATGTCTTATCAGTACCCTGAAGATAGTCTTGGTGGAGTCAGCACACACTTTAATACACTCCTGCTCCCAGTGCAAACATACTGAATGCATTTTCTCTGTATGCCATTTTTTGCTAGTAGAAAAATAATAAGACAACCCCCAAAATAAATAAGAACATTTTTAATATGTAGACACTAGATTGTTTTAAAAGTCCAAAAAGTAGAAGTGAGAAAATTTTGAAAAGAATACCAGTATAATAGGAAAGGCAAGAAGCAGAGGAAATAAAATGAACTGTGGAGGTTTGGCTATGATACAAAAATTATATGCATGCATAAAATTCATATTGAAACCTATTTGTACATTTAATTACAATAATTAAGAGGAGTCAACACTGAGTGTCTTTCTCATTCTCTGTCCACCTTATTTTTGATGTTGGTTGTCTCACTGAACCTGGAGTTTACCAGTTTTTCCAGACCAGCTAGTGAGCTCACTACGGGCTCCTCCTGTCTCTGTCTCCCAAGTGCTGGGACTGAGGGAATTTACTCTGCAACTGGCTTTTGACACAATTGCTGGAGATCCAAACACAGCTCCTCCATCTTCCAGCCTGCGTCCAATGTTTTTATAAAATTCTATATAATGATCATTAAAAGGAGAATTGTAGTGAAAAGCCAAAGTGATTTTTAGAGCAAACTTATGGGGGTGGAATTCTGATCAAACATTAATCATTAGAAAAATAGGACTGAGATGGATCTTTCATCGAAATCTAACCAAGGAAGCCAGGAATGGTGGGGCAGATCTTGGCAGGCTGAGACAGAAGAACCACGGCAAGTCCAAGGGTAGCCTAGCCTACATAGTGTGTTTGAAGGATAGCTCAGCCTACATAGTGAGTTCCAAGCCTCAGAGACCCTGTCTCAAAAATAAATAAGAAAATGTTGGACTGAATTTAGAGAAGCAACTATTTTAACCTACCTAGATCAGTAGATTTTTCCTGCGTTCATTTCTAACATGCCACAAAGGGAAGCTACGCTAATGCCCTAAAGACAGAGAGAGTCACAGAAGCAACAGGTGCTGAGCAGCTGCGGAGAGCTGGAGTCCTCTCCAGAAGCAGAGATTAAAAATTTAATCTCTGATAACAAAGACCCAGCAAGAACTCACATTCAAGATCACAGTCTGTCTTTACTACATCATTTTATTTCCTAAAGCTGTTGTGTGGAGATTAATTACTGCTAACCAGGCTCTGGGGCATCAGAGTTTACCCTTAGCTGTGAGCTGAAAATCTTTTGTTCATGTTTCTCTAAGAAACACATATTTAATTGATTATCATAAGTTCTCTCTTAAAAGTTTATGATTCACAGACAGAGATACATCTTAGGGACATTTGGAATTATGAATCAGATTCAAGAATGTGAAAAATATAATTATCAGAGAAAGAGACCTTACCCAGTGGTTGACAGCACAGGCTGGTCTTCCAGAGAACTACCACATGATTCTCAGGATGCATATGGTGACTATTTATTTGTAACTTCACTTCTAGAGGATCTGTCACCCCTTGCTGGTTTCCATGTATACAGCATGTGGCACACAGACATACATAAAAATTTTAATTCTCTACCTCTATTGTTTATGATTATAATACCTTAACTATATCATTACAAAAGCCCTATGTATAGATATTGTTGTCAGTCTATCTCTTCAACTTGACAAAGAAAATCAAGTTATTGGATTTACTAGTGTAGCAGTTTAGGAGCATGGAACAGACACCAGCCCGACTCTGATAGGTGATGGCAGCACAACGGCCAGGTACATCACCAACAGAAAGGAAGGAAGAAAGGAAAGAAGAGCCAAATGTCTAGTACATGAATTGTGGGGTGACACATTCAAACTCTATGCAATCTACAGCTGTGTGTGAGTGTGTGCGTGTGTATGTGTGTGTGCATGTGTGTATGCATGTGTGATAGGATCTTACTATGGAGCCCAGGCTAATCCCAAGCTTGAAATGCTCCTGCCTAGGCCTTGTATATTCTGAGATCACGGGAATGAACCACATGAAAGGCCTGCTCAATCCACTTCAAAGTTGAGAAACCTTATGTGAATTATGATGAAGTAGCTTGTCAAAACTTCCTAGTCGGTGGCAGATTGAGTGCAGGCTCTTAGCCCAGAGAGAACTCTTTTATCTCATTATTGTTCATCCTTCAACTGTAAAATAACCTGAATGCACAGGTCTGTCTTAATGAGTAAACAAGAAAGGCTGTACATTGAGTAGATGTATAATAACAAGTCCTTTTGTTATTTTCATTAACACAGACAAAGCCGAGTGGCCATGAATAGAAAAATTCACATAGGCTATTATAGTTGCAGTCTTAAATACAAATGTTGAATATATTAAAGCCCATACTTACAGTGCTCCCAGGCTCCTGAATCTCTATTTTACCTAACCTTCTGCACAGTTTTAAAGGTGGCTTTCTTCTTTCACAAGTGAAGTCTTTTGAGGAGAGAGGGAGGCTACTTTTATATTTATGTTTATATCTATTAGATTACAGCACAGTGCCTGGCACAAAAAAATTTAAAATATTTAATAAATGTTTTTGAAAGGAAATGGAAGGGAGGGACTAAAATGGAAAATAAGAATAGCAAGAGAAGCCGAATTGTCCAAGAACCAACCTCAAATGCAAAATGTAAGATAGTACTCTGAGTCAATGAAATGATCTTCTTACAAAGAACATTTCTGTGCAAATGAACTACTACAAGCTATACTCAAGCTTTAGTGACATTGCATTTTCTCCATTTTTTAAACTTGGAGTGAAGTATAAGACAGCATTTTGTCCATTTTAGTTTACTCATAAGGCAGGCAATACTTACACACTATGACACAGTCAAATTTTCTGAAGAAAATAGTGTTATATTTGTTTTCTTTTCCATTTAAACACAAGCCCCACCAGTGAGCTCCCAATTTAACTGTACTCAATATGTAACATTTGCAAACCCTTTGAAAGAGAGGCCACTGGGTGATATAAGCCCTGTCAGCTGCCAAACACTCATTTTGTGGCGGGCAGCTGTGCGTGCTGAACAATGCAGCTAATGTAGCTGTCAAAAAGCCAAATATTTTATTTATTATTTCCATAGAAGTCAATGAATACTAACTAATTTCTGGTCACCAAGTGCCAAGGAGAAGTTAAGTCAATAATTTTGAAAATGGACAAATCACTCTAGGGTTCAATACATTCAGAATAAGGACAAACTATAGTTATCTTTTACAAAAGGAAATTCTAGGGGTGCAAGAATTCTATATATTGACACAAGGCATGTTATTTAGAATGCCCTTTACATTTTTATATTTTTTAAAGGTTAGAAATATACACGTGTGTAGTTGGAGATTACTGAAAAAAAAAAAAAAAAAAAAAAAAAAAAAACGAAAAAGTACGTGTTATACTAATTCAGCCCTTCCACTACATGTTTCTATTTATAGGAACATTATGTCATACACCATAAATATATACAATTTTTCTTATTTGTCAGCTAAAAAAATAAAGAAATTCAGCAGTGTGAGTTAAAGCCTTAGTAGATCTGGATGCTTTTTACAGACCATGAGCAGACCATAGGCAGCTTTGGATGAAAGGAATAAAGTTTGGGAAGCTAAATGCAGCGTACAACAATTAACTGCCAACAAAGATGTCCCTGGTGTCTTTATCACCTACAGCAGATGCCAGGTCCTGACCCTGCCAGAATATACTAAAATATGTAAATTTCTGTGGTCTATCACTATAGATGGTCAAAATAATTCTCATGTTTCAAAACATTTTGAAAATTTAATAAAATGTAGGTGCTACTTTATTAATTTGAGACATCTATTAATCAATGAAACACAGAATAAAGTCCATCTACTCAGGATTACAGGAAACCAGTCCACACAGTCTCACCATATACTGTGGGACAGACAGACACATACATATAGAGCTTTGAAAAGTGCTAAGAGCACAGAGCTAGAAGAGAGTCATAGAGGAGTAACATTTAAACCGAGTAGAGATGCTAAGAGGGACATAGTAAAAAAATCAGGGTTGGGGTGAGAATAAGGAGTCTTTAAGCAGGATGATGTCATGTGTCGTTGTTGTGAGGGGTAAATAAACTCTAAATAGTTCTAAGAACAAAGATGCTTAACAGTGAGGCCATGGAACATAAAGAGGCCACTTCCTGTAGCTAGGCAAAATCCCCAATGGAAGGATAAAGATGTCAACCCACTCACAAAGTGTTTGACCCAACATTTGTCCTGTCTAAAAAAAATGGAGAGACAAAGATGGAGCAGAGACTGAAGAAATAGCCAACCAATAATTGTCCCACCTAAAACCCTTCCCATGGGCAAGCTCCAATCCCTGACATGATACTCTTTTATGCCTGCAGACAGACACCTAGCATAATTGTCCTCTAAGGGGTTCTACCCAGCAGCTGACTGAAACAAGATGCAGATACCCACAGCCAAACATTGGACAAAGGTCGGGGACTCTTATGAAAGAGTTATGGGAAGGACTGAAGGTCCCGAAAGGTATGAAAACCCCACAAGAGGACCAACCGAATCCGCTAACCTGGATCTCTGGGATTTCTCAGAAACTGGGCCACCAGCCAAAGAACACACACACAGGCAAGAGTGAGGTTCCTGGCACATAAGCAACACACGTGCAGCTCAGTCTCCATGTGGGTCCCCAACAACTGGAGCAGTGGCTGTCCCTAAAACTGTAGCCTGACTCTGGTATCTGTTCTAAACAGGGAGGCCTTGCGTGGCCTCGGTGGGAGAGGATGCACCTGTTCTGGGAGAGACTTGATGTGGCAGGGTTGGGGGTACCCAGTGAGGGGAGACTGAGATGGGGCAGCACTTGGAATGTTAATTAATTAATTAATTTTTTAAAAGGACAGTGCGAGGAAAAGCAGAAAGATGAGATGTAGCAAGCTGTTGTGAAAGACCAGAAAACTGGTGGTTTAGTGAGAGAACAGGACATCAGGCAGCCAGACTGAGAGCCCATAGTAAGCTCAAAAGTAGCCTGTATGGGAGAAGCAGTATGATCTGAAAACCCATGGGGCTGATGGAATGTCTGGGGAAAGAGTCAGACAACGAACCCTGAATCTCACACGCTGTACTGTCAGCTCCAGGAGCGAAGTGAGCCTTAAAGACTTTCATTGCTCATGAAATGGGAAGTAGCAGAGACCTTACCTACACTAGATTCTGAGATTCTGAGATAGGGCCGGCCGGCTCAAGCGACCTTGCCTGTAATGTAGTTAGAGACAGAAGTCCAAATGATGAGAGAAATATTTGCAACCACGGTATATGTGCTCATAAAATAGGAATGAATAAGAGTCAAGTGGATTCACAGAGATGAGCAAAACCACAGCTGTGGGAAAGACCAACACTGAGCAGATTGTTTAAAAAAGGAAAGACATCAAAGAAAAGCTTAAGAAGAATGAGGACTCACTTATTGTCTGACCATCATGATAAATCTATTATTATTGATCGCCTTTTATGGATCAATCCTTGTCAGTGGCAGGAAGCAGGGATATCACAATCAACATAATAGTTCCTCCAACCCTGATGATGTCATGGACAAACAAGAGAGACACTTGCCGAACAGTGGCCTGTACACAGAGTGAGAAGGAACACAGACTGGTACCTCCCCACGGGGAAGGCAAGACAACTGGGATACGCGGTTATGAAAATTCAAATACTGATATTTATGGTCGGCTCTGGTTTTCATTCCAGAGCAAGATGCTGACTCTTAACCTTCAAAATCTTTTCTGTGAACATTTTACATTTGTTAAGAGCACGGCAATTCAGGACTGAAGAAAAGAAACATTGTATTTATATTTTATCATTTAAAACAATATTTAAATATATTTTAATCATAACCTTCCCCTTTTCCAAGTCCTTTTGGATCCTCTCCTCCTCCCTACCTACCTACCCAAAAACAAAGCCAAGAAAAAAACATAGCACCACCTAAGAAGAAAAAAACCCATCAAACTGAAATCAACAAACACTCTTTTCACCATTTATTTACAACACTCCACTTAATTGTACTCAGAACATGAAGATTCTGTCATAGTCAAAGGTTCTGGTGATTCCTGTGAGAAAAAACAATCATAGAAATTGTACTTTTTCTCCAGCTAGGAAATAAAATGGTAGAAGTCGAACGACACCGTTATAAAATATCTGGAGCCAAAGCTCGGATGGTTTTCTAATTGCTCAGGCCCCACGCTTTCCCTGAGTCCCACCTAGCCCAGGAGGACCCTCAGGCACTGCCGAGGTCAGATCAGCGCTATGCACTGTCTCAGCTCTGCCCCGGCATGCTGCATTTCAGTGCTTCGCTTGGTAAAATGACGCATTGTAGTGACATTCTCCACCATTCTCAAGGAGCTTAACATAGAAAGGAGCTGGACGCAAATGTCCTGCATTCGATGAGATTTTCTGGGACTTTATTGTTTTGTTTGGTTTGGTTTTTTTACCTTATTTGTCTTTTTTTTTTTTTTTTTGGTATGTTATGTTTTCCAGTTTTGTGTGTTTGTTAGTGTTGTGTGTCTTTGTGTGCCTGTGTGTGAATATATGTGCCTTTTCTCAAACTCTTTGTTTCCCTATTGCTTGTTTCTTTCCTTATTTGTTATTCGTTCATTTCATTTTGTCCTTGTCCATGTATTTTCTTAAAAGAGACGAAAATGTGTAGAGGTGGGGAGCATCCAGGGGGAAACAAGGGAGGTGAACCATAATCAGAACATATCATATGTAAATAACTTTAAGTAAAATTTTAAAAAGTAAATTATGAAAAAGAGTGTGTAAGAAATACACAGTAAGACACATTTGGCCCATGAAGCCCATTTTTATTTTGTTACATGTGACTTATCAGTGATTTTTATCAAATACATTGCAGACCTAAAAAGAAATTTAATATAATAAAAAATCTAAAGTTACTATGGAGAATGTAAAAATGTGTATAGATCTGTTTAGAAATGGGTAGTTATTATATTGCACATCACTCTTGCCAATCTCTCTAACATAAGATAGAAATTTCTATTCCCATATTAGAGATGAAGAAACTAAGGTTTATAGAGCTTAAATATTTGATTTCAGATAACAGAGCTAATCACTGGCATTAACAGGACCAAACACAATTTATCTGAATCCGTAGGCCACATCTTTCCACCATTCCATGATACTAACTGCTGAGAGAAATAAAGATTCAGTCTGAGCTTGTGCTAAGACATTCAAAATTACATGAAGTGAGTCAGAAAGGCTATTATTGCGGTATTTAAATGACCAAATGGATTTCACTGTGAGGAGAAAAAAAATGGAGAAAAATGAAAACTGAATATATTTAAGTGGACACGTATTGGTTAGTCATGCCTGTTAATTGTACACATAGGTCATAAGCCACACTGAGTTTGTGCACAAGTCCTAAACAGTGTTAATGTTACATTATTATAATGGAATATAATTCCTAAGAATATTAGAAAACTGCATCCCAGTAGCTGATGGTCCAATTAGAATGCAGATCGAAACAGAATGACTCCTCTCTGACAGAACAGTGAGAGAAATGAGAAGGAAAAAGCCAGTTGAGTAAGTTAAGATGACATCACTGAGAAGAGCCAAGCTGCGTATGAGAATGTATGTGTCAGCATTCTAGGAAGTGGAAGAAACTCTCAGAGGATCTATTGAATCCCCAACCCAATTAAAATACTGAAAGTGTGCTCAACAGCATCGGACAACCTATCAAAACCAGATCCTCTCAAGTCCAAACAGCTGCTGGGATGCGTCATCATGTTGCTGAGACAGAAGACACAATGACAACTTCAGTGACAACTGTAAATGTATGACGACTGGGGAGGACAATGGAAAAACACTGAGAGTCAGGGAAACTATCTCATAAGGAAGTATAACAGCATCGAGCAGCTTAAACTTTTGTTCATTCGCGTTTCAATATTTACCGAGGCCACTCTTGAGCATACTGGAAACATGGCGGAGTGAATAAGGAAAAACTTTCTGCTCTTTCAGAGTACAATTCTCTCTAATAAACAATGTGAAAACAGCTAAGTGTTGTGAGATAAAGGAGAAAGGAAAAAAGGAAGAGAATGGGAGACAGGTGGAGAGGTTCCCATGAGCCCTTAACATTTAAGAAGTCTGAAGGACATCAGGAAGTGTGTCACATAGATACAGTGAAGAGTATTGAACAGTCCACACAAAGGACCCAAATCAAGTGTCCTACTCTTAGCAGCTTCTAGAAAAACTTGAGAGGCCACACACAGAACAAAATAAGATGGAACAACCACAGGAAATACGGTGTAAAAATGGCAGCAAAGGTGGAGAGGAACCATGTATGCATGCAGCCGGTACCATTACATGTACGAGTGCAGCCAGTACCTCCGTGTAAAATGGAAAACCAGGACAGAACCTTTAGGAAACAAGTCACATCTGCTGAATATGTAAGCCAAATTCTTTATCCTCGAAGAAGAAATCAGAGTAAAGAACTATCCCTAGATCTCACAGAGAGTACAGGGTTTCAAGGCCTCCTGAGTCCTGGGTCGCTCAGAGCACAAGCATTAACCTAATCGAAGGCACTGTACTGGGATTAACTGTGTTGAGTGGCTTCTAGTTCAATGGCTTCTGGGCAATGCTACCTTGAGCCATTTCTCCCGTTCAAAGTGGAAGACATAAAAACGTTTATCAGAGAAACAGTTAAGGGTTAATTGAATACCTAGGAAACCAGACCCTTACGAGTCTTGTAAGTATTTATTATCTTGAGTACATTTGTTGCACTAAAGGGAGAAAATGGATACCTGCTAAGAAACATGTTAGGTTCGAGTAGGCACAGCATTGCATTATAGGGTTTTAGCATTTGTAGACTCTTCCTATTTATAGGCTAAAGACTTTCCCCAAGGTTTTCACTGAAGCCATCAATGCTGATGAAAGAAGGCATGCAATTTAAAAACCCTTACTAATTATTGGGCTTGAGCTCTGGTCCCATCAGACCTATCTTGCTGTCAGCAAAGTATTTAAACTATAAACTAACCTTTTCTTATCTCCAAAATGGAAGCAACACTAAAGAGTCTGTGGACAGGGATGATGACAGGGGTAATCAACAACTGTCCTTCCTTGTTGTCCCACACTATAGAGCTATTGGTTGAGTATACTAACTTGGAGGACATTTCTTGACTGACTGCAGTGGGGTCCATTCTCAGAGTCAGAAGATGCACTTTGATGCTAGGTACAGATGTTTATTTGGGAAAATGAAGGCTGTAACAGACTACTCACAAACTTCATCCCCAATGGCAGAAATACTCAAATAAATGCTCAAATAAATTACTGCTGTAAAACTGAGTGACTTATGACTCAGGATTAAGAAACTAGAAACAATGAAAACAGGTGGAAGCACATTCCAAACGGAGCAACACAAAATGGCAGTTTCCTCCCAATATGTGCGTAACAATGTTTTTAATGTTAAAGGTACATTGCATTTTCCCTTCCAAAAAGTGAGCAGGATAGACCAAATGTAGTTATCATGAAATATGACATTAACAAATATGAATTAAATATAAATTAGGATGGACAGGTGCTTTAAAAAATGTGTGGTTCTAGCACAAAAAGAATTTACTTTCATCCACTGGAGAGTTGTCACATAACTGGAGACTTTACTACCATCTGCCAAAAAGCTGTAATGAGTATACAAATTTAAACGTTATGTGATATGAATGCTGTCCCCTAGGCTGAACATGTACAACTCTATACCAGCAGATCTGTTTAATAAATGAAGTGCTTGCCATAAAAGTGAGCTGTAATAAAACCGTGATAAATGCGGAAAATGTAGTTTAGGAAAGTGTGGTTCCAGCCTCCGTCCCCAACAGAAGCTCACAGCCAAATAAACTCAAAGCTACGGTTTAGCAAGTGTGCTGCCGGAGAGCGGTTCCGAACCTGGCTGGCAGGGAGTCTGTGGTAACAGATTTGCCCATATTTAAATGGCCGTGGTTGTACAGAATAAAACAGCAAGTCATAACCATTTGGAGAAGGTTGATGCCCGTTACTGTCACACTGCTTCAGCTGAGAGACGCTGTAATCTGAAGAAAATGAAGCCACAGCAGGTTTGCTTTCAGAGCCAAACTGGCTTTCATAATGAGTGGCCCCACTAGGAAGGTGTGGTGACATATCTCTGGAAAGACACAAGAACTTGGAAGCAGGGGCGAATGAAAGGGGGTAGCTGGGAAAGAGTGAGAGAGTGCTTCATAGCAGGTGCGTGGGGGCACTGAAGGCAGGCACAGAAGGAATCATTCACCAGAACAGCACGTTCCATACAGTGGCATGCATAGCTGCTAGTATCTCCAGTTTCTGCAGAGAACCACCATCACACCGCACCCTACACACACAAAGACAAATGAAAGGAGGAAACAACAGGAAAAGGAAAAACGGACTTGGAAATAAAGCGAGGAAATGGTATTTGTGTAGACACCAAGAATGTAGACTAATCTAGGACACCCTTTCAATGCAGGATGCAGACTGATTTTAAAAGGGGGGGAGGGGCACCATTTTGTAGCCATGGATGGCTTCCTAGGTAGAACAACCTGACCTCAAAGTCATAGAGATCAGCTTGCCTTGGCCTCCCAAGAGCTACACCAGTGGAACACTGAATTGTTAGAAGAAACTTGATGATGTTAAAATCCAAGTGCTATATTTGTTAGAACATGAGCTTTTTAGCTTGTTTAAATAAGAAAGTCACTAGTCCCTGCAATTTCACATGGGAGACAAATTGTCCCTAATTGTGATGGTCAGTATGTTTCTCAGTCTATGCATGGAAAATTGACAATTCCTCCTCGGGATAGAATGGTAAAATAATATACTATAACTGTGATTGCAAGTGGCTGGATTAATGTGTGACATTGAGGGAAACCATGTTTTCAGTTTCATGCATGACATATCCAAATATGAACATGAGACTTCTGGAACAAAAGACCAATGTTGTAGGTCATTTAACTCAGGTCTGCTTTAAGTCCTAATTAATGACTCTGAAGTCATTGTGGCGAAGTGTCTTTTCTCTAGGCCTGACCAAATCAACTCATGGTTTCCAGTGACATTTCTGAACTAGGAATGTGTGTGTTGCCTTAGTTGCTTCAGAAATACTGGTGAAAATGATCCTCACACAGAGGCTGGCATGAGGCCACCTTTGTCTCTTATTGGATGGATTAAAACTGCCCAGCCTGAGGGAGCCATGGGGCAGAAGCTTGAACTCCTGGTGGTATATTTGATTCACTGAACAAAACCATCTGAAAACCTAGTCTGTCAACACTTAATTTTGATGGCCACATTTTATTGCTATTTAAGGCAGCCTTGAAAAAAAAACTAACAGAAATCAATCTAATGATTAAGCATTAGGATGTGGGTATAGGAGTGTGTGTGTGTGTGTGTGTGTGTGTGTGTGTGTGTGTGTGTGTGTGCGCGCGTGCATGTTCTCTCCCAGAGAGTTAAAAGACTAGGCAATATTTTATAATGTTAAATAAAGAAGGATTACAAAAAGCAGACCTATGATTCAAACCTAGATTTTCTTTATCTTTTTATAAATATGAGTGTTTTGCTTATGTGTATTGTATATGTACCTTGGTCATGCCTGGTATCTGCAGAGTTCAGAAGAAGGCATTAAATTCACTGGAACTGGAAAGCTATAGTGGTTGTGAGGCATTGTGTGGTGCTGGGAACTGAACCCAACCTTTGTAAGAGGAAGAAGTGCTTGAGAGGACAAGTCTTTCCAGCCTCTCAAACCTAAACTTTTAAAAACATCTGTGCGCCAGGTCAGTTACATAGCATCAGGTAAAGGTGCTTCCAGCCAAGATCAACAATCTAGGTTTAGTCTCCAGAAACTGTAGGGTAGAAGCAGGAAATAACTCCAATGATTTTGGTAAAAATAGAGCGGACAGGGAGGAGGGAAAGAAAGACAGAGAGAGGTGGGGAGGAAGAGGGAGAGAGGGAGAGAGAGGAATAGACAGATGATGGAGAAAGGGAGAGAGAAAGAAAAGAGAGAGACAGAAATAGAGACAGAGAGAAATAAAGACAGGGGGTGGGTCAGAGGCCGGTTTTTGTTTGGTTCTGTTTGTTTTGATTTAGTTCTGTTTCCATTTTTTTAAATTGCAAAGACTATCTCCTATCTCAATGCTTTACAAAGTTTAAGTTTTTAATTTCTTTTCTTGACCTCCCATGCCTTCATTGGTAGAATGCCATCAAAGGAATATTGAATAAGCTAAAGACTAAGACACTACAAATATCTAAGCAAGAACACACTTACTAATTATGCTATAGGCTCCAGAAGACCGGGAGCTATGTCTGCTCTGTCTGATGCTTTATCCTCAGTGCCAAACAAAATATTTGAGATATTCTAGGTGCCAGTAAATGAATCAAGTTAGTTTCTTATTTCATACTTCTCACAAAAATGGTTTTTCTCCTCCTGAAAAAGTCCACAGAGGTTGTTTCTTGGCTAGTCTTTCTGGAAAGAATGATTAGATTCATATACAAAAACACAAAGAAAAATAAATTATGTGCCTCTTGTTCATCTACTGCATATTTAGATCATGTGTTTACTTATAAAGTATTCATTGAGTATTCAGTAGTATGAAACTTTAAAGAATAGATGTATTTCTCTCCTTTCCTACTGTTCCCTAAAACATGTCTGCTTTGAGCATACTGCTGTGAAATAAAGCATGTGTTCAAATAAAGATTAGGATGTGCCAAAGAGGACACCTTAGGACACAGCGAAAGACCTTCCCTGGCCAAAACTGGAGCAAATAAAGCATAAAACTTAAAAAATATTAATAAAGTATTATAAACCACAAATTAAAATAATAGTCCAGAAATAGATACATAAGTGTAGTGGCTATTTCAGGTTGTCAACTTAACTATATCTGGAATAAACCACAATCCAGAATTGGGAGGTTCACCTTTGATCCTGATCTTGAAGCATAGTGGCTATGAATCTTAGGACACTAAAGCAAGGAGATCTCTGAGTTCAAGGTCATCTAGGACAAAGCAAGTCCCAGATCTGGGTGTGGTGGTACACACTGGAAGAAGGAAGGATTTCTCTCTTTACCTGCTTGCCTTGTGGGACTGAGCATCTGCTAGATCCTTGGACTTCTACTCACAGTTACTACTGACCATTGTTGGGGAGTTGGACCACAGACAGTAAGTCACCAACAAATTCCTTGCTATATAGAGACTACCCATAAGTTCTGTGATTCTAGAGAACCCAGAATAATCCAATAAGTAATTGCCAAGAGCTGAGTTTCTTTTTATTCTACAACACCAGTTAATCTAAAGGATATGATGATTGGAAAATCTTCCTTTTAAACCAGTGTATATATGAATATTTAAGGCCTAAACTATCAGTGGGTTCCAAGGATAGTAGGTAATACACTATTTAAGGACAGTGATATCATTCAAATAGTCTCAAAGTAACTGCAGCAAAATGCCATCAGTCACAAAAGAGAAAATATTAACTTTGGAGGGGGGGGGAATGACATAATTTTAGTCAACTGATCAAAGTCAATTAACATCATTATCAATAAAGGAATAAAGAGATGCTATATAACTCCCATGGTGATTTGAATAAAAATGGCCTCTATAGCCTCAGACGTTTTTAAATGTTTAATTCCATTCATTCTGCAGAAAAGAAATATACTACACCCTTGTGACTAAACATCAGCCCACAGTCAAAGTTTCTGACTCAGAATTGTTCCTGTCTAAAAAAACTGGAGGGACAAAAATGGTGAAGAGACTGGAGGAAAGGCAGTTCAGTAACCAGCCCAACTTGAGATTCATCTCATGGGGAGGTACCAAGGCCTGACCTTATTACTAATGCTATGATGTGCTTATGATAGGAGCCTAGCATGGCTGCCCTCTGAGAGGCCCAACCAGCAGCTGACTGAGACAGATGCAGATACAACCATTGGGCTGACGTTGGAGACCCCTATGGTTAAATTAGTGAAATGCCAGAAGAGGATGAAGAGGGAGGTGACCCCATAGGAAGATGAGCAGTCTCAACAAATACAGACCCCTAGAAGCTCCCAGACACTGAGACACCAACCAGGCAGCATTCATGAACATAGTCTGAGGCTCCCAACACATATCTAACAGAGGACTACCTGGTCTGGCCTCATGGGAAAAGATACACCTAACCCTCTCTCTCCCTCTCTTCCTGCCATCCTCCCTCCCTCCCTCTTTTTTTTCTCTCACTCTCCCTCTTTTTCTCCCTTTTTCTCTGTTGCCTGTGCAACAAGATGCAGCTTTCAACTACTTCTCTAGCACCATTTCTTCCTGCTACCATGCTTCCTATCATGATGATAATGGACTAAACCTCTGAAACTGTAAGCTAGCCCCAATTAAATGTTTGTAAGAGTTGTCTTGGCCATGGTGTCTCTTCACAGCAATAGAGAGAACAGAGATTAATGTCAGATATTAATTGATGTAACAGGAATTTTCATACTGATTCTAGGAAGAATGTGGTAGACTCTGGAATCTTGAACTAAAAATTTAGTTGGGCACTTTAAATGGGAGCTTAGTGAGATGAAAGACAATGCTGAGGGCAGTATGAAATGTGGGGCCCAGAACTGAAGACATTTCAGAAGGGAAGAACGTGGCATAAAGGTAGTAAGTGGCTAGAAAACATTTTAATATTTTAACAGAATATCACTGCTTTTTGCCTTTGTACAAAAACCTGCCTCAGGATACATGGAAGAGATTAATGGTGTTGGCCAAGGATATTTCAAGATAGTCTAGTATTGGCTCTATCGTGTGTGCATGGATGGGAGAGAACTTAAGATGTAAAGATCTAGAGAAGAACAATAAAGATTAATGACTTCATATACTTTTTTGTAAATTATTGGTAAGCTTGAAACTATTTTTTAAAAAGGAAAGAAATTGGGGGCAAAATCAGAACGAATTAGAGCCTCTTCTCAAAACAGCTTAAAGTGTTCCAGATTAGACCCACCTGACACAGAATGTTCCTACTCAAGTGTCATTGTATTGCTGTCCTTGCTCTATGGCCCCAACACTGAACTGAATCCAAGTACTCACCAATCTAATAACTTTAACTCCCAAACCTGTTTTCCCAAATCGTCCTTCCTTGTCCCTAAATTCCAAACAAATTGAATCTTACACACACTATTTTTGCTTCAGTTTGTGCCACTAATTCTGTCTATAATTCCCTTTGTTCTATTCTCACAACTGGAATGTGTTCCAAAGCAAGCCCACTTTGCTAAGAAAACATAATCCCTCTTTCTTTCAGTTACACTACAATCTTTACATAGCCCATACTATGTAAATTACTTTCTAACTCTGTCAGAAGAATGTGCCTACACCATCATCTCCGTAACAGAGTCTACATTTTGCCTATAAGATTAGTGCAACCATAGACAACAGTGGGCAAGCCTAACATAAAAAGTAACAGAGGAATAACAGCAATAACAAAGATAGCAGGCAGCTATTGAGTGTCCACTATCTGCGAGGATTTGAACCTAGTGCTTTAAAACCATGTGTTAGTCACAATAACCCAATGATATTAATAGTCATTACTTCGTTCCCCAGTCTACACTCAAAGAATTAGAAATGTAGGGAAGATGAGAAACTTATCCATGACTGAGCTGTGCAGAATAAAACAGACAGACAAATCCAACTGCTAACTCCTAAGACCCCTTCCATAATATTACCTCTATATTATTATGTTCCTTGTTTGTTTCTTTATTAATTTAATTTTTATTGGATATTCTATGTATTTACATTTTAAATGTTATCCCCTTTCTCCACACTCACATCCTCCTTCCCCTTGCTTCCATGAAGGTTGCTCCCTCTCCCAGTCACCCTCTTCAACTCAGTGTCCTGACATTGCCCTACACTGGGAAAATGTGCTTTCCCTGAACCAAAGACCTCTTCTTCTAGTGATGCCAGACAATGCTATCCTTTGCTACATATGCAAATAGAGCCATGGGTCTCTCCATGTGTGCTAATTGGTTGCTATTGTATAGTCCCTGAGAGTTCTGGAGGTTCTGGTTGGTTGATAATGTTGTTGTTTCCATGAGGGTGCAAACCCTTTCTGCTCCTTCAGTCTTATCTCTAGCTCCTTCATTAGGGTCCCCCTGTTCAGTCCAATGGTTAGCCGTAAGCATCTTCAACTGTATCTGCATGACTCTGGCAGAGACGCTGAGGAGGGATCCATATCTGGTTCTGCCAGTAAGCACTACTTAGCATCAGCAATAGTGCTTGGGTTTGAAGGCTGTATATGTGGTGGTTTTACAGATGAGGCAGTTTCTATAGAACTTTTCTTCAATCCCTGCTCCTCTATTTGAACTTGTATTTCCTATTTCCTCCCATGAGAATTTTGTTCTCCCTGCTAAGGACTGAAACCCACATTCTGGCTTTCCTTCTTTTTGAGCTTCATATGGTCTGTGAATTTTTTGGGGGGTATTAGAGCTTTTGGGGCTAGTATCCATTTATCAGTGAATGCATACCATGTGTGTTCTTTTGTGACTGGGTTACCTCACTCAGGATGATAGCTTCTAGTTCCCTCCATTTGCCTAAGAATGTCATAAAGTCATTGTTTCTAATGGCTGAGTAGTACTCCATTGTGTAAATGTACCACAATTTCTGTATCCACTCCTCTGTTGAAGGACATCTGGGTTCTTTCCAGCTTCTGGCTATTATAAATAAAGCTGCCATGAACATGATGGAGCATGTGTCCTAATGAGATGTTGGAGGAAATTTGGGTGTATGCCCAGGAGTGGAATAGCTGGGTCTTCAGGTAGTACTATGTTTAGTTTTGTGAGGAAACACCAGAAGGACTTCTAGAGCCTACAATCTCAACAATGGAGGTGTGTTCCTCTTTCTCCACATCCTTTCCAACATCTGCTGTCACCTGAGTTTTTTGTCTTAGTCATTCTAACTGGTGTGAGGCGGAACCTCAGGGTTCTTTTGATTTGTATTTCTCTGATGACTGGGGATATTGAGCATTTTTTAGGTGCTTCTCAGCCATTCAATATTCCTCAGTTGAGAATTCTTTGTTTAGCTCTGTACACCATTTTTAACAGGATTCTTTGATTATTAGAGTCAAACTTCTTGAGTTCCTTGTATATATTAGGTATTAGACCTATCAGAGGTAGGATTGGTACATATCTTTTCTCAATCTGTTGGCTACTGTTTTGTTCTTTGCCTTACAGAAACTTTGCAAATTTATGAGGTCACATTTGTCGATTCTTGATCTTAGAACATAAGCCATTGGTGTTCTGTTCAGGAAATTTTGCCCTGTCCCTATATATTCTAAGCTTTTTCCTCACTTTCTATTCAATTAGTTTCAGTGTACCTGGCTTTATGTACAGGTCTTTGATTCACTTTGATTTGAGCTTTGTACAAGGAGATGAGAATGAATAGATTTGCATTCTTGTGCATGCTGTCAGTTGAACCAACACCATTTGTTGAAGAGGCTGTTCTTTTTTATTGAATGGTTTTAGCTCCTTTGTCAAAGATAAAGTGACTACAGTCATGTGGGTTCATTTCTGGGTCTTTATTGATCTACCTGCCTATCTCTGTACCAATACAATGTAGTTTTTATCATGATTGATCTGTAATATAGCTTGAAGTCAGGGATGGTGGTTCCACCAGAAGTTGTTTTATTGATGAGAATAGTTTTCACTGCCCTGGGTTTTTTGTTATTTCAAATGAATTTACAAATTTCTCTTTCTAACTCTATGAAGAACTGAGTTGGAATTTTGATGGGGATTGCATTGAATTTGTAAAATGCTTTAGGCAAGATGGTCACCTTTACTATGTTGATCCTTCTAATCCATGAGCAAGGTAGATCTGTCTTCTTAGATCTTCAATTTTCTTCTTCAGAGTCTTGAAGCTCTTGTCATACAGATCTTTCACTTGGTTAGAGTCACACCAAGGTATTTCATTTTGTTTGTGACTATTGTGAAGGGTGTCAATTCTCTTATTTCTTTCTAAACCTGTTTATCTTTTGATTAGAGGGAGGCTACTGATTTGTTTGAGTAAATTTTATACTAAGCCATTTTGCTGGAGTTGTTTATCAGCTGTCGGAGTTCTCTAGTGAAACTTTTGGGGTCACTTAAGTATACTATCATATCATCTGCAAATAGTGATATTTTCACTTCTTTTCTGATTTCTATCCTTTTGACTTCCTTTCCTTGTTTATTTCTTTTAGAGACTATTTGCTCTTGTCTGCCTGAATTCCAGATGTTGGATCCCTACCACCAATGTGACAGTCTCAGTAAGCCTTTGCAAAGTAATTGAGTCACCAACACAAAGGCTTCATTAGTAGGATAAGAGCCTTTATTACTAAAAAGACAGAAAATTAAAAAGAGGGAGATGAGAAAGCTTGCTCCTTTCCCTTTCTCCTCTACAATGTGTAGACAAAGGAAGAAAACGCACTCTACAGATCAAGGCAGGCATCCTCATGAGACATGGGGTCTGCTGGTATCTGGACCTTAAAAGTTTCAACCTCCAGTAACTTGTTCAATAATTTCTGTTGACTAAGCATCCAAGCTATGGTATTATAGTGAGGCAGCCTAGGGTTATTAACAAGTTTCTTATCAAATATCAGTTTCAGAGAATTAAATTGACTATTTCCAGATCTATATATGAATGTTATTTTTTAAGATGTGAAACTCAACATCACACACACACACACACACACACACACACACACACACACAGATAGATAGATAGATAGATAGATAGATAGATAGATAGATGTAGATATATAGATAGATATTAAAACTCGGTTACTTAAAATAAAATGGAAAGCAACAGAGTTTAAAACACTATATATTCTATAAGCTACAAAATGTTAATAGTTATTTTTACAAAGACTCCATTTCACTATCTGTAAAGAACACAGAAGTTAACAACAGTTAAACAGCAGGCTATAGATAGAAATGTATTTTACCATAAAGGAAATACACAACTAATCTCTAAGTGTTAATGGGAACTTTATGCAAGGTTCTGAAAAATTAGTACATACATTACTGCTAAGTCTTGATATTGAGACAAGCACTTTGGAAAATTACATTTCAATACAGTGCAAGAGAGATAAAATTAACTATAACATTTGGCCTAACAATGCTACTTTCATAGTTTTTATAAAGAAAATAATTCAAAAACTGAAAAAGAGTGTTTGGAAATGTTGATTATGGTTTCATTTTAATAAAAAATGAAAAACTTAATTATAATAGCAGGCTAGTTATGAAAACCATCATGTAGCTATTGAACATAATATTCTGGATCCATTAAAAATCCAATTTGAAAACTAACAACATAGGGAGATATTCATAATGTACTAGGAGCTAAATTGTAAAAAAAAAAAATTAACAACTCTATTATATAGAACTAAAATATTTGTTTAGTAACTTGGACTTAACCTCAGATGATCAGGTCTGTCAGAATATACCTTTTGAATAAATTTAAATTAATTTTATTTAAGTTTTGATTAAACATCATTTTCTGGGCAAATCTCACACAAAATGTACCAGCTTCAGATGGAATTTACTGAAATACCCAACAGTCAACCATTAAAATCTTGAAAAATTACTAGGATTTTTATAGTGGAAAAGCTATTCTTTCAACAAGTAGAGAAAATATTTTTCTTTATTTTTTATTACTCTGTGTTTACATTTAAAATGTTATCCCTTTTCCCCTGCCCCAATCCCATCACCCCTCCCCCTCCATTTGCCTTCACAAAGGTGCACTCCCTCATAATCACTGTCTCCTCCCCATTGCATTGGCATTCCCCTACATTGGGAAAACATGCCTTCCCTGAACCAAAAGCATCTTTTCACATTGATGCCAGACATTGGTATCTTCAACTACATATGCAACTGGATCAATTGGTGTCTCAATGTATGCACAAAGGTTGGTGTTTTAGTCCATGGGAGTTTTGGAGTGTTGGGTTGGATGAAAATGTTGTTCTTCCCATGAATTTGCAACCCCTTTCAGCACATTTAGTGGATTACATTGATAGAGTTCTGTATATTAAACCTTCCTGGCATCCCTGAAATGAACCCTACTTGATCATGGTGAATGATCATTTTAATGTATTCTTGCATTCAGTTTGCAAGAATTTTATTGAATATCTTTGCATCAATATTCATAAGGGAAATTAAAGTTCTCTTTCTTTGTAAGGTCTTTGTTTGGTTTAGGAATGAATGTAATTGTGGCTTAGAAGAATGAGTTGGGTAGTGTTTCCTCTGTTTCTATTTTGTGGAATAGTTTGGATAGTATTGGTATTAGGTCTTCTATGAAGGTCTGATAGAATACTGCACTAAACCCATCTGGTGCTGGGGTTTTTTTGTTTGGGGGGCTTTTGATAATTGCTTCTATTTATTTAGGTGATATGGGACAGTTAGACTGTGTATCGGATACTGATTTAGCTTTGGTACCTGGTATCTGTCTAGAAAATATCTATTTCCTCTAGGTTTTTTAGTTTTGATGAGTATAAACTTTTGTAGTAGGGTGTAATGATTTCTTGAATTTCCTCATTTTCTGTGGTTATGTCTCCCTTTTCATTTCTGATTTTGTTAATTTGGATACTCTCCTCCCTCTATTTAGTCTGGCTAAGGGTTTCTCAATCTTTTTGATTTTCTCAAAGAACCAGCATCTGGGTTTTTTTTTTTTTTTTTTTTTTTTTTTTGGATTGTTTGTATAGTTCCATTTGTTTCTATTTGGTTGATTTAAGCTCTCCATTTGATTATTTCCTGTCATCTACTTTTTTGGGTGTATCTGCTTCTTTTTGTTTCAGAGCTTTCAGCTGTGCTGTCAAGTTGTTATTGTGTGCTCTCTCCAGTTTGTTTTTGGATATGCTCGGAGCTATGAGTTTTCCTCTTAGCACTGCTTTCATTGTATCCCATAAGTTTGGGTATATTGTGCCTTCATTTATGTTAATGTCTAAAAAGTCTTTGATTTCTTTCTTTATTTCTTGCTTGACCAAGCTATCATTGAGTAGAGCATTGTTTGGCTTCCATGTGTATGTGGGTTTTTGTTAATGTTGTTGTTGTTGTTATTGAAGAACAGCCTTAGTCCATGGTGATCTGATAGGTTGCTTGAGGTTATTTTGATGTTCATGTATCTGTTGAGGCTCCTTTTGTGACTGACTATATGGTCAATTTTGGAGAAGGTGCCATGAGGTAATGAAAGATATATTCTTTTGTTTTAAGATGAGATGTTCTACAGGTGTCTGTTAAATACATTTAATTCATAATTTTTGTTAGTTTCACTGTGTCTCTGTTCAGTTTCTGCTTCCATAATCTGTCCATTTATGAGAGTGGGTTGTTCAAGTCTCCCTCTATTGTATTGTGTGGTGCAATATATGCTTTGAGCTTTAATGGATTTTGTTTTATGAATGTGCTTGCACTTATATTTGGAGCATAGATTTTCACAATTGAGAGTTCATCTTGATAGATTTTTTTCCTGTGGTAAGTAAAAAGTGTCTTTTGTGTTTTTTGATAACTTTTGCTTGAAATTTTATTTTATTTTATATTAGGATGGTGACTTCAGCATGTTTCTTGGGACCATTTGCTTCAAAAATTTTTCCCTAACCTTTTAGTCTGAGATGAGTTTCCTGTATGCAGCAAAACGCTGGATCCTGTTTACATATCCAGTCTGATAGTTTGTCTTTTATTGGGGAATTGAGTCCATTGATGTTAAGAGAAATTATGGAATAGTTATTGTTGTTTCCTGTTATTTTTGTTTTTAGAGATATAATTATGTTTGTGTGCTTTTCTTTTAGTTTTCTTGCATAATTTTTTTTATCCTCTGTAGGGCTGGATTTGTGGACAGATATTGTGTAAATTCGCTTTTTCCCTGGAATATCTTAGTTTCTCCATCTATGGTAATTGAGAGTTTTGCTGGATATAGCAGCCTGGGCTGGCATTTGTGTTATTTCAGTGTCTGTATGACATTTGTCCAGGATCTTCTAGTTTTCATAGTCTCTGTTGAGAAGTCTGGTATAATTCTGATTGGTCGATCTTTATATATTACTTGTTCTTTTTCCCTTACAGCTTTTAGAATTCTTTCTTTGTTTTAAACATTTGGTGTTTTGACTATTATGTGTTGGGAGGAGTTTCTTTTCTGGTCCAATGTATTTGGAGTTCTGTAGGCTTCTTTTATGTTGGTGGTCATCTCATTTTTAATGGTAGGTAAGTTTTCTTCAATAATTTTGTTGAAGATATTTACTGGGGCTTTTAGTTGGGTGTCTTAGCTCTCTTCGACACCAAGAGAGTGTTTGGTCTTCTCTTTGTGTACTAGATTTTCTGGATATTTTGGATTAGGAGCTTTTAAGTTTTACATTTTCTTTGACTGTTTTGTCAATGCTTTTAGGTTATCTTCTGCCCCAGAGAGTCTCTCTTCCATCTCTTGTATTCTGCTGGTGATGGTTATGTCTCTCACTCCTGACCTCTTTCCTAGGTTTTCTATTTCCAGAGCTTCCTTTCTTTGTGTTTTCTTTGTTTCCATTTCTGTTTTTTGATCCATAATGGTTTTGTTCAATTCTGTCATCTGTTTGCTTGTGTTTTCCTGTGTTTCTCTAAGGACTTGTACTTTTTTATATCTGTATTCTTCTGTGTTTCTTTAAGGGAATTGTTTATGGGCTTCATGGGGCCCGTTATCATCATTATGAGGCACAATTTTAAGTCCAAATCTTGTTTTGTTTTGTTTTTGGTGTGTTGGAATATACACTACTTGCTGAGGTAGGAGAGCTTGGTTCTGATGTTGCCAGGTTGCCTTGGTTTCTGTTGCTTTGATTCTTGTGCTTGCCTCATGCCATCTTCTTGTCTTTGATGTTAGTTGATCTTGTCTCTAAATGGAGCTTGTCTCTCCTGTGTATCTGTAGGTCGTGGGCTCCACAGAGAAATCAGTCCTGGGTGTTCATCTCCCTACGGGCATGCTGTGAGTTCTAATGGTAATGGTCCAGCTCAAGCTCTGGGTACAGATGGAGAACTAAAGTTTATAGACACAAGCAGTACTGTGATTGCCCTGAGAGTTCCAGGAAATCTCTCCCCAGATACTCAGTGGAGAGAGTGTGGGGCTTACCCGTGGGCTCATAGGGAAAGCACTCCTGCATCTTTTCTGGGTACTCATCTGTCTGCAGGCAGGCTGTGAGTTCTGATGGCTGTGTGCTGGCTCTGCCTGTTGCTCTGGGCCTGTCTTGTATTTCTTTTTTTTTTCAACATTATTTTAAAAACAAACAGAGATACATATACAAATTATTTAAAGCAATTTAGCATAAATATATAAATATATATTTCACAGTACTTGATTTTTTAAAGGTTTGATAATATGAATTGAAATATAACTATTTACAAAGATCATAAAGTATATGTAAAACACATAACATGGAAATAGTCAAAGTTTTAGTATGTAAAGATTAAACATAATCATTTTAATTACCAAAAATTGCCACAAGGCTATCTTCTTAGCTCTTGAGTTATTAATGGTTTAAGGTCTAGGTATACCTCACTCTGAGAGGGTGCTATACACTTATTTATTTTTTCTAAGAAGGACTGAGGCTTCCACTCTTTTTTTTTTTTTTTTTTTTTTTTTTTTTTTTTTTGAGCTTCATATAGTCTGTATGTTGTTTTCTTGGGTATTCAGAGCATTCTGAGGCTAGTATCAAATTATCAGTGAAGGCATATTGTGTCTGATCTTTTCTCACTGATATTCTCTAGATACATCCATTTTCCTAGGAATTTAATAAAGTCATTGTTTCTAATAGCTGAGTAATACTCCATTGTGTAAATATACTAGAATTTCTTTATCCATTCATCTACTGAAGGACATCTGAGTTCTTTCCAGTTTCTGGCTATTATAAATAAGGCTGCTATGAACATGGTGGAACATATGCCTTTATTATATGTTGGAGCATCTTTGGGATATATGCTCAGAAGTGGATCTTCAGTTAGTACTATGTCCAATTTTCTGAGGAACCACCAGACTGATTTTCAGAGCGGTTGTACCAGCTTACAGCCCCACCAACAGTGTAGGAGTGTTCCTCTTTCTCCCCATCCTCACCAGTATGTGCTGTCATCTGAGTTTTTGATCCTAGCCATTCTGACTGGTGTAAAGTAGAATCACAGAGTTGTTTTGAATTGCATTTCCCTGATGTCTAGGGATGTCAGCAATTCCTTAGGTGCTTATCAGACATTCGATAATCCTCAATTGAGAATTCTTCGTTTAGCTCTGTACCCCATTTTTTAAATAGGATTGTTTGAGTCTCTGGAGTCTAACTTCTTGAGTTCTTTGTATATATTGGAAATTAGACCTCAATCAGATGTGGGATTGGTAAAGATCTTTTCCCAATGTGTTGGTTGTCATTTTATTTTCATAACAGTGTCCTTAGCCTTACAGAAAATTTTCAATCTCATTAAGTCCCATTTATCGATTCTTGATCTTCGAGCACAAGCCATTGGTGTTCTGTTCAGGAATTTTTTCCCCTGTGCCTATATGTTCTAAGGTTTTCCCCACTTTCTCTTCTAATAGTTTCAGTGTACCTGGTTTTATTTAAGATGTTTTATTTACTTGCACTTGAGCTTTGTACAAGGATATAAGAAAAGATGGATTTGCATTCTTCTGCATGCTGACTGCCAGTTGAGCCAACACCATTTGTTGAAGAGGTTGTCCTTTTTCTATTGAATGTTTTCAGCTCCTTTGTCAAAAAACAATTTACCATATGTGCAAGAGTTCATTTCCAAAATTTCTCTTCTGTTCCATTGATATACCTGCCGATCTCTGTACCAGTACCATGCAGTTTTTAACACAATTGCTTTGTAATATAGCTTGAAGTCAGGGATGGTGAGTCCCACAGAAGATTTCTCTTTGTTGAGAATAAATTTCGGAATTCTGGGTTTTTTGTTATTCCAGATGAATTTGCAAATTGCTCTTTCCAACTCTGTGAAGAATTGAGTTGGAATTTTGATGAGGATTGCATTGAATCTGTAGATTGCTTTTGGTAGATGAGCATGAGAGATCTTTCCATCTTCTGAGATCTTCTTTAATTTCCTTCTTCAGAAATTTGAACTTCTTGTCATACAGGTCCTTCACTTGCTTAGTTAGGGTTACACCAAGGTATTTCATGTTTGTGGCTATTGTGAAGGGTATCTTTTCCCTACTTTCTTTCTCAGCATGTTTGTCCTTTGAGAAGAGAAAGGCTACTGATTTGTTTGAGTTAATTTTATACTTAACCACTTTGCTGAAGTTGTTTATCAGCTGTAAAAGTTCTCTGGCGGAATTTTTGAGGTCAATTAAGTACACTATCATGTCACCTGCAAATACTAATATTTTTACTTCTTCCTTTCCAATTTGTATCTCCTTGATTTCCTTTTGCTGTCTAATTGCTCCAGCCAAGATTTCCAGTACTATGTTGAATAGGTAGGGGGAGTGTGTGCAGCCTTGTCGAGTCCCTGATTTCAGTGGGATTGCTTGAGGTTTCTCACTGTTTAGTTTGGTATTTGCTATTGGTTTGCTGTATATTGCTTTTATCATGTTTAGGTATGGGCCTTGGATTCTTGTTCTTTCTAAAACTTTTAACATGAAGGGGTGTTGAATTTTGTTAAATGCTTTCTTGGTATCTAGTGAGATGATCATGTGGTTTTTTATCCTTTGGGTTTGTTTATATGGTGGATGACGTTGATGGATTTTTCTATATTAAACCATTCCTGCATCCCACGGATGAAGCCTACTTGATCAAGATGAATGATCGTTTTGATATGTTCTTGGATTTTGTTTGCAAAAATTTTATTGAGTGCTTTTGCATCAGTGCTCATAAGGGAGATTGGTCTGAAGTTCTCTTTCCTTGTAGGGTCTTTGTGTAGTTTAGGAATGAGAGTTATCATGGCTTCAAAGAATGGGTTGGGTAGTGTTCTGTCTGACTCTATTTTGTTTAATAGTTTGGAGAGTATTGGTATAAAGTCATCAATAAATGTCTGATAGAATTCTGCACTGAATCCATCTTGTCCTGGGCTTTTTTGTTTTGGAGGCTTTTGATGGCTGCTTCTATTTCTTTCGGTGTTAGGGGATTGTTTAGATGGTTTATCTGGTCTTGATTAAACTTTGGTATCTGGTATCTATCTAGAAATTTATCTATTTCCTCCAGATTTCCAGTTTTGTTGAGTATAGGCTTTTTTAGTAGGATCTGATGATTTCTTCAATTTCCTCTGTTTTTGTTGTTATGTCTCCACTTTCATTTCTGATTTTGTTGATTTGGATACTCTCTCTGTGCCTTCTAGTTAGTCTGGCTAAGGGTTTATTGATCTTGTCAATTTTCTCAAAGAACCAGCTCCTGGTTTTGTTGATTCTTTTTTTTTTTTTTTTTTTTTTGGTATGGTTCTTTTTGTTTCTTCTTTGTTTATTTCTTCTCTGAGTTTGATTATTTCTTGCCACCTACTCCTCTTGGGTGTATCTGCTTCTTTTTGCTCTAGAGCTTTCAGCTGTGCTGTCAAGTTGCTAATGTATGCTCTCTCCAGTTTCTTTTTGGAAGCACTCAGCAATGAGTTTTCCTCTTAGTACTTCTTTCATTGCATCCCATAGGTTTGTGTATGTTGTGCTTTTATTTTCATTAAATTCTAGAAAATTATTAATTTCTTTCTTTATTTCTTCTTTGACCATGCTATCATTGAGTAGAGCATTGTTCAGTTTCCATGTTTTTGTGGCCTTTTTGTTGTCTTTGTTGTTATTAAAGGCCAGTCTTAGTCCATTGTGATCTCCCCAGGCCTGTGCCCCAGGTTATCTGCTGGCCCTAGAGGCAGGACGCCTGGGTGTCTGGTCCAGAAGCACAGCCTTTCCCAGCAGATCTGGGTACTCCCTTACTGTAAGTCTGAAAGGAACCTTTGCCACAAGCACCACCACCAAGAGTTTTCTATGTTCCGGGTACTCACTGCACAACCTCACTAGGTCTCTGCCCCAGGCTACCTGCTGGTCTAGGTGGTAGAGTATCTGCGCTTCTGGTCTGCAAGCACAGTCTTTCCGGGCAAGTCTGGATACTCTCTTACTGCTAGTCTAGGTGGCAGAGTACCTGGGTGTCATGTCCGGGAGTCTGTCCTGTATTTATTTAAGGGAGTCATTCATGTGTTTCTCCAGGCCCTCATCATCAACATGAGGTATTATTTTTAAGTCCAAATCTTGTTTTGTTGTTGTTGTTGTTGTTTTTTTTTTTTTTTTTTTTTTTTTTTTTGGTGTGTTTGGATATCCACTACTTGCTGTGGTGGGAGACCTAGGTTCTGATGTTGCCAGGTTGTCTTGGTTTCTGTTGCTTAGGTACTTGTGCTTGCCTCTTGCCATCTTGTTATCTGTGATGCTATATGATCTTGTTGTGTCTGACTGGAGCTTGTCTATCCTGTGGGTCTGTGGGTCTGTGGGTCTGTGGGCTCGGAAGGGAGATCATTCCTGGGTGTTCAGCTCTCTGTGGGCAGGCTGTGAGTTCTCTCCGGCTCTCCCTCTGGGCACAGACGAGGGCCAGACCAGTCTGTTCCCAAGCGGCTCCAATATATCTACACCCCAAGAGTTCCCGGTTGTCTCTCCCCAGATATTCTCTAAAGAGACAGTGGGGGCTCACCCATTCCACCCAGGAAGGAGAGTGCTCCTGAAGCTTCTCTGGTGCTCAGCAGTCTTCGGGCAGAGCCTGAGTCCTAATGGCAGTGGGCCTGCTCTGGGCTGGTACAAGGTGTCTTCTTTTTGCTCCCCTCAGCTTTTTGTCTTTTTTTTTTTAATTATGATAAAGCTGTTACAAAGTCAATTCCTTTATTTTTCCAGGTCTTACAACTTCAGACAAAACATAAATACTTCACAGTTTCCTCATCTGTACAAAGAATATAAAATTTTACAGGACTGTGGTAAGGTTTAAAAGAGATAAACTATTTAGGATAATTGGCAGACAGAAAGGGTGAGCTCCCCTCCTCTCAGAATCATACTGTTTTATAAGAAAAACCTTTTTATTTCATTTCCCCATGAGTTAGGATGTCACCTGCTGCTCTCCTGGGAAATGCCTTGTATAACACTTTATCTTGCTACATTAACTTAGAGGGCAGACTCTTTATAACACACAACTTTAGCAACCCACGGTATCTTTCTGCTTAATTTATGGTTATAAACTGCTGTTGAAACCTGAATTCTAAATCACTAATATCTGTGATACATCACTTATTATAGTGATGATTAAGTCTTTTTTTTCTATAGTGAAATAATGTAAGTAAACACATCTATTTTTCATCTTGTATGTGTGTTAAGAAGGAAGACTGGGTCTCCGTGGGTATAAAAAAATCACATGGCTGATTGAACAGAAATTCCAAGGTTAAACTTTAGAGACTGGTTATAGTGATTACTTTCCTTATTTTTGTAACAAAATATGTAACCCTCCCCCTAGGAGGAAGAAAAATTTAATGAAGAAGAATTTGTTTGGCTCACATTTGAGATCCATAATGGCAGGTCAGGTGCTAGAATTGGGAATTTGGTGACTAGTCACACTGTGTCCTTACGTGGGGGTGGGAAGGGCTGGGGAGAACTGGGGAGGGGTGGGGATGGGCGGGAAGGGGTAGGGAGGGAATGCTGGAACTCAGCTTGCTATTGCCTTTTTCTGTTCTCCAGCCCCGGGAAGATGTCGTTATTATCCATTCAGGACTTACCATGACATCTAGGAAAAGAAAACTCATAGCTATTAGCTAGATTGTACCATGTTTCTGTAAAACACGAACATAGTCAGGTGTTGAATGGGTAGAAGACCTCTGGTTCTCATCACTGCTGACTTTCATGTTTTAGAATTACATTATCTCTGTGATTAGTGGAAACCTGAAATCCAAAAGGCAACTGTAGCAATCAATTCAAACTCCAATCAAGCCTTGAGAGGCCCCAAAGGGACCATGCTTCTACTTCATGGGTGAAACAAAAATCAGAATGTTGTGCCCCCACTGTACAAAGTTCATTACGGATGCAAACCGTCTCTAAATGTCAGAGGATTAGAATGTAAGTTCTGTAAGTGAAGGAACATTTCTCTAAAGTGACTGAAGTTACGAAATGAGGCTCGTTGCCTGCTAAATTATGCCTTACTGAATTCTGCCAGGATATGCACACAGCTAATGACTTCTCTTTTACTCAGCTTTCACCAAGCTGCTCCTTTTATATATGAATCACCACAAGGACAACAGTGTCCTCATTTTTTAAGAGTGTACTTACAAGATATATCTCAGATCTTAGCTAGAGATAGCTCTCTATTTTTTAACCAAATGCCTCAATTTTTACTGTTATTGACTCTCTGAAGTTTAATATCTACTAGTGGCAAAGTGCAGTTTAACAAAAATGCATGTTCACGGGGATATCGCCCACTATTCGTGATTACCTGATACACACTGCCTGAACTTTACTTACCTACTCCTTCTGTTTGTTTTACAGTGGAAAAAATATAACATAAAAGATAACAGGACATAAAAAAATCTTACAAAAACACAGTTTAAAAATAATGAAAATCAACTAAACGTATAAACTAGAAAATACACAAACCCTGAAAGCAGCTGAACGGTGGTAGAAGGACAAGAACGTGGTTTTCTGGACTAAATATTTGCAACTAAATCTAAAAATGTAATCTGAGTATTTCTTTTTACTAAAAGCGGAAAATTTCTATTTCTTTACAGAGCAATGCACCCTTTGAAGACCTAAAGACATTTTGTGGAGATTAAGACCAAGCTACATGCATCAGCTCTGCATCCTCACACAGAGACTCCATCACTAAGATTCCTTCATGAGGTCAAACCCGGTCGGAAGAATATACACTGAGCTTCAACAGGTAAGCCCACCACCTCATGCTGGCCAGCAGAACACGGACGGCTACCAGAGCGTAGCCTAATTGGTCAGCTGCTGGAAGAGATGATGTATTTGGAGAACTGTAAAAACCGGCTGGTGTGTACTACATATGCCAAGAAAGTACACCTGAGATGACTTTGTTGGCAACTGAAACGGGCTGGAATTTCAGAATACACAAGCAAGAACCCGGTGATTTGAAAACACTTAAGATATAGAATTTAATATCTTAATCAAGACTTTTAGTGCAGGGGAAAACTGTTTCTTGGGTTCAGAGTCAGACCCATCAGTATAACAGAAATGTCTAGACTTCTCTGGCAGATGGTAGAGGCAGAAATAGGGGGGCTGGGGAAAACAGAAAGGTTGGAATGCTTTAAAAAAGCCTGAGGCCCTAGCTTATGTCCAAGAAGAGGGCTGGGGATGCACCATTCAAACAAGCCAAATAAGACCTACCAAAGGCTTGGGAACATCATTTCCAGTCAATCATGTCAGCAATGGCTCTGCTTGGTAGGCAAGTTGTGGTGAATGAAACAGTAAGTGCAGAACTGCCACGATTTACTGCCAGAACCTGGATGTCCGCAATTTCTGTAATCCCCTGATATCAGATATGTGAAAACACTTAGTATTTCTGGGGACAAAATAAAGGGATAGTCAGTTCAGGTGCTGATTAATAACAGTGATCCCAGAAAGCCAGAGAGATGAGGAAGCTGAGGTGGTTACCCTCAGTGGGAGAAAATGTCACTACTGTTTGTTCCATTCCCACATGTTAACCATAAGGCCTTAGGTTTAGTATTCGCCATTCTGTCTGGTAGGAACTCTCTTCTCCCTTACACACTGACTTGCACGCTGCTGTCCCACTTCTACACTTTCAGTTAAAAGCTTACCTATTCAATGAGCAAGTCTTAACCACCCTATTATAAATTGTGTGTGTGATGCTCCTTCCTCCTTGGACTCCATTACCCTTCTCCTGATATGTGCTTTACTGTACTTGCTGTCATATGGGGTCTATGTGTGTGTGTGTGCATGTGTGTGTGCTGGTTTCTATGTTGCTTCTCTATATCCACTGAAATGCAATACTCTTAGGCATTTGGTTTATGTGCTGTGGTAGTTTGAATAAGAATGGACCCACAGGTTCATATATTTGAGTTCTTGGTCATGAGGAAGTGGCAAGACAAGAATTCGGGAGTGTGGCCCTTTGGAGGAAGTGTGTAACTGGGAATGGGTTTTAGGGTTTTAAGTGTTCGAGCCAGACCAGTGTGGCCCCTTCCTGAAGTCTGCCAATGTGAATGTTAAAAGCTCAGCTAATTCTCTAGCACTGTATCTGCCTGAGAACCACCATGCTTCCTGCCATTCTGATCACGGACTAAACCTTTGAGACTGAAAACAAGCCTCAATGAAGTTCTTTCTTTTTGGGGGTTGTCACAGTCATGATGTCTTCATAGCTAAAGGACACTAAGACATATTTGTGTTTCACTGTGCCTACAATATACTTGAAGGGCACGTGTTTTTGTGAATGAATGAATTACCTAGAAAAGATCGACTATATCTAAAATCTGAGAAGCTATATAAACACTGTTACTAATGAGAACATACGCAGTCATCTATTGTTGACAGGAAAAAGTAAGTACGAAGGGTTGAGAACATTTGCCGGTATTTAAAAGAATAAGAGTGTGCTGAAGACACTAATGAGAGGCTGCGGAGCAGGAATTGGGGGAAATGTGATACAGTGGAAATCAAGAGAAAAAAATGAGAACATGAGGAATACATCTTAGCATTCAAGCTAGGGGACAATTGAAAAGAATGTCCCATGTTTGGCAGCATCGATGCTCAGAAAAATGTCACTCCGGTGAGTGGATGAGAACTATGTTTACCCAAAAGTCAAGCTAGAGAGTTAAAACTGTATCCTCTCCCACTTACTTTCTCACAGAGATCAAACAAGAGCTGTTTTCCTAGTAAACTGTCTCCCAGCTGTCATTGCCATGTTCTCTTAGATGAAAATACGACTTTCTGAGAGTTTACTCAATCCTAATTGGCACATATGCATCAGGACTGTTTAGATCTCAGTGAGAGGTCTAGACTGAGGGAGACATCAGAAAATAGTAATGTAATAAGTCCCGTTGCTTTCTACACAGGAAAAATAATGTTCCTGTTGCATAAAGGGTAAATCTTTGTAGCTATTGTGTTATGAAATCTACCAAGTCACCAGGAGTGGGGTGTGTGTGTGTGTGTGTGTGTGTGTGTGTGTGTGTGTTCTAAGAAAGCTGGGTTAGAGGGCCCATGAGCTCAGGAGGGAAAGCAGCCTCTAGCCACTCCCCATCCATCAATGATCAATACTTCAAGGCATTTAACAAATGAGCAAGTAAGGAGTTACAAAGAGAACTGAGTTGTGTAAATTCAATACTCAGAAAAAAATAAATTAGGATAAGGTAAGAATGAATTATAATGTTAAAATATATTTGAGATAATTTTAATAATGAACAAAATTAATTAAGCATTCATTAATTGGAAAAACATAAAGTATAACTAAACAAATCCTTGACTGTAGTCGAAGACTACAAAACTTCCTTTCAGCAGACAGCATAAAAGCTGCAAAGACACAGGCAATGTGAGCAATACTATTAACCATAAAACAAACCTCAAAATCAGCAGAATTGAAATGTCTTTTCCTATGAGAAATACCAAGACTTATTTTGAGTAAATAGATACCAGAGAACTCTATATTAAGTAAGTAAATCATCTCTCTGTGATGTGCTAGAGTGTTTTCACTAGTTTTTTTTTTTTTTTTTTCTTTTTATGTTTGTCAGCTTGGTGCCTATATACAACATAGTCTGATAGTCTGATTGTACTCACTCCCCATTGGCCTCTTTCTCCTGTTCTCTGCCATCGCTGCAGACAATATTCTTCTAAATCACTCTGTGTGTGTGTGTGTGTGTGTGTGTGTGTGTGTGTGTGTGTGTGTGTGTGTGTGTGTGTGTGTGAAGATCTTGTAAATGCTCACAGCTGTAGTGTGCTCCTCGATGCAATGACACTGTTATGTCCTACAGATGGCATGTCATACTTCTTCCCATCTTTAGATTTACACTCATCCTAACTCTTGTCTATCATGTTTCCTGGGCCTTTAAGTAAATTGTGATGACTGACCTGCTTACAAGTAAAGACTTAACAGTTGCAGTGAGAGATTTTTAATCAAGTAAAAGACATCAATATTTTTTAAGTAAAGGGTAAAGAAAAATGAAGAAGTGAAATATTCAATTAAAGTAGATTTAAAAATTAGAAATCAATAAAATAAAGTTATAAAACAAAAAATCCAAAGATAAAATATTAAAATGGGACTTGGATAAGGAAAGGAGTATGATCAAAATATGTTGTATAAAATTGTTAATGATAAAATTAAACTAAACAAAAACCATATGATAAAATGTATTGAAAATTTGGACACTGAGTCAAGGGAGATAAATTTTAAAAGAAAATAGACCAATATGCAGGATTCTTCTGGTTTCTGCCTACATCCAGAGCTGACCCTGTGCCTCAAATATAACTTGTACCATTTTAAAATAAGTAATCTATTCCCCTTCTAATAAAGTAATAAATTTTGTCATATAAGCTGTCATGCCCTGAATTTATTATTTTGAAAAAGTATATATTTTTATGTTACATTAAAGTAGAATACAATATGGGCTGGAAAGATGGCTCAGTGGTTAAGAGGACTTGCTGCTCTGGCTGCAGACACTAGTTGGGTCCCAGACTCCACATGGTGGCGATAAAGCATCTTTAATTCCAATTACAGAGACTCCAACACCCCCTCTTCCTCCAAAGCACTGCACACATATAATGCACAGACATACCTGCAGGAAAAGACCTATACACGTAAATAAAAATATATACATTTTTAAATTGTTTCAATAAAAAAGTGAGGCATAACAAAGATAAGATGTTTAGGAAATCTGAACATTTTCAACCTTGTTGTTGACAGCCATCAAGTTTACTTGGAGCACTTCTCCCACAGACATGCCATAGCTGAGAGGCTAGCAGTTCTGTGAAGTGAGTGACTGCTACTGTCTTGCTCAGAACTTCAGTTCCTTGAACTTTGTATAAGTTTGCAACTTTCTGATTCTAAAACAATAAAACAAAACCATGATTAGGTTGCTGCCACTTGCACTGATCAATCATGTCATTATCAGCAATGGAGCAAGTAAGCCCCTGGTGAAAAGGTTGGGGGGTCTGTGTTTTCATGAGGCTTGTTTTGAGATGTTTTAATCTGCCATGCTGTTTCACAGTGCTAATTTGATGATCTTCATTAAAATATGAAGAATGATTTTTCTTATAGAGGTCTCTACTTCAAGCTGCACTATTCATAAGCTAATAACAACCATAACTACACTGGGCTCATAAATATACTGAACATACATATATATGAATGTATATACATATATTTAAAATACATAGACTATACAATAGTTCTATATAAAAGTTGTCTCTTTCTACTTAATATATAACACGTTTCTTGTAACTTCTCCTCTCTTAGTCTCTTTTTTCAACCCCAATTTATTACAGCTCCACTTGAATATATCTAAATGGTTGTCACAAAAATAGGAAAGAGAAAGGAATACCAATAATAAAGGAAAAACTAAATGTTTCTCTTCATTTAGGCGTGCTGACAATTGCAAAAGTCAATTTTGTAAAAGGGGAAAAGGAACACAAGAAACCTGGTATTTGGGTCAATGATAGTTTAACAGCTTTGTAGGTGATCTTAGTTTTGCTTGAAACTGACCATTCTTCCAGATTTCTATGATCTCACAATACTGTGACTGGGAGACACCTCCTTGACCACCTGGAACTAACTCTTGGAACAAAAGCCAAGTGTTAAGAACAATGGGAGAAAGAAGCACAGCTAGAAACTGTTAAAATTGTATGGTCACTGGTGCACTCTGAAACAAAGGGAAAAAAAGCAAAATGAATTTTTAAAAGCCCATATTCCACCAAGTACAACATTAAATAGTACTCATATATGATGAGTTACTATTTATTTACTATCATATTTAATGATGTGTTACTGACAAATGAATGGTACTTATTAAATTTAACTGAGAGCATGGACGGGATTGTCAAGGTTAGTAGGAAAATGCATCAATTGGTTAGGTCTACCACACACAGTTTGAACAGGAGTGACTCATGCTAGGTTAGAAAAGTTAAATAAATAAATAATGTAGATGCTCTATAAAACATTCAATGTTATCTGATATTTTGAATGAAAATGCCCCCCATAGGCTCATAAAGAGTGATATATACTCCCACTGATGGTAAAGGGCAAGGAAACCACTTTTGCAGTGGCCTTGATGTCCAAAGACTCACCGTTCAGAAAGGGATATAGAAAGCCTATATGATAACCCCTACACTCCTCATCTCCAAAAACCTACTAGCCTGTGCAGAAAGCCATCAAACAGGACTCTTTAAAAATGTGGTAAGGATGCTGAAGTACAGCTCTCTATAACTGATGGCTTCTGGCAGGGGTGCAGGTGGGGAAAGACTCAGACATCAGGGGCTGGCCACTGGGAGTTTGACCATGCTTCAGTGAGTATACAGGCAACACAGACTGAACTTCTTGTTTGTTTATTTGTTTGTCTCTTCTCCTCTTTCTCCTCTTCTTCCTTCCCCCCTCTTCTGCCTATCCCCCCTCCTCCTTCTACAGGGGAGGCCACAGGTTGGGAGGAGGACCTGGGAGGACTGGGAAGAGAGTGTGATTCAGGTTCACAAATCATAATCAATACAAATATTAGGAAAAAACAGAAAAGTGTTCATACTCAGGTGCTTGTATTGCCCAAAAGTGACATGAAAAAGCACCTAACCATAAAAATCACAGAAATAGTTATTATCACGCTGCTTACTGTAAGAAAAGTGCCTAGTAGCTTATAACTGTATTTAATTAAAATCAAATAAATCATGAGATCAATACACACATACACATATACAAGAAAGAGAGAAGAGGGGTAAAATTTTGTTACATGGGGCACAACTAAACTATCTGATGAGTTTCCAGATGTAAAATTGTCCTGCTGTTTCTGTAGGTTTAACAGTCCTAAACTTAACCAATAGTGAAGCAAAAGTATTTAGAAAAAGCTGTATATGTGCTAAGTACAAACAGACTTTCTTTATCATTGTTCCCTCAATAATATAATCAATCAATGATTTATGTGACATATGGTATTGAATATTTTAAATAACCTAGAAAAGACTTAAAGTATACATGAGAATGTATAGGTGCTCTGCGCCTCTATGACATCTTATGGGAGAGACTTGAGCACCGGTAGATTTTGGTACCAACAGACATCCTAGAACGAATCTCCCCACCTTACAAATGTGCAGCAGCAAACAAACCAGTCCTTCCCTCCTGGAGTTGTTGTTTCGTCACCGATGATGCCTTGTTGGTAGAGGATCTTGTGCTCATGTGTATTCATCTTTAATCTCTTCTTCATATCTCCATCATCACTTCCTTAATACATATTTTTGAGTCTATTCTTCACCTTAATAAGTAGAATTGCAATTCTTCCAACAGAGCAAAACAAAATCTGTAAAGTTAGTATAATTTTTCCCTCACACACATCTACTCTATCAGAATCTTATCAACCTCTTCTTAAAAATATATCTCAAATATGGCTTTTTCACTATATCTATTTTACCCTCATAGTCCAAGAAAAACTATCATCTTGCAATTGTATAATTGCAAGCTACTTTGCTAGCCTACATGTTAATTCCTGAGTTTATTCCCAACACCTGCCTCAACCTCGAGCGCCTGGACAAATAAATAAAAAGAAAAGATTAGTTTTGCTTTTCTACTCTCCAGCAGTTTTTGAAGCCTAAGGGGTCACTGTTATTAGCTGACTGGTAGGACTGTTTCATGGCTGTAAACAGCTGTAGTTGCTTTCACAATCAATGTCCTGTTCAGGTAATAATTGAGCACTTATACCAGGAAACCAGGTTCCCGATAAGAGGAACTCTTTTATAAACTATACACTCAATGGTACCAAGTTCAAGTCCCATATCAACACTGAAAAAGCTTCAACTGGATGATTCCCTCTGTCCAGTCAAAAGCAACAGTACTTGGTGAAACTGTCGAATGCAGTGTGCGTGTGGGTCTTCCTCACACAAGTGACACGACTTTAGCTTACATGTCCCCTGTGTTTGATGTCCTACTGTACTATATCTCTCTTAACTGCACTTGTCCGCTGTTCCAACCAAATTTCCTGAGCACGTGAAAGCTGAAAATTATTTCCAGGCTCATGATTATCTGAATGCTAAATATACTATTCAATTTATTTTCTCTGGCTTTCTAATTTAAGAATCTATAAACCAAAAGAAGACAAAAATCATGGGTAGCTCTTTGTATATCCCTTGGACAGTGTTTAATATATTCTCACTAAGAGCTTATTGTATGAATGAGTGAAGGAAAGCTCTTGGCTCCTCACTGTAATTAATTTGATCAGTCAGTAATTTTTAATTATGTTATGAACAAAGTTTTTTCTTGTTCCTATAAAAATAGAAAAAAATACTTCAACTGAAAAAAATGTAGCATGTAAAAATTAAGCCAAGCAAAGAAATAACTTTAATTGCATAAATCCCAATGCAGCATTCTAAAAACATGAACAACCAAGGCAACATGACTTCTTCAAAGAGCATTATTACCATAGCAACAGCATCTACCAATAGTGAATTAGACAAAATCCCAGTCAGAGAACAAGGTGATTTTAAATATGTTCAAAGATACAAACAAATGGCTGAATGGAATAAAAAAGACTGAACAATAGGAAAGAAAGACTCGGTGAAGAAGTACAGTTATTGAAGAGTAACCAAACTGGAACATGGGAAGTCGAAAAGAATTCTGTTGAAATACTTAGCAGTAGAATGGATGAGGGGGGAAATAATATCTGAGCTTGAAAACAATGTGGAGAAACTAGAATAATATAACAGGTGGTGGGGGGAGAAAGGGAGGGGGAGGAAAGAAGGAGAAAAGGGAGGGAAGGAGGGAGGGAGGGAGGGAGAAAGGGAAAGGGAGGAATAAGAAGATACAAGTGAGAGGACTTCTAAAAATAACAGGACCCTCTGAAAATATCAATTTTAGTGGTTATAGACTTCTTAAAATAGTCTTATTATAAGAGCATAGAAATCAATTACAAAAGAATCATAACAAACTACTTCACAGAATTTGAAAAAGAGATGCCAATCCAGATATAGGAGATACGATATCCAACCTACAAGACTAAAAAAGCACCTCAGCCTGGTCAAATTATGACTAAAACACTAAGTACACAGTACAAAATATATTACTAAAAACTGTCAGTAGGTGCCGTTTGGAAGGTGAATAAGTAAATCGTTTTTTTTTTTTTTTTTTTTTTTTTTTTTTTTTTTTTTTTTTTTTTTTTTAAAGAAAGTAATTGATGTTACTCAGGTCAGAAAAGATCTCTACAGATCTTCCCACTCTTCAAGATCCAATGCCCCCAGTCTTGTCTCCAGCTCTGTAGAAGACCACCTGCTGCAGCCTCTCTCTCCCTCCAGACCCCATTCCAATGGATCACACAGATCTTCCCACCCCAAACTCCCCTCCCCCACTCATTGTTTTCTTCTATCCCCCAACTCCAACAAGCATGAGAACCTCCATGTCACTCTTCTCAAGAGCCCATAGAACTTTCTCTAAGACTGCCCACATACCCAGAAACAAAAGTAAGTCTCACCAGGTAGAGGAAAATTGAATTAATGCCCGCTCCCTACCAAATGACCACAGGTTAAAACTAGATATTCACAAGAACACAAAGTTTACTACTCATGAAAATCGACAACTCTACTGAATGAAAAATGGGTCAAGACATGCATTAAGAAAAATATTAACAACTTTCTGGAATAAAAATGAATACATAGTATATCCAAACTTATGGAACATAAAGAAGGCTGGTTTAAGAGGCAAATTCATACCACTAAGTGACTATATTAAAAAAAAAAAAAAAAGACTTCATTCTAGTAACGTAGCAGCACACCTGAAAGCTCTAGAACAAAAAGAGGTATGACCTAGAGGAATAAATTTCAGGAATTAATCAAACTAGGGGCTGAAGTCAATAAAATAGAAACAAAAAGAACAATACAAAGAATAGATAAAACAAAGAAGTGGTTCCTTTGAGAAAATCAACAATATTGGCAAAGCCTTATACAAACAAGCTATAAAGCAGAAAGACAGTATCCAAATTAACAAAATTAGAAATGAAAAGGGGACATAACAGACATCAAGAAAATCCAGAGAATCATAAGGACATACTTTCAAAACCTGTACTACAGGTTTGTTTAAGAAAAATTGATAATTTTCTAGATATCGACTATGTACCAGAGTTAAATCAAGATCAAATGAGAAAGATAAACAGACCTATAACCCCTAGTGGAAATAGAAGCAGTCATTAAAATTCCAGTCAGATAATAGCATTATATCAGACCTTCAAAAAAGAAGAAGTAATACAAATAGTTCTCAAATTATTTCACAAAATGTAAAGAGAACATTATTCAATTTGTTTTACAAAACCACAGTTACTCTGCCACCCAAACTACATGAAGACTCAACAAAGAAAGAAAATTACAGGTCAATTTCCCCTATGAATATAGATGCAAAAGTTCTCAAAATGTAATCCACCATATGAAGAAACTAAAAAATAAACACCACATGATCACTGCATTAGATGCAGAAAAGCCTATGACAAAATCCAGTATCCCTTCATGATAAAAGTCCTGGGGAAATTAAGAATACAAGAGATATATATACCTCAACATAATAAGGGCAGGTTACAGAAAGAGTATAGGCAACATCAACTTAAGTGGAGACAAGCTCAAAGCAATTCCACTAAAATCAGAAACGAGAAAAAAACGTCTGGTCTCTTCATACCTATTAAAGATAGCACTTGTAAATCTTAGCTAGAGCAATAAATCAACTGAAGGAGATCAAAAAGATGCAAATTGAAAAGGAAGAGATCAAAGTACCATTTGCAACCTGGGGGCTCAAAAGAGAAGAAGGAATGCTTTCCATCCTAAGAAGAAGAGTGAGTCAACTTCTAACCACGTTCTAGATCAAGAAAAACTCTCAAGGTTCAAGCAGTGGGGCTGAACTGAGGTGCACACTTCGGGCCCAAGGCCAGAAGGGCCCAGCCTCATCTGGACAGGCATCCCACTCAGGCAGAGGTCCCTAGGAGTTTGGAAAAGCAGCAGGAATGCTTTCCATCCTAATCAGAAGGATCTACAGAAGAAACAAGCTTCGTGCAGAGACAACAAGATCACCTATAAAAAAACAAATGAAGGACCTGTATGAAAAAAATTTCAAATCTCTGAAGAAGGAAATTGAAGAACTCAGAAGATGGAAAGATCTCCCATATTCATGGATTGGGAGGATCAACATTGTAAAAATGGCCATCTTACCAAAAGCAATCTACAGATTCAATGCAATCCCCACCAAAATTCCAACTCAATTCTTCATAGAGTTGTGAAGAGCAATTTGCAAATTCATCTGGAATAACAAAAAACCTAGAATATTGAAATCTATTCTCAACAACAAGAAAACATCTGCAGGAACCACCATCCCTGCTCTCAAACTATATTACAAAGTAATTGTGATAAAAATTGCCTGGTACTGGTACAGAGATAGGTAGGTAGATCAATGGAACAGAAATGAGGACCCAGGAATGAACCCACACACCTATGGTCTCTTAATTTTTGACAAATGAGCTAAAAACTTTCAATGGATAAAGGACAGCCTCTTCAACAAGTCGTGTTGGTTCAACTGGCAGACAGCATGCAAAAGAATGCAAATCCATCCCTTCCTATCTCCTTGTACAAAGCTCAAGTCCAAGTGGATAAAAGATCTCCACATAAAACCAGGTACTCTGAAACTATTATAAGACAAAGTGGGAAAGAGTTTAGAATACTTAAGCACGGGGGAAGTTTTCCTGAACTGAACACCCATGGCTTATGCTCTATGATCAAGAATTGACAAATTTGCAAAGCTTCTGTAAGGCTAAGGACACTCTTAAAAAGACAAAATGGCAGCCTATAGATTGAGAAAGGATCCTTACCAATTCTACATCTGACAGGGGGCTAATATCCAATGTATACAAAGAACTCAGAATGCTAGACTATAGATAATTAAATAGTCCTATTAAAAAATGGGGCACAGAGTTAAAGAATTCTTAACTGAGGAACACTGAATGACTGAGAAGCACCTAAAGAAATGCTCAACATCCCTAATCATCAGGAAAATGCAATTCAAAGCAACCCTGAGATTCCACCTCACACCAGTTAGAATGACTAAGATGAAAAAACTCAGGTGACAGCAGATGCTGGTGAGGATGTGGAGAAAGAGGAACACTTCTCCACTGTTGGTAAGGTTGTAAGTTGATACAAACACCCTGGAAATCAATCTGGCAGTTCCTCAGAAAATTGAACATAGTACTACCTGAAAACCCAGCCACTCCACTCCTGGGCATATACCCCAAAGATGCTCCAACATATAACAAGGACAAATGCTCCACCATGTTTATACCAGCTTTATTTATGATAGTCAGAAGCTGGAAAGAACCCAGATGTCCATCAACATATGAATGGATACAGAAAATGTGGTACATTTACACAGTGGAGTACCTCTCAGCTATTAGAAACAATGACTTCATGAAATTAGTAGGCAAATGGATGGAACTAGAGACTTTTATCCTGAGTGAGGTAACCCAGTCACAAAAGAATACACATGGTATTCACTCACTGGTAAGCAGATACTAGTCCCAGAAAGCTTGGAATACCCAATACCTAAGAAACAATCCACAGACATTATGAAGCTCAAAAAGAAGGAAGGCCAAAATAGGGCTGCCTCAGTCCTTCTTAGAAATGAGAACAAAACTCTCATGGGAGAAAATGCAAGGTCAAATAGAGGAGCAGGGTTTGAATCAAAGATCACTCAGAAGCCAACTCACCTGGGGATCCACCCCATATGCAGTCACCAAATCCAAGCACTATAGTTGGTCCCAAAAAGTACTTATTGGCAGGAACCAGACAGAGATGCCCCTCAGGGACTATCCTAGAGTCATATAGATACAGCTGAACATGTTTGCAGCTAACCATCAGTCTGAGCTCAGGGCTTCCAATGAGGTTGCTATAGAAAGGACCTAAGGAGATGAAAGAGGTTGCAACCTCATGGGAAGAACAACATTATCAACCAACCAAACCCTCAAAAACTCCCATGGAGTAAAACACCAACCTCTGTATGCACTTTGAGAGACCTACTGATCCAGTTGCTTATGTAGCTGAAGATAGCAGTGTCTGGCATCAACGTGAGAACAGGCTTTTGTTCCAGAGAGGGCATGTTGTCCCATTGCAGGGGAATGACAAGGCAATGGGGAAGAGGGGGGAACAGAACGGAGTGCACCTTTGTGAAGGCAACTGGAGGAAGAGGTAGGATGGAAGCGGGACAGGGCAAAGGGATAACATCTCAAATGTAAATACAGAGTATCTAATAAAAAGATTTAAAAGGTATCATTTGCAGGTAATATGATAGTACACATAGTGACCGAAAAATTTCACCATGAAACTTCTTCAACTGATAAGCAACTTCAACAATGTAGCTGGTACAAAATTAACTCTCAAAAACCAGTAGCCTTCCTATATGGAAACAACAAGCAGACTGAGAAGAAAAATCAGGGGAACAACACCTTTCACAGTAGCCTAAAATAACATAAGATATATTGGGATAACTGACAAAACAAATTAAAGACTTATATAATAAAAACTTTAAGACACTGAAGTAATTGGAGAGAAGACATCAGAAAAAAGAGAAGATCTCCCATGTCTCAATAAAATTAACAGAAAAATGGCCATCTTACAAAAAGCCATCTACAGATTTAGTGCAATTCCCATCAAAATCCCAACTCAATTATTTATAGGTCGTTTGTTTGTTTCTAGACAGGGTCTCAGTATACAGCTCTGGGTGTCTTGAAGTTCAGTATATAGGCCAGGCTAGCATCAAAATGAAATCTATCTGCCTCTTCCTCTGAAGGTGAGAAAAGACTGTAAGAGGATCCAGAGATATCAAGGACACCAGGAGAACATGACCCATAGAATCAACTAAGCTGGGATCATAGGGGCTCACAGAGACTAAAGCAACAATCTTGGAGTCTGCCTGGGTCTGCACCAGGTCCTTTGCATATATACTGTAGTAACTTAGCTCAGAGTTTTTGTGGGGCTTGTAACAGTGGAAGTAGGGATGTCTCTGACTATTTTGCCTGCTCTCAGGAACTTTCCTCTTACTGGACTGCCTTGTCAGCCTTCATATGCAGATTCCTGCCTGTCTTATTGCATCTTCTTATGTCATGTTTGGTGAATACCTCTTCAAGGCCTGTTTCTGGAGGAAACTGAGGAGGAGTGGGTGTAGGGCAGAGGAAAGGAGGGGAGGGGCTGAGAGGATGCTGCCAGTATGAGAAAAAAATAAAGAAAAAGAAATAATAAAATAAAATACATGTCCTGAAGACAGAGAAACTTTCACAAACACACAGACACACACACATGCACACATGCACACGTGCGCATGCACACACATACACACAAGAGAAACTTAAAAGAAATGACCAAGAAATACAGCTACAGATTAAAAATTAAACAAATTCCACTAATTTGGAAGAAAAGAACAGGTACTGGACAATGAATCATGAAAACATTTATCTTTCTACTTCTTTAATCTAATCTTTGCCCCCAATAATTTGCTGACACACACTTACACATACACATGTTTTTAGAGACATCACAGAAGTAGACCATTGTGTAATTGGATCCATTTAGCAATTGTAGGAAGCCGTTGGCGCCAATAGATGGCGCCAGCTTCCCGCCCATTGTTCAGCCTACAAAAACCTTTCCCCTCGTGTTGCTTGGCAACCACATAAGTCACAGCCCAATCTCGGGGCACGTAATTGAGCTACAGGAGGATGCACCAATCAGGTAGCAACACAAGTCTCTTAGGCATATATAAGCAGTGCATTTCTCCCCCACGTGAGGAGATTGCGGGAGATCCCACCAGGCAAGCACCTAGAGAAGTCCCCTGCTCAGAGTGCTGTACAATAAAGGTTGTCCGCAGAAGAATCTGTTTTTGTTGCACGCCTGTTTCGGCCGGCGGACGTTGGGCGCGTGACAAGCAATATACCTTTTTCTTAGAGAACCAGCACCAACAGCCTCGACCTACATCACCATTTTTACAAAATGAGTTCTAAGTCCCGAGAAAAGCTCAGAATCACAGTTTCTGTGGCATTAAGTGCCAAATGAGAGTAATGTGGTGGGTGCCCCGAACTATCTCAATAAGCCTTAGCAAGTTACGTAAGAGCAACAGAAAGTTTGTCTAAAGATACCTAGATCTAACCAGCTCACTTACATCATTTCTTTTGCATACAAGGCTGTTCTTCCCCCATGAAGAGAATTGCTTGAAGGGTTTCTCTAGCTTAAAGGCATTGGGTGGATGGGCTGGGAAACATTGTTCTGAAGCTAATTCACTAGCACCTTCCTGGTCTCTACTACATCTTCCCACCTAACACAGTCTACCTATTGATACAATAACTATTTTGAAACCTTCTATACAATGTGACGGCTAAATAGTAAATGTCTCCAAAACTGTACCATATCTTTGATGTATATTTAAAGACCTAGTGTCAGATCTAAACTCCACAGTTCACAGGTTGTATTGTCAAAGTATTCCACTTCCTTAAATTGAGGTTGGTACCTCTGTAAAATGGAGAGAAATAGTAAATTCTTCCTAGGATAGTGGACAAAAATGAGTGAAGTCTGTAAGTGGGGAACAGTCGTGACGTGATGCTTGTTCTGTCTCTGACAATACATGTTATCTGAAGTGTAAGAGCTATAATAAGTGATAAATAACTGGCTATTTGTCCAATGAACAAGGCAAAGTATAAAGGCACCTATCCTATAAGAGTATGAACAATCCTCGCGGCGTATTAATTTCCATTTTAATGTTTTACCTCTATGCCAGCTATGCTGTCTCATGGCACTAGTACCAGTTCTTTGATACACACAGACAAATTTCAAATTTAAAAATTCGACGATTTTCAGCAAAGGCATCATAATTTTTTTGTCACCAACCCAGCAAGTCTTGCCAGTTTATTGTTTATTGTTTTTACTTTCTCTTTTTTTCAGTTTTTTATTAGATACTCTCTGTTTTTACATATGAAATGTTAGAAGTAGAAGTATCTTTGTGTTGCTTTTCTTCTTTTGGTTTTCTTGCATGATTATTTTCTTGCTATTCCTAGGGAGTAATTTCACTCCTTGTGTTGGAGTTTTCCATCTATTATCCTTTGTAGGGCTGGATTTGTGAACAGATATTGTGTAAATTTGGTCTTGTCCTGGAATATCTTGGCTTATCCATCTAATGTAAGTGAGAGTTTTGTTGAATATAGTAACCTAGCTGGCATTTGTGTTCTCTTAGGGTCTTTATGAAGTCTGTCCAGGATCTTCTGCTTTCTTAGTCTCTGTTGAGAAGTTGGGTGTAATTCTGACTGGTTTGCCTTTATATGTTACATGACCTTTTTCCCTTACTGCTTTTAGTGTTCTTTCTTAGTTTTGAATATTTGGTGCTGTGGCTATTATGTGTCGGGAGGAATTTCTTTTCTAGAGTTCTGTATTTGAATTTCTTTATTTGGAGTTCTGTAGGCTTCTTGTATGTTCATGGTCATCTCGCTTTTTAGCTTAGGGAAGTTTTCTTCTACGATTTTGTTGAAGATATTTACTGGGCCTTTTATTTGGGAGTCTTCGCTCTCTTCTACACCTATTATCTTTAGCTTTGTTGTTCTCATTGTGTTTTGGGCATTCTGGATGTTTTGGGTTAGAAGCTCTTTGATTTTTGCATTTTCTCTGACTGTTGAGTCAATGTTTTTTATGTTGTCTTTTGCCCCTGAGATTCTCTCTTCCATCTCTTGTATTCCATTGGTGATGCTTGTACCTAGGACTCCTGATATCTTTCCTAAGTTTTCTATCTCCAGGGTTGTCTCATTTTGTGATTTCTTGTTTCTACTTCCATTTTCAATTCCTTCATCTCTTGGGTTGTGTTTTCCTGTGGCTCTTTGAGTTATTTTTGTGTTTCCTTTTAAGAACTTCTACTTGGTATGTGTGTTCTCCTGTAACGGTTTAAGGGAGTTCTTCAGGCACTTCTCAAAGGCCTCCATCATCATCATGAAGTATGATTTTAAGTCTAAATCTTGTCTTTCTGATGTGTTGGGAAATCACTAGCTGCTGTTGTGGGAAACTGGGTTCTGATGTTTCCATGTTGTCTTGGTTTCCATTACTTAGGTTCTTGCACTTTCCTCTTGCCATCTTGTTATCTGTGATTCTATGCAATCTTGTTGTCTCTGACTGGAGCCTGTCTCTTCTGTGGTCCGTGGGGCTGTGGGCTCAGGAAGGAGACTGCTCCTGGGTGTTCATCTCTTTTCGGGCAGGCAGTGAGTTCTAGTGGCAGTGACATGGCTCTGTCTCCATGGGCTTGGGTGGGAGAGCGCTACTGAGGCTCTTCTGGGTACTTAGCAGTCTGTGTGCAGGTCCTGAGGCCTGATGGCAGTGATCCAGGTCTCTCTCTGGTCTGGAACAGACCCATTCCCGGAGAGCAACACCTTTTTTATCATTTTGAATTGGAAATATTTTATAAATAGCATATAGCATTATATATAACTAAGAGAAAGAATGATTAATCTGACCACAGAAGACTTAGTTTTCTGTCTCAAAAGCCATACTATAAATAAAACAAGTACCACAGACTGTATTTGTTCTGTTTCTAGTAGAACACATAGGGTAGAGAATACTTAAGTCACACACTTATCTAAGTCTTGGAGCTGCTCCAACAAGCCCCAGTAGATTGAATGGCTGACAGAGGGTCAACATTTACTTCCCACAGTTTTGAAAGGATGTGACATACAAGGTAAGACAAACAGAGTTGGTGTTGGATGACACACATCTCTTTCTGGTTCATTGGTAGCCATCTTTTCACTGTTGTAATGTGACAGAAAGAGAAAGCACTATGGTATCTCTTTCATGAGGTCACTGATCTCTTCTACGTGGGTTTCACCCTATGAGCCAGTTACCTAAGGGCCTCCACATTGCAACACAACTGAAGATAAGGTTTCAACATATTGATTTGGAGGAAACATAAATCTTCAACCTATGTAATATTTATGACAAAAATATTAAAGACAAAACATAATTCCTACTAATCAACATCAAATGAAACCTAGAGAAGGAACAAAATGATATCATTTTCAGTGACATGGATGAAAGTAGAGACCAACATGATACACAAAATAAGCCAGATTCAGGGAAGACAGATGGTGTCTGTTTTCTCTCATGTGGAGTCTAGGCTTTTAAAACTAAGACACAAAAACAAGGGGGATAAGAAAGGGGCAGGCAGCTAGCAGTGTGTAGAAGGGGTGAGAAAGAGTAAGAGCAGAAGTAACCGACATGAAGTCTCAAATGTCATAAGAAAACTCCCATTTCTTGAAGTTGTATACATAATGACAGAAATAAAGTTAAGGGATAGAGAGATGGTTCAGACATTATCAGAGGTTACACTGCTCTTGCTGAGAACCTAAGTTTAATTTCTAGCACCCACACTGAGCAGCTCACAGTGACCTGCGTCCAAATACAACAAACCAATACTCAGACACAAGCATGGACACATCCACAGAGTAAAATAATAAAAAACTATTTAAATACGAAATTGTAAAGATCGGGAGTGCAGCTAAGCAGTGCTTGTCTCACTCACCAGATCCACCTAAGACCCTGGGTTCAATCTCCAGCAGAGTCAGGACACAGGCATCATGACTCCAAACTCCATTGCTTCTTGAAATACTTAGCCATAAGACTTTACCATTTGAGGCTGAGGGCTACACAGTTCTGCACAGAGAACCCTTGGATGAGCACTTGTTTTATGTGTGATAAAGTCAATCACAAGTACCACAGAGAAAGAACAAAAGTATATCTCATCTACTGCCCTGGGAGTAGAAACGTCATGTTTTAGGTTACACCTAGCCTAGTAACTCTGAAGACAGACACTCCAAACTGCCTATTCTAGAATTCTGTGTTTAATCTAGAGAAACTGTCAAAACTGTCTCAAAGTGACCTAACACTCAGGAGGCTGAGAAAGAAAAGTTGTGTTTGAAGCCGTACTGGGCCCTATTGAGGATAACATCTGCCAGCAAGGGTGTAAAGAAGTAAACTGTAGCGTTTGCTTCCATATTATGAAAGTAAGGGGGAAGTGTGTGAAGAGAGGCTATGTGGAGCTACAAGTAGGAGTCTTATAATAGTGAATCATAAAAGGCAAATTGCAAAAAAATAAATGTAGCCTAATAAACATTTAAATGTAGCTTAAATATGCTAAATAAAGCATATCTTGTTTATGGATTTAAATGTATAATGACTTCATAATATACACTTAGCTGCTTTTAAATCAATAAACATATAGTTCCCAAATATTAGCAGTTTGCCACTAAAACACTTACCAATATAAATTTTTAATTGGGACCAGGGGAAAAGGTGGTATTCTCCAGATCACGCACATTAATTAAGACACAACTATAAATGGTCATGGCAGCTGAACACTAAGAAGTTATTCTGGAGTCTTTAAAATTATTTCTTTCACTGTGCATAAGAATAAAAACTAAATGTCAAGTTTAAATGCTACTTAAACTAGCCTTCTCATATTTTAAAATCACACACACACACACACACACACACACACACACAGGTAATGCCTATGAAATGGTCCAAACAAGACTGCACGGCAGAAAGTGACTTCTGATTTTCTCAGATTAGACCAAACAGCTTTAGCAAGTCACAAACTGAGGTTATTTCAAATGCACTCTGTTCATCTGTGAAGTCTTAGAAACTCCAGTTTTCTCATTTGTCAAACTCTCAGTTATATCCTGGGAACGCTGGTGCTAGTATTTGGCATCTACAGATAGTATGTTGTTCTATAAATAGTACTTCTATCAGTAACCCTGCATCAATAAAGAAACCAAGATGAAAAGTATCTCTGAGACATGCGCAAATAGAAGGGCTCTTCATTGCACAGATAAATGACAAAAATCTCAGCTTATAAAACCCTCCCACAAACAAACTACTAACAACACTAAGGAAACAAGATGGGAGGCTCTAGTGTTCAGGTATAATGAAGAAATGAGCAAAACCGCATGAGTCTTAGGTCACACACAGCCCCCTCACCACTAACCCACCCAACCCCAGGCTCTAGGAAGAAAATGGGAAGAGCTTAGAGGAAAGACAAAGAACTGAGCAGGAGACGCCCACAGCTCTTGTCTCCAGGCTAGTAGCCAGCAGCTGACCTCCAAGCCCACTTCCCACCTCAGCCAGGAGCATTCATGTGAACTAGGTGGTCCATCAGGAGTAGATTAAGAAAGTACAAAATTTCAGTTAGTAGGAGAAATCTATTTAAAAGATCTTTTGTTCAATATGGTCACTATAGTTAATAACAATGTGTTGGATTCTTGAAAATAGATTTGAATTTCCTCATCACAAACTATAATTTCAGAATGTACTGATCATAGCAAATATATTTAGGTCTGATTTTTAAAAAGATTGTAAACTCACAGCTATTGCTCTAGCACCGTGAGTGCCACCATATTCCCACTATGCCCCTGCCATAATGATAATAAACTATCCCTCTAAAACTTCTGTGTCAGCTCTGGAATATGTCAAAGCCCTGAAGGTAGCTTTGAAGGTCACGGGCAGTTCCTTGCACCCACAGAAGCAATGGCAATGGGTGGTCCATCACTGTCATGGAAGAGCCCTACAACATCATAGACAGAGAGAAATATTCTTCTGTGTTTGAGAATTATAAGTTTCCTCAGTAATAAGACCCAGCTGTACAAATGCAATAGACGGAGAAGGACCAGACCCATGCAGGCTCCCTGCTGGTCAATTCAGTCTCTGCAAGCCCTTTTGGACCCAGGTTAGTTGATTCAGTTTTGGGAATCAGTCCTTAATCCCTCTTGCTCCTACGATCCCTTTTTTCCCTCTTCTGCATGGCTCCCATGGCTGCATCGAATGTTTGGCTTTGTCTCTGCATCATCTTAATAGTTGGAACAGGGGCTGCCTCTGACTCTTTTGCCTACGTTTGGGACTCTCTTCCTCATACTGAGTTGCCCCACCCAGCCTTAATATGAGAGAAGGTGGCTTGTCTTACTGCTACTTGATATGCTGTGTTGATATTCATAGGAGGCCTGCCCTTTTCTGAACAGATATGGAAGAGGAGTGGATGGGAGGGGTGAGGGGCTAGGAGGGAAGGAGAGAGGGAAAGCTGTGGTCAGGATGTAATATATGAGAAAAGAATACGCAGAAAAATGTTTTAATGAAGCAGCTTTTTCAGTATTTGTATTCCCAGGGCTACCTGATGGTTTTCTCATGCACTTTAGAGGTGAGGTGGATGCGTGAAGGGCATACCGGGTCACCCGAATAATCTCTCTGACCAACATCAGCACTCCAGTCCTCTCTGAGGACACTGATGAATAAACAGCAAGGTGGCAGAACTGGGGATGCTGCATGGTAGGTACCAGGGATGGGAGTCCATGGTGGACACGCCCTCTATGGCTTGGCTGGTAAACCTCAAGAGAAAACATCCTTTGCAAAGCTTGTAATAATGGATGACAAACCAGCAGCTGCAATTAGAATTGGGGACTTGAGAGCCACTGGAACAAGCTGGTGGGTGTTTGCTACTACTTCCAGATAAATACCCACCTTCTTTAGAGCTAAGGTGCCATAAGCAGCTCAATGACAAATGGCATGAAGAAAGGGTTTTCCTTGCGGTGATAAACTATCTTAAGGGTTTCTCTCATCTTACAATACCGTGGTAAGATCCATTACTTTGAGAAAGGAAAAGAAGAACTTGAGGGAGCTTGGTCATATCACATCAATACTCAAAAGCAAAAAGAAATGAACATATATATATATATATGTGTGTGTGTGTGTGTGTGCGTGCTTATTGTTTAATTTCACTTCTCAGCTCTTCAGGGCGCTCTGCTTAGGAAATTGTGCTGCCTGTAGTGGTCTTCCTACATCAGATAATAGTGAAGATGATCCCCCTCAGAAAGTTTTGATCTAGAAAATTCCTCAGTACAATTCTCTTCCAGATGATCCTAGTTTGTGTCAAAGTGATAGCTAAAGCAAACCATTAGGCTACCTCTGCTCATAACTACCTTAAGGCCTTTTACTTCTTCGGTTTCCAGAAGTACTTTTCCAGAGTTTCTCTCTGCTTGGAATCCTTTTCTTCAAGATCTTCAGAGGCTCTATTTCCCATTTCAGTTCCTTCTTTGTTGTCACGTTTCAGATCTAATCCAAAACAGCTCTGTCTTAGTCTAATGGTGCTGCCTCATCAGAATATCACAGCTTGATTAATCTACAAATGATAGGAATTGATTTCTCTTGGGAGTCTGAGAAGTCAAAGATTAATGAACTGGTGTCAAGACCCAATATTGTCGGCCACAGGAAGATCAGGCACACTGCCATCAGACTCTCGGCCTACACAAAGAGAACCGAGCGCCCAGGGAAGACCTAGAAGCACTTTCCCTATGAAGCCCAGGGCCTCCATCTGCACCCAGAGCTGGAGCCGGCCCGTTGCTATCGTAACTCAACAACTGCCCATAGAGAGCTGAACACCGATCATACTGCCGGCCTGCCCGCAGTTTGTTGAACACCTGGACACACAGTAGGGCTCTCACTCCTGAGCGCATGGGGTTAGTCCACATTTCATCCTCACTGTCTATCCTAGGAGAGCCCACCCAGAACTCTCAGGGTGTAGGGTACTGCCTGGAAACAAAACTTCTGGCCCAAGGTCAGAACTGGCCCAGTTACATCTGCCTTTATAACTTACAGCCTACCCAGAGAGCCTAAGACACAGGAACAATCTCCCAATGGAGACTATGGGACCACAGACCCACAAGAGAGACAAGCTCCAGTAAGCGACAACAAGATCACCGATAACAAGATGGCAAGAGGCAAGCACAAGATTCTAAGAAACAGAAACCAAGACAACCTGGCAACATCAGAACCCAGTTCTCCCAGCAGGGAAAACAGTGGATATCCAAATTCACCAGAAAAACAAGATTTAGACATAAAATCATACTTCATGATGATGATGGAGGTCTTTCAGAAGCTCATAAATAACATACTTTAAAAAGTACAGGAAAGCCAGGAGAATACACGCAAACAAGTTGAAGCCCTTAAAAAGGAAACAAAAAAAAAAAAAAAAAAATCACTTAAAGAGCTTCAGGAAAGCACAAACAACCAGGTGAAGGAATTGAAAACAGAAATAGAAACAATGAAGAAATCACAAAAGGAGACAACCCTGAAGTTGGAAAACCTAGGAAAGACATCAGGAATCATAGATGCTACCATCACCAACAGAATAAAGCAGATGAAAGAGAGAATCTCAGGAGCAGAAGATACCATAGTAATCAATGTACAAAACAGAGAAAATGCAAAAGTAAAAAAAAAAAAAAAAAAAATTCTACCCCAAAATATCCAGAAAATTCAGGACACAATGTAAAGACCAAACCTAAATAGAATATGTGTAGAAAAGAGAGCAGACTCTCAAATAAAAGGCTCAGTAAATATCTTCAACAAAATTATAAGAGAAAACTTTTCTAACCTAAAGAAAGAGATGACCACGAACATAAAAGAAGCCTACTGAACCAGAAAAAAAATTCTTCCTGACACAAAATAGTCAAAACAAAAAATGTCAAAACAAAGAAAGAATACTAAAGGCAGTAAGAGAGAAAGAACAGGTAACATATAAAAGCAGACTGATCCAAATTGCATCAGACTTTTCAACAAAGACTATGAAACTTAGAAGATCCTGGACTGATGTCATACAGACCCTAAGAGAACACAAATTCCAGTCCAGATTACTATATCCAGCAAAACTCTATATTACCATGGATGGAGAAGCCAAAGTATTCCACGACAAAAGCAAGTTTACATAATATTTGTCCACAAATCTAGCACTACAAAGAATAATAGATGGGAAATTCCACCACAAAGAAGGAAACTTCACCCTAGAAAGAACAACAAACTAATATTCTAGAAATAAATAAAATCAAATAAAAAACACACAAAAAATAATTCTACCTCTAAAAACAAAAATAGCAGAAAACAATCACTAGCCCTTAATCTCTCTTAACATCAATAAACTCAATTCCCCAATAAAAAGACATAAGCTATCAGACTGGATATGTAAATAGAATCCAGCATTTTGATGCATACAGGAAACACATCTCAGAAACAAAGACAGAAACTACCTCATTGTAAAAGGTTGGGAAAAAACATTTCAAGAAAATGGTCCCAAGAAACAAGCTGAAGTAGCTGTCCTAATATCAAATAAAATACATTTTCAACCAAAAGTCATCAAAAAAGACAAAGAAGGACACATCAAAAGAAAAAATCTATCAAGATGAACTCTCGAACCTTAACATTTGTGCTCCAAATACAAGGGCACCCACATTCACAAAAGAAAGTTTACTAAAGCGCAAAGAACATATTGTACCACACACAATAATAGTGGAAGATTTCAACACCTCGCTCTCATCACTGGACAGATCATGGAAGCAAAAACTGAACACAGAATACAGTGAAAGTAACAGAATTTATGAACCAAATAGATTTAACAGACATCTATAATATATTTAGTTCTAAAACAAAAGAATATATACCTTCTTCTCAGCACCTCACAGCACCTTCTCAAATATTGACTATATAGTCAGTCACAAAACAGGCCTCAACCAATACAAGAACATCGAAATAATCCCATTCGTCCCGTCAGATCACCAGGGACCAAGGCAAGTCTTCAATAACAACAAAAACAATAAAAAGCCACATACACGTGAAAACTTAACAATGCTCTCTTCAATGACAGCTTGGTCAAGAAAGAAATGAAGAAAGAAATGAAAGACTTTTTAGAATTTAACAAAAACAACATACCCAATGTATATGATGCAATGAAAGCAGTCCTAAGAGAAAAACTCATAGATCTGAGCACTGTCTAAAAGAAACTGGAGAGAGCATTCACTAACAGCTTGAAAGCACACCTGAAAGTTCTAGAACAAAAACAACAGCAGATACACCCAAGAGGAGTAGACGGCAAGAAATAATTAAACTCAGAGCTGAAATAAACCAAATAGGAACAAAAGAACTAATCAAAGAATCAACAAAACCAAGAGTTGGTTCTTTGAGAAATTCAGCAGCACACATAAGCCCTTAGCCAGACCAACCAGAGGACGCAGAGAGATGATCTAAATTAACAAAGTCAGAAATGAAAGGAAAGACATAACAACAGAAATTGAGGAAATTCAAGAAGTCATCAGATCCTACTACAAAAGCCTATACTCAACAAAGCTGGAAAATCTAGAGTAAATGGACAATTTTCTAGATGGATACCAGGTAACAAAGTTAAATCTGGATCAGATAAAACATCTAAACGGTCCCATAACTCCTGAAGAAAGAGAAGCAATCATCAAAAGTCTTCCAACCAAAAAAAAAAAAAAAAAAAAGCCCAGGACCTAATGGGTTTAGTACAGAATTCTGTAAGACAATCACAGAACACCTAATACCAATATTCTCCAAACTATTCCACAAAGTAGAAACAGAGGGAATACTACCCAACTCATTCTTTGAAGCCACAATTATGCTCATACCTAAATCACACAAAGACCCTCCAAAGAAAGAGAACTTTAGACTAATTTCCCTCTTGAATATTGATGCAAATACACTCAATAAAAATCTTAAAAACAATATCTAAGGATACATCAAAATAATTTTTCACCATGATCAAGGAGATTTCATCACAGGAATGAAAGGATGGTCCAATATACTGAAATCCATCAATGTCATATACTATATAAACAAACTCAAAGTAAAAAACCACATGATCACATCTCTAGATGATGAGAAATCATTTGACAAAACTCAACACCTCGTAATATTAAAAGTCTTGGAAAGGTCGGGAATTCAAGGCTCATACTTAAACACAGTAAAGGCAATATACAGCAAACCAGTAGTAAATACCAAACTAAATGGTGAGAAACTTGAAGCAATCCCATTAAAATCAGGGACTAGACAAGACTGTCCACCTTCTCCCTACCTATACAGTATAGTACTAGAAGTACTAGCCAGAGCAATCGAACATAAAAAAGAGGTCAAAGGGATACAATTTGGAAAGGAATGAGTTAAAATATTCATAGATGATATGATAGTATACTTATGTGACCCTGAAAGTTCCACACAAGAACTCCCACAGCTGATTAACAACTTCAGCAAGGTGGATGGACATAAAATTAACTCAAGCAAATCAGTAGCCTTTCTCTACTCAACGGATAAAAAGGCTGAAAAAGAAATTAGAGAATTGACACCCTTCACAATAGCCACAAAGAATATAAAATACCTTGGGGTGACCCTAACCAAGCAAGTGAAAGATCTCTATGACAAGAACTTCAAGTCGCTGATGAAGAAAACTGAAGACGACCTCAGAAGATGGAAAGATCTTCCATGCTAATGGATTGGAAGGATCAACATAGTAAAAATGCCCATCTTGCCTAAGGAAATCTACAGATTCAATGCAATCCCCATCACACTTCCAAATCAATTCTTCATAGAGTTAGAAAGAGGTATTTCAAATTTATTGGGAATATTAAAGAAACCAGGATAGCAAACCCCATTTTCAACAATAAAGAAAAACTTCTGGGGGAATTACCATCCCTGACTTCAAGCTGTATTATAGATCAATTGTGATAAAAACTGCATGGTATTGGTACAGAGACAGGCAGGTAGATCAATGGAACAGAATTAAAGACCCAGAAATGAACCCACACACCTATGATCACTTCATCTTTGACAATGGAGCTAAAAACATTCAACCGGGAAAAGGACAGCCTCTTCAATAAATGATGCTGGTTCAACTGGCAGTCAGCATGCAGAAGAATGCAAATCGATCTTTTCTTATATCCTTGTACAAAGATCAACTCAAAGTGAATCAATGACCTCCACATAAAACCAGGTACACTGAAACTATTAGAAGAGAAATTGGGGAAGAGCTTAGAACACATAGGCACAGAGAAAATATTCCTGAACAGAACACTAATGGCTTATGCTCTAAGATCAAGAATCGACAAATGGGACCTCATGAAATTGCAAAGCTTCTGTGAGGCAAAGGACACTGTCACAAAAACAAAATGGCAACCAACAGATTGGGGAAAGATCTTTGCCAATCCTACACCTATAGAGGGCTAGTATCCAACACATACAAGGAACTCAAGAAGCTAGACTCTAGATAATCAAATAATTCTATTAAAAATGTGGCACAGAGTTAAACAAAGAATTCTCGGTGGAGGAATATCTAATGGCTGAGAAGCACCTAAATAAATGCTCAACATCCCTAATCATCAGAAAAATGCAAATCAAAACAAACATGAGATTCCACCTCACACCAGTCAGAATGGGTAAGATCAAAACCTCGGGTGACAGCAGATGCTGGTGAGGATGTGGAGAAAGAAAAACACTTCTCCACTGTTAGTGGGACTGTAAACTGGTACTAATACTCTGAAAATCATTCTGGCTGGTCCTCAGAAAATTGGACATAGTACTACCTGAGGACCCAGCTATACCACTATTGGGCATATACCCAAAAGAAGCTCCAACATCTAACAAGGACACTTGCACAACCATGTTCATAGCAGCCTTATTTGTAATAGCCAAAAGCTAGAAAGAACCCAAATGTCCTTCAACAGAGGAATGGATACAGAAATTGTGGTACCTATACACAATGGTGTACTATTCAGCTATCAAAAACAATGACTTCATGAAATTTCTAGGCAGATGGATGGAACTTGAAGATACCGTCCTGAATGAGGCAACCCAGTCACAAAAGAACACTCATGGTATGTACTCACTTAAAAGTAGATACTAGCCCAAAAACCTTGGAATACCCAAGAAACCCTCCACAGAACTTATGAAGCTCAAAGAGAAGGAAGACCAGAAAGTGGATGCCTCTGTCTTTCTTTGAAGAAAGAACAAGATGTTCATGGAAGGAAATAAAGGAACAAATAGAGAAACAGGGATTGGAGAAAAGATCATCCAGAAACTGCCTCATCTTGGGATCCACCCCATATGCATCTAATAAACCCAAGCACTATTGCTGAGGCCAAGTAGTGCTTACTGGCAGGAACCTGATATGGATGCCTCCTTAGAAGTTCTATCAAAGTCATACTGATACAGAGCAGGATGCTTGCAGCTAACCATCAGACTGAATACAAGGACACCAATGAAGGAGCTAGAGAAAGGACCAAAGAAGCTGAAAGGATATGCAACCCCATTGAAAAAACAAGATTATCAACTAACCAAACTCACCACAGCTCCCAGGGACCAAAACACCAACCAATGAGTTGACATGGAGAGGCCCATGGCGCCAGGTGCATATGCAGCAGAGGATGGCATTGTCTGACATCAGTGGGAGGAGAGGCCTTTGGTCCAGTGAAGGCATGTTTTCCAGTGTAGGGGAAGCCAAGGTGCTGGAGTAGAACAGGGAGGTTGGGAGAGGGAGCACCTTCATGGAGGCAATGGGAGGGGGATTTGATTGTGGGAAAGGGATAATGTGAAATGTAAATGCAGAGAATATCCAATAAAATGAAGGGGATGGTGTCGGAAGACTCAGTATTGTCTTTTATGTCACCACGGTTGGCTTTTCTTTATAATATTTATTTTATTTTACAAATAATTAAATATTTAGAGTAATGTTTCTTAAAATATCTCTAACTCACTGTCGAATGTACTTACTCTTAGAGCTTAAGAGTTTAAACTCCCTGAGATTTCCATCTACTTCATTACATTAACAAGAAGACAGCACATGCAAATGAGAATGTAAACAGGAAAATATGCAGTGCTCGAATTTACAAGAATTTCATCTTAAAAATGATACAATGCCTTGGATAAACTCCTGACATATATAAGTTATATTGTATAACTTTATCATTGCTGGAAAATGCTTGCAGTGTATTTTATCTTCAGAGAGTCAAAAGATTAATGAACCTCATGAAAATGATAAATTATTTCATGGGTACATTTGCAAAATACACCGTTAAAGGATTTAGTTTTATTAAAAGTTAAGGCTAAATATGAACAGACAAAATTATGACCCTCTATAAAAATTATGTGAGGGTACACTTGTACTTCAAACTTGTAGAGGAAACTTTTTAAAAATACTAAACTCCTAAATACCAAGTAAGAATGGCATGATAAAATATAATTCTGAATGATACTTTCATAATCACCTTAAATAAACACATAAGAATTTTTATTAATGAATTTGCAACAAAACCTCACAATATTTTAAGTCTGATAGAATAATAGCAAAGAAATGTAAACAGATACTTCACAGTTATTATTGTCATTATTATTATACAAATGGGCAATAGCCATGTAAAGATTATTAATCTTGTTAATGACTGAAGTAATTAAAAATATTCGCCTACTAGTTTCACAAGAATGCTAACAATGAGGTTATTGACAAAGATGAGAAGCTACGCAGGATCACAGCTGCCAGAGTTTTAAGGTGACATGGACACTCCGCAGCAAGTGTCTTAGCAATGCCTAAGTAGAAGGACATTTTCTAAAGCCCAGAATGGCATCTAGAACTACACCCAAGGGAAAATTACCAGGAGCTTTCCAGGAGAGCAGAGAGCTTGAGAGGTTGCTCAACCAAAGGTAAGCAATGCCATCCAGGTGAGGGAAAGGCAGTGCTAAATGCAGGGCAAGCCCATCTCCACACTAGCATCAAACCCAGTTAGGGTGTTTGCATTTAGACATCAGTAATGTGGGGTGATGAGTAATACTCACCACATATGTAACAACTCTGGGATACTGTAAAGAGACCAAACCAAGATTCCAGTGGACAGAAGGAACTAAAGAAATAGAACATCGAGTCACTTGTCCCAAATATGGAGGGAAGCAAGACACAAATACAAAAAAGAATTTAGTGTCCCAAATCAACATAATATATAACATAACATAATGCATCAACAAAATGCACTATAGTCAGTATGGCAGATATAAAAGGAATGAAGGGATGAACTGCTCCCGAGGAGAACCAGTAAGAAGGTTCTCCTTTGTGTAAACAGGTAATGGCACTTACTGAGAACCTTGATGAGTTCAATCCCTGGGACTCGTAGCTGAAGGAAAGAACTAACTTTTGAAAACTGCCCTCTGACACTGTAGCACATACACTGTGAAACTATTCAATGTATTTATATGTTTAGAAAATTTTGAGATTACAAGGAAAAACACAAGCCCATGTCCAAGGGCAAACGTCAGAAGAATATCAGATGACTGGTGACTGTTAAATCCAGAAAACGAGCGATATCATATTTAAAGCCCTGAAAATTAGTAACTGTCACCCACAGATGTTATACACTTGAAATTTATCTTTAATTTGAAGGTGAAAAAGGACATTTCAAAATAAGAATAAACTAAACTAAGGCATCCATGATCGCCAAGACGACGCGGCCAGAGACTTTAGAGCAATACGATCCGTAGAGGATGATGGGAAAAGAAAACAGTCTCAACCATACAAGCAAAAAGGGGGGAGCTGATGAGAGGACTGGTTCAACAAAAGAACTGAGAATGAATCCGTCATGTCCAATGCAATAAATGTGCAAACACCTAATATTAATGCAGGAGGAAGAAAACTATACATGGGAATCCGGCTAATCACAAATCAATCAAACCTGAAGCCATTTAAAAATACAGATGGCATGACTTTGCCACTGACTGTGACATATATTACAATACACAGCCTTCCCCCATCAGCACAGGCCTATGATAACCACTGTTATCCAAATGATATTGTGAGACGTCAGCCTACTGGTGTTTTCCGGAGCTGCTGTAACTGTAACCATAGTCCCTCAGCCTCAACCGCTTCTCGCTTTAATGCCTAATTATTTTCAATCACACAGCATCTGGTATATTCTATTGACACTTGAAATCATTCCATTTTGAACTCTAAATTTGGCCGGAATCACTTCTAATTCTAATGGGATACTTTGACTATGGCTGCCTGATGGCGTTTGTCTATACTTTTGATATCAAAATGTGCGTTCCATCCAGATCACTGAGGAAAATTACAAAGAAGCAAGCTAAGACCAGCTGATTCCTGTCAGAAAGCCATTAAGCTTTTAAGAGTGACTCCTTTTTAGACAGTGTGAAATGCCACTGTTGAAAACCACGCAGCAGGTATGGGTCAAAGACATTTTCTCCACACAGGCAGAAAAGCCAAACAACTATAGCAGGAAATAAATTCTCAACAGCTCAAGTACAAGTTCTGCTTAAAAATAAGCTCACTTTTGGTATTGTTTTATTCATCGGGAAAAGGCTGGGAATTACTTTTATTTTAACATGCCCACATGCTACCACCATAGTGGATCTGGAGCCTTAAGGATTAGCATCTCTATACACCCATGGGTCAATTCCTGAAACATTTACAAAGAAATAACTAAATAGGTAAAACTTAAAAGTTGCTATGGGTAATAATGAAAATTAGTGTTTTTTACTACTACTAAAGCAGAAACCCTAAAATCCATGTTCATTGAGAAATGACAATGATCCTTTTGTGTCTCCTCTTTACCCAAATTGTCCTCATTCAGTTCCTCTTTTGTTAATCAAAAGGTATGGGGGAGGGGTTAACAAAAATAATAGCTGTAGTGGTTTGTATACTCGTGGCCCAGAGAGTGGCACTATTAGGAGGTGTGGCTTTGTTGGGAAAGAGGGTCACTGTAGGGGTGAGTGTGGAGACCCTCCTCCTAGGGTCTGGAGACAGTCTGCCCTTGTCTTCCTTTAGATAAAGATGCTCTCCAGTGCCATGCCTGCCTGAACATTGACGGTTTTCCTCCCTTGATGATAATGGACTGAACTTCTGAACCTGTAAGCCAGCCCTAATTAAATGTTGTTCTTTATACAAGTTGCCTTGGTTATGGTGTCTCTACACAGCAATGGAAACCTAAGACAGCAGCTGTGAAGTGAAGAGCAGCCTAAGAGTGAAGTAAGGGAGGAAAATGAACCTGTGCCACCTCTACTAGGCGGAGACAGTAAAAAGGCATCCAGCTACCCAGGCGTCTCCTTTTGTCAAAATTCTAATATAACTACCATTATGCCTTTTTCAACATTTTTATCTCTCTCAGGGTCCTCAAACATCCTTAAATTAAATGTCTCATCTTTATTGTGCTGATTTCAATACAATGGCCAGCATCTGCTCACTTCTCTGCACAGCCAATACTAAGAAGCCAATACAAGAACACCTCTGATCTATACTGCTCACTAGCTCCATAACTAGTAAGGCAGAACATGTCAGTCGTCTGCTTGGTTGGATTAAGGGACTATGGAGGGCACCAGTGAGGTGTTACTTTGTGTGGGTATATACTAGAGTTTCCAGAGAGAATTAACTGAGAAAGTCACACCTGCTCAAGGAGAGGCACCTCACATACCCAGGAGTTCTGGGCTGAATAAAAAAAGAACACAACAGGACCCCTTTGCTTCACAGTTTATTAAGATGGAAGCAGGCATAAACCTTAACATAAATTTACAGTACCCAGCTATACAACTCCAGGATACAAATCCAAAGGATTGCCAGTCTTACTCCAAAGATACTTGTACATCCAGCTACTGCTCTGATAGTCACCATAACTATAACTATCCCAGATATCTACCAACATATGAATTGACAAAGAAAATGTGGTATAGGTACCTAACAGACTTTTACAGATAAAACCATGACATTTTCAGGAAAATTATGAAAGTAAGATTATAAGCAAATTATCCTAGACTCAGATATATACTCTACATCTTCCTTCACATGTAAATATATATATATATACACATACATATATGTGTGTGTATGTATGCATACAATACATATATATATGTATATACAGTACATATGCTCAGTACATGCATATGCTTATATTGTTCTTATATAGGTCATTAAACTAAAAGTGGTACTATGAGAGGGGAGTCCTAAAGGAGATTTAAAGAAGGGAAAAAAGAAAAAGAAACATGAGAAACATGAGGACAGAGGGGAAGTAGTTCCAGGAACTAGTAGGGAAACAGGAAGGAAGCCGAATGGTAGGGGAGGGGTGGGAGTACGTGAGCAATCATAATGAGGTGAAACCCATTACTGTTTTCACAATAACAACTAAATAGGAGCACAGAGCCATATTGCTCAAATACATCCATGTGTCCTGACTTCCTTATTTTCTAGGTGAAGACGTTCCTTAGGTCTCTTTTTCTCTCTACCTTTGTCATCTATCACTTGCTTTTGTCGCCTGTATTTTTATTTTATAATATTTTTGTTTTTTTACATCTTATTTTGTAAGCATCCCCAAACCACGCTCTGTTTATGGGTTGTTTGTTTTTAAAAGTAAAAAAAAAAAATCTTTTACCCATTTGTGACTTCGCAGTTTAATAAACTATAATCAGATTCCTGTTCCTGTATTTTCAGCTTTACAATCTAAATCATTCAAAGGAGATTAAACAGACACATCAAACAAGTGAAAATAGTTTTCTTAATATAAAAATTTTATCTGCATATATTCCTTGTTCATTGTGATGGGCCTTACAAAGACATTTGCATGCAAGTATATCATATGCTTAGATTGAATTCACTCCTCCAACCCATTTCTTTCTCCACTTACTCTCCTCATTACTACCAGTCTTACTTCTACTTTCATGGTATATATATATATATATATATATATATATATATATATATATATATATATATATATAGTGTGTATCATATATGTGTATATATGTATCTACTACATACACATATGGATATGTATGAGGGAAAAGGAGGCTTAAAAGAGTCTGGTCTCATGTGTCTCTAATATTTAGGATACACAAATGAGAAAAACATCTGGTTTGTCTTCCTGACTGACTTGAGGATCTCCGGTTGCATCTGTTTTCCTAGAATAATTTGCTCTTTTTATGGCTGGGTGGAACGCCACTGTGTAAGTGCAGCACACTCCACCTGTTTATCTTCTGACAACGCTGAACCCCATTTCGTACTGATTAAGGAGAATCATGGGAATGTATAAAACGAGCTCCAGGGAGATGAGTGTTCCATCAAGGTACTGGCTCAAATTCTTTATTGTTCTCACTGCTGGGTTCGGCTTCAGGGAGGAAGGCTTTGTTCTGTAGACTTCAGGACAGGCAAGGAATAGTGAGGGAAAGGCCGAGGAGCAGAAGTGCAGGTGGGAGGCAGAGAGGAGATTCTAAGAGGAATGAAGATGGAGCTGGAGGAGGATCTAGATCCAGGTGGACTTAATTGGCAATAGGTAGATATGAATATTTTTAAGAGATTCTGTAGGTCTTTTTATCTCATATAGAAGGCCAGTTTGTATCTTTGTCATTTGGGTGTAAGCTGAACAACTCATGAACACTTATAACTCCAGTTACAGAGGATTTGATGCCTTCTTCTGATCTAATGAGGCAGTGGCACATAGACATACCAACACACACACACACACACACACACACACACACAAACACACACACATTTGTATATTTTAAGTTGGATGAAAAATAAAGACAAATAATTTAAATTTTCACCTATTATAAAGAAAAGGAAAAGTCTAAAATGAAAATCTGTGAAATGATAATATTTAAATAGTATTAAGATCATGAAAATGATTGCTGGAAACATTGAAACTAGAACAGGTTAAAAGCCATCCTCTCTTCATGTAGAGTTGGGGTAAGAGGGGTAGAAGAAGATGAACACAGCTCAGCAAGATTCATGGATCCCTCACTGGAAAGGGAACTTATATAGTCATTTCCAAAGCATAACCAGACAACTTTGACTATTGGGGTATTCAATATTTGTTTTCTTTTATAATTTTAAGACTCATATCGAGTCTGTGTATGGATTCTGAGGGGAATGAAAATCAGATTTGTATTACTAGATTGTGGAGAATGAATTTTGGAGAGAAAATGTCATAAACATTGCTGTTTCTGCAATTAAAGAAAACATGGCAGTGTGTGTGTGTGTGTGTGTGTGTGTGTGTGTGTGTGTGTGTGTGTGTGTGTGTATGAAAACAGTCAGCATACAATCAACAAAACATACATTCTTTGTTCAATTTAGAGCCTATATGATAATCAAGCCAATTGTACTGGAACAACATTGGAATATCCAGCTGATATATATTTGTGTTTCTTCTATAAAGTAAAAGTTCACACAAAGGAAAAGAGTCGATGTCTGTTGTGGTGGTTTGAGTGAAAATGGCCCCCACAGAATCTTAGAAAGGGTCAATGTTAGGATGTGCAGCCTTGTTGGAGGAAGTGTGTTACTGGGGATGGACTTTGAGACTTCAGATGCCCAAGCCAGGCCCAGTGTCTCTCACTTCCTGCTGTCTGCCAATGCAGATGTACAACTCTCAACTCCTTCTCCAGCACCATGTCTGACTGCATGCCACCATGCTTTGTACCATGATGGCACTGGACTAGACCTCTGAGCCTGTAAGCATGCCCAGTTAACTGTTTTCCTTACAACAGCTGGCAGAGTCAACGTGTCTCTTCCCTGCAATAGAAACCCTGAGAAATACATTATCTAAAAATAAACTGGAAATAAAACAGACACTGCGTCATGAATGTCAGTTCTATGCATAGATCCACATCTATCTAAATTCATCTATTTTATTTCTCAGTGATAATATTTTAATAAATCCTGATGGTTAAATCTAACTACTTATATTTATTACTTTTGTCAATAAAAGCGATGATGATAATCAGTAAAAATTTCAATTAAACATTTGTAACCACTCAAAAGAAGTACAATTTCATTAGTTCATGAACTCTTCACTCTCCACAGCCTTCTACACACTTGCCAAAATACCATTCAACTACCAGCAATTATGTTTTCAGTACTTTGTATACTAATCAAAAGTGAGATTAATCTTCAATTCTGAGGCTTAAACGTACTTAAATAGTAAGTATTTTCCCACTTGGGCTCAATTTTAAAATCCAAAATAACAGGAAAAAAACAAACAATGGAAACATATCTACCATCCCAGAATTCTAAGAGAACACATTATCTTTGGATAAGGGTCGAGGGGAAAATCAAAGAGTACATCCATTAAATCTCTTTTCATGCCAGAACAGGAAGAAAACCTTAGGCTTTCTTTCTTGATTAACTTTTCATTGACTTCTTTTCCAGTGTTCTCTAAGAGGCCCAATTATATTAGGATTTAGCAGAGGGAGTCAATGTGTTTGATTAGGAAATATAAATGGAAAGAGAATTTAATCAGAAAATATATTGGGATTTCACCCTACAGATTATAGAAATTCTTGGTGCTATTTTTAAACAAATTATGTAACCTACTTTGCAATCAAGCAGTGTTGATTCCATTTCTTATGATCTGTTAGACATGGGCTATATCTAGATTGTGGTGATGGGTTATTATCAAGGAAAGGTTAGTTTTCTCTCATCGGATACTAGCGACACTCTATTCTTATTGCCAACACCTCCCACGTACATACACACAAATTTCTATATAAATGAAAGACTAAAAAAGAAAATGCTTATATTATCAACACATACAAAAAGCAACAATATTGTAAGACAGAAAAAGTATCTTAGTCATTGTTCTATTGCTATGAAGAAACACCATAACCAAGGGAATGCTTGTAAAAGAAAGCATCTAATTAGGGTTTTATTTCAGAGTTTTAGTCCATTATCATCATGGTGGGGAGAATGGCAAAGCACAGGAGATATGGCACTGGAAGAAGAGCTGAGATATCTACAAATGGATCTCTGTAGGAAGCAGGAAGAGAGAGACTGTGGCCTGAGTTTTTGAAGTCCCAAAGCCAGTGACACACTTCCTCCAACAAGACCACACCTCCTAATCCTTTCAAATAGTGTCACTCTCTAATGACTAAGCATTCAAATGCATGAGCCCATGGGAACTGTTCATATTCAAGCCACCACAAGCATGAAAACTCAAATATTCTGTGCCCCTGACACTCCCTGCCCAACTTTTCCCTTGAGGTAGTCTCCTACATGGTGAACATGTACAAGAGGGTTTACCAGTCCTTTGCTCCAAGTCTCCTGTGTTGACTATTTCATTAAATTGCCAATGCTTAATCTTTGACATATCAATAACAACAACCTTTATCATCCAGAGCACTTGCTATGTGTTACAGATGAGAGTATATTGATTAAGGACTAAGATAAATATTGTTGCTATCTTTCTAGCTGCAGATAAAGAACCAAGTGTTAGAAATAAAGTGATAGTTTACAACTTCCTGGAATTTATTCAGTTAGTAAGCAGCTGGAAAAAGCATTCAGTCAGGTCTCTCTGATTCCAGTCACTAATTTATTCTGGCTTTTCTAGGATGTCTAAGTCCTTCTCTTATAGTATCTGCTCATTAGTAAATTTATCTTCTATACTTCACTATTTTTAGATAAGATAATAGCTTTAAAATTAGAATAAATCCTGCCTTTCACTCAAAAGGCTTCTTACTAAAGGGACCACATCAAAATCAATAACTAAACTGCAAGACTGACTTCACTTTTTGTACTTTGCACCCCAAAAATCAAATTATAAATTATATTTCAACAACTCTAGACATCTGAATAAAACCATGCTTACCAAGTATTTTCAATATTACTGTAAATGAGCTCAAAGTTCAACCTAGCCTTTAAAAATCCTCCAACAGAAGAAAACATAAAGATGGAAGATACACAAACAAAAATAGATCTTATGTGTCCCCTAAAATAATGTTGCTAGCAGGCTAACTAGTCCAGCTTCTTCTATAGAGAACCCAAGAAGCCAGCCCCATAGAAACTCCCCCAGGCAGAAGAGAGAGATTCTTTTTTGAAAGTCAGACCCTCTGATACCATCACATGAGGCAGAAGAAGAATAGGCAAAGAGAAACTACCCCAACTTTAAGCAACTTTGGTACTAAATAGAAAAGGGACTTTAAGATATGAAAAAGATTGAGTGTGGTCTTTCCTGCCTGAGATCCCAGCATGTGGGAGGTGGAGCATGGCAACCACAGGGCAAGGCCAGCCTGAGCTGATACAGCGCTAAGAGCTGTCTGGAAAACAATACTGAGTAACAACAGATATGTAGCAGTCACCAGTCAATATCACAACAGTGTTATGCAAAAACAAAAGTCTTGTGCCTAGAGGCGAAAGCACCTTCCACCTCAGCTTAGTGGAGTCTTCAAACCAGGAGATGTGAATTATCTAGAAAAGCAGAGGCATCTATAAGAGGTACCATAAGTTTGACTTCAGAGTGCTATAAAGCAATAAAGTGGGCAACATTTTTTCTTTTTGTTTTACTAATATATGTAAAATGTATTTCTTCTACCTGACAATCTCTTAAGTATACAGTAGCAATATGTCTGCCTCAACCCTACACAAAGAATTACAGGCAACTAAAGAATGCTGAGAATGAGAAAAGCACTCTTCTCCAGGGAAGAGGACACCACTTCGATATGCAAGTACCTTTAGTATAGTTCAGACTTAGTATGTTATATAAAGGAATATAGGCATAGATGCTGTACTGGCTGGTTGGTGTCAACTTGACACAAGCTGGAGTTATCACAGAGAAAGGAGCCTCGGTTGGGGAAATGTCTCCATGAGATCCAGCTGTAAGGCATTTACTCAACTAGTGATCAAGGGGGGAGGGCCCAGCCCATTGTGGGTGGTGCCACCCCTGGGCTGGTAGACCTGGGTTCTATAAGAAAGCAGGCTGAGCAAGCCAGGGGAAGCCAGTAAGTAACATCCCTCCATGGCCTCTGCATCAGCTCCTGCTTCCTGACCTGCTTGACTTCCAATTCTGACTTCCTTTGATAATAAACAGCAATGTGGAAGTGTAAGCTGAATAAACCCTTTCCTCCCCCAACTTGCCTCTTGGTCATGATGTTTTATGTAGGAATAGAAACCCTGAATAAGATAGATGTAGATAGCCATATACACATTTATATGCATGTAACAATTAATAAATAAAGAGACCATGGATTTGAAAGGGAAGAAGGAGCTATGGGGAGTTTGAATGTAAGAAAGGGAAGGGGAAAATGATGTAATTATAGCCTCATAAAAAGCAAATGATTGAATTAAAAGTATTTATTGCTAAACGAGTGTTAAACATCATCTAAAAAGTTAGAAGCTGTGTTAAAAGACTTCTTCAATTGAAGATTGCCAAAGTTCTTCAGCTTATAAAAAATGCAGTCAGAATGGCTAAGATCAAAAACTAAAATGACAGCAGATGCTAGCAAGGATACAGAGAAAGAGGAGCACTCCTCCACTGTTGGTGGGGTTGTAAGCTGGTACAACCACTCTGGAAATCAGTCTGGCAGTTCCTCAGAAAATTGGACATAGTACTACCTGAAGACCCAGTTATTCTACTTCTTGGCATATACCCCAAAGAAGCTCCAACATCTAACAAGGACACATGCTCCATCATGTTCATAGCAGCCTTATTTATAATAGCCAGAGGCTGGAAAGAAGCCAGATGTCCTTTGGTAGATGAATGGATACAAAAATTATGGTACATTTACATAATGGAGTACTACTCGGCTGTCAGAAACAATGACTTTATGAAATTCCAGGAAAATAGATGTATCTAGAGAACATCATCCTGAGTGAGATAACCCAGTCACAAAAGAACAGACATAATATGCAGTCACTAATAATTGGACACTAGCCCCAGAAAGCTCTGCATACCCAAGAAACAACTCACAGACCATATGAAGCACAAAAAAATAAGAAAGAAAGAAAGGAAGAAAGAAAGAAAGAAAGAAAGAAAGAAAGAAAGAAAGAAAGAAAGAAAGAAAGAATAGAAAGGACAAAAAGTGGAAGCCTCAGTCTTTCTTAGAAAAAAAAACAATAAGTGTATAGGACCCTCTCAGAGTGGAGTACACCTAGACCTTAAATCTTTAATAACTCAAGAGCTAAGAAGATAGCCTTGTGACAATCTTTGGTATTTAAAAATAATTATGCTTAATCTTTTCACACCAAGAAAACCTTGACTATTTCCATGTTACATTTTGTTTTACATATACTTTATGATTATCTAAATAGTAAGATTTCAATGCATACTATCAACCCCTTAAAAAAATCAAGTACTGACAAAAGTATATTCATATAGTTTTATGCTAAAATTCTTTTAATAATCTGTACATGTATCTCTGATTTTTTTAAATAAAGTTGTAAGAAAAATGCAGTATCTGTAAAATATAATAGAGTATCTTGCATTAAAATGGACCATAATGCTTATAAAGGGGCTTTTGGCCTTCAGAGGGGAAAGGGCACCCTGAGGAGATAAACGCGTACACAGGGGAAGTATAAATGAGTTCTTCAGGATTACAAGGTTGACAGCCAATGAAAGACAAGCACAGTGGGCTCAAGCTGTAGACAGATCACAGAGACCCCAAAGGTTCTCACTTGCACTGAAGAGCTATGACCCTGGCAACGTTCAATAGGCATAGAGAATCTTCAAGATGGAGGAAAGAAAAGAAAAACGATGCTACTGTTTTTAATAAATTAATATTAGGACTGGAATAAATATAAAATAGCAATAACCATATTCAATGTATACAAACTGCTAACATCAAAGTAAGACCCATGTGTTTGCAAGGCCACTCTGCTGATTATCTCCTATAGCAACTTAGAGATCGATACTAATTTAGGCTCTATACAGGCTCCATCAGCTGTACACTAATGAGAAACACCTCACCGGACAAGCTTACATATTTTAGAAAATCTAAAATGATTTTGACATTGAAATTACAAACTAGATTTCAAATGTGTATTCATTGTTATGAACAGATTGGAAACCGCACCCTATTTATTTTATAGTGTAATGAATGGTCACAATTACACCAGTGCTTGAGGGGGCAGCACCAGGGTGGTAAACCTAAATACTCACACGTTTGATGTGAGCACTCAGCTACATGTCTAGCCTTTTCTTATTTTGTATTTTGTGACAGGGTCTCACTAAGTTGCCCGGACTGAATTACAGAGCATGACTCTTGTGCCTCAGCCTCCAAAGTGGGGGAATCACTGGCGCGTGTTCTCAGGCTGACTGCATCAACGCTCTTTCGTGCAAAGACTTCTCTTTCCCCACATCCTCACATGAGTTGCCATTTGCTTCTTTGTAGAGCCACTCTGACTGGGGTGAAGTAGACTCTTACAGAAACTGATAGGCATTTCTCTAATGGTTGAAGAACTGGACACCTTTTCATGTTATTGATAACCAGTTTTGTTCTGCTATGATTTAATAAGATATAAGGAATTATTCCGCTTTTACGTTGAGTATTTATGTATATGATAACGAAAGTGGCTGATTCCCAGAGTGGATAGTACTAGAAAACTATTGCAAATTATGAAGGTCTGAGTAAATTATTTCAGGTACACAGAGGGTGAGACGTAGGTAATGTATATGGTAATTAAAGTTTGACCTTAATGTAATTAGGGTCAGAGATTAACAATTACGGGGGCTAACTAAAATGTATGCCTAACCAAAGCTTACTTAGAAATGTCTGGTTTTTAAAATATTACGTACTTGTTAAAAGTCTCACACTGAGCCCTTCAGGCAGGCGCCTTCTGCTGGGGCAGACTCCCAGCTAGTCTGCTCCCCTGAAGACACCACAGCCTGAGACATCCCAGGAAGTGCGCTGAACACAGGCAACTGGGCAACTGACACTACAGCCTGAAGACCTTCCAGGGGCTCCCCTGTATGCAGGGCAGTGGGACCTGGTGCCAGAAATCCCACACCGCTTTCTGGCTAGAGATTGGGGCCTCGCCCCTGGGTCCGGCTGCCTCTTGCAAGCTCAGGCAAACAAAGATGACCCAGCTAGGCCGCAGCTCCCCTGCCGGGTCCAGGAGACCCGCTTCTCTGCTTCTACTTCTCTGCTTCAGCAGGGCACACATTTCTGCCTCAGCCACAGGGCGCCAGGCCGGGCTGAACAGCCAGTGAGAGGCTTTGGCGCAGGATGCAAGAAGCTTTCAGAGAGAAAAATCTCTTCCCAATCGTCGGTGTTATCAGCCTCTTTGAACAAAAGAAAGAAAGAAAGGAAGAAAGAAAGAAAGAAAGAAAGAAAGAAAGAAAGAAAGAAAGAAAGAAAGAAAGAAAGAAAGAAAGAAAGAAAGAAAGAAAAGAAATCTCAGGAATGGTTCTTACACGCGTCTCTTTTTTTTACACCTTTTTACACGCGTCTCGTCTCTTTTTTTTACACCTTTTTACACTCTTTTTACACCTAAGCTCCTGTACATATATACCGTTTTGAAATGGTTCAGAGTCTGACAAACAGTACTCTCTATAGGCTTGGCCTGAGGGCCTGGAGCTCAAGTGACCTGAGGTCGCATGTACCTCAGGGGAGGGACTTGGGGCATAGCTTATCTGGTGGTGGTTCACGTCACATCCTGCTGTGGAAGCAGGACTTGGGCATGGTCATCGCCCTGAAGGGCCACGTACTGCTTATGGCAGCGTGAAGCTTCCTGCCGTCTCATTTATCATTTCCGGGGCTTCTACCATCTCAACCGGAAATCAGTGTTCCCAACACAGCCTACCTGCCCCACACAGGGCAACTGACCTAAAAGACAGAAGCCTCTCTGGAGTTCTGCTGCACACAGGGAAACAGAAACCACAGTTTGTAGGCCACTTTGGAGAACACAGGACAACAGCTTGACTGCTAGAAGACCCAACAGTCTGAAGGGCTCCCAGGACATCTGCTGTAATCAGGGCAACACATCAGCTGCTTTTCTGCCTCTCTGAAGACCCCACAGTTAGAAGGCATCACAGTAGGTCTGCCATAACCAGGGCCCCAGGGCTAACAGGAGACTTGAAGCAACCCATGAACAAAAGAGGCAGGCTCCAGAGACACCCAGACAAGTAAACACCAGAGATAACCAGATGTACGAGGCAAGTGCAAGACCATAAGCAAAAGACGCCAATATACATGGGCACCATCAAAACTCAGTCCTCCCACCACAGCAAATCCTGAACACACCAACACACCTGAAAATCAGGAAGCTGACCTAAAATCCTGTCTCGTGAAGATAATAGAGTCCTTTAAGGACGATATAAATAACTCACTGAAAGAAATACAGGAAAATAGAAGCCATAAAAGAGGAAATAAACAAATCCCTTAAAGAAATACTGGAAAACACAATCAAACTGGTGAAGGAATTGTATAAAGCAGTCTAAGACCTAAAGGTGAGGTAGAAACAATAAAGGAAAGGGAACCTAGGAAAGAGGTCAGTAATTACAGATGTAAGAATCACCAACAGAATACAAAAGACTGAAGAAAGAACCTCAGGTGTAGAAGATGCCATAGAAGAACTAACACAATTGTAAAAGAAAATTCAAAACATAAAAACTCCTAACTTAATACTCCTATTTCATAACAGGAAATTCAGAACACAGTGGAAAAAAAAAAAAAAAAAAAAAAAAACCCAAATCTAAGAATGATTGAAACAGAGGAGAATTAAGATTCCCAGGTCAAAGGATCTGAAAACATTTTCATCAAAATCACAAAAGAAAACTTCCCCAACCTAAAGAAAGATAAAGCCATATAAATGCACAAGAGGCATATAGAACATCAAATAAATAGAACCAGAAAAGAAAATCCTCATCACATAATAATTAAAAAAAACATTAAATGCACAAAACAAGAAAAGAATATTAAAAGCTGCAAGGGAAAAGAGCCTTATAAAGTAACATATAAAGGCAGACCTATCAGAATTACAACAGACTCTGCAACATTAAAAGTCAGAAAACTCTGGTCAGAGGTCATGCAGACTCTAAGAGAACACAAATGCCAGCCCAGGCTACTATACTGAGCTCTCAATGAACATAGATGGAGAAACCAAAATATTCCAGGAAAAATAAACAAATTTGAACAGTATCGACCTACCAATCCAGCCCTACAGAGGACTGTAGAGGGAAAAATTCAACACAAGGAAGGTAGCTACACCAAAGAAAAGAGAAGATATTAATCACCTCACAACAGAGCCAAAAGAAAAAAGCCACATGCACATAATGCCACCTACAAAAACAAGCATAACAACAACTAACAATCACCTGACTTTAATATCTCTCGATATTAATGGGCTAAACTCACAATAAAAAGACATAAACTAACAGAGTAGATAGATATGCAAACAGGTCCCAGCATTTTGATGCATACAAGAAACACACCTCAATAACAATGACAGAAACTACCTCAGCATAAAAAAGCTGAAAAATGTTCCAAGCATCAAGAAACAAGCTGGAGTTGCCATTCTAACATTCAATAAAATAGGCATTCAACCAAAAGTTATCAAGTGAGATGAGGAAGAAAAATTCATATTCATCAAAGGAAAAATCCACTGAGAAAAAGTTTTAATTCTGAACATTTATGCCCCAATGGTAAGAGCACCACATTCAAAGGAAAAAAAAAAAAAAAAAACTTTACTAAAACTCAAAACACACATTGAACCCCACACAATAATAGTAGGAGACTTCAAAATCCCACTCTCACTAATGAACAGGTGATTGAAACAGAAACTAAATGGAGACACAGTGAAACTAATAGAGGTTATGAATTAAATGGATTTAACAGATATCTACAGAGCATTTCACCCTAAAACAAAAGAAGACACCTTCTTCTCAACACCTTATAGTACCTTCACAAAAGTTGACCATATAATTGGTCACAAACCAAGCCTCAAACAATATAAGAAGAATGAAATAACACAATGCATCCTATCAGATCACCATTGCCTAAGGTTGGTCTTCAATAAATGCTTCTCGTATAAATGGCTGTCTATATGTAGAAAAATGAAAATAGATCCATAGGTGTCACCTAGCACAAATCTCAAGACCAAATGGATCAAGGACCTCAACATAAAATTAGATACATGGACTCTGTCAATAGGAAAAATCAGCAACCAAAATGACCCTGAGATTCCACCTTACACCAATCAGAATAGGTAAGATAAAAACCTCACATAACAGCACATGTTGGTGAGGATGCAGAAAAAGAAGAAGCGACCTCCTTTGCTGGTGGTATTGCAAACTGGTACAACCACTTAGGATATCAATCTGGAGATTTCTCAGAAAATTAGAAATATATCTACCTGATGACTCAGCTATACCAGTCTTGAGTATACACCCAAAAGATGCCCTACCATGCCATGGGGTATGTGTTCCACTATGTTCATAGCAGCCTTGTTTGTGACAGACAGAATCTGGAAACAACCTAGATGTCCCACAACAGAAAAATGAATACAGAAAATGTAGTTTATTTACACAATGAAATACTACTCAGCTATTAAGAACAAAGATATCCTGAGTTTTGTAGAAAAATGGATAGACTAGAAAATATCCTGAGTGAGGTAACTCAGACCCAAAAGGACTATCACCCCCCCACCCAAAAAAAAAAAAAAAAAAAAAAAAAAAAAAAAAAAAGGACAGACTACCCAAGATATAGTCCACAAAGCTCAAAAAGATTAACAAGCCAAAGGACCCAAGAGAGGAAACCTCAATCCCATTTTGGAGGTAGAAGAAAGCAATCACAGGAGGAGGGAGGGAGGGAGATTCTGGGTGAGAAAGAGGACAGGGAATGGAAGAGCAGAACATGATCAGGTATTGAGTAGAGGGAAAGGATTGAAGCCCTGAGGACCAGCAGAAAGAATAGAAACAGGTAACCTCTCAAGGTAGGAGGTGGTGGGACCCTCCAGAATGCACTAGAGACTGGGAGGAGAGAGGAGCAGTAGATGCAATGCTCTATAGCGGGAAGAGAGAACTGTAGAGCCCACCTCAAGTAGAAAGACTGGGCATCAAGTGAGAGATGGGGTTGCCATCCCACAGCCAAAAACTCTGACCCATAAGTGTTCCTGTCTGAAAGAACTGTAGGGACAAAAATGGTGAAGAACCTGAGGCAAACAAGGTCCAGTGACAGGCCCAAAATGAGATCCAGATCAAGAGGAGGACCCAAGGCTTGACACGGTCACTGAGTAACACAAAAAGGGGACCTATCATGACTTCCATCTGAAAGATCCAAAAAGCAGCTGAAAGAGTCAGATGCAGATATTTACCAATGGAGAGAAGGTGCTGATCTCTGTGGTTGAATTAGAGAAAAGCTGGAAAAAGCTGAGGAGGGGGGTGACCTTGTAGGAGGACCAGCACTCTCAATTAACCTAGACCCCTGAGATCTCTAAGACACTAGACCACCAAGCAAACACCAGCTGATATGAGGCCCCCAACACACACACAGCAGAGAACTGCAGGGTTTAACTCAGTAAGAAAAGATGCTGCTAAGAGTCAGGAGGCCCCAGGGAGTAGAAAGGTCTGATAGAATGGGCAGGTCAGAGAATGGGGACATCGTAATGGAGAAGGGGCAGGAGAGGGAGGGTAAGGGATGTGGAACAGTCAGAGAGTAGACCTGGGGGGTGATAAAATCAAGAGTGCAAAAGAAAGATTGTATAAAATTTTTTTTAAAAAAGGAGTCCCACACTGGAATAACTGACCCAGAGGATCAAAGACCATATGTGGCAGCAATACTAAGGTGGTCAGGAAGAGTCAAAGTAAATGCATTTTCTCCTTACCTGTCAAAGTCAATTAGATACCATGACATCCTGAGCCATCTTTTTAAATCTTCTATAACTGGAAATTTGCCTGTTTTCTCTTTCCAGAGGCTTTGGAGACACTGCTTCATGAATTTTTTATACTATTTTTAATTGGATATATTTTATTTTTTTATTTACATTTCAAATGTTATCCCCTGTCCTGGTTTTCCCTCTATAAATGCCCTATCCCATCCCCCCTCTCTTCTATCATGGTGCCCTCCACCCACACACCCCTTCCCACCTGCCTGCCCTGACATTCCCCTACACTGGGGCATCGAGCCTTGACAGGACCAAGGGCTTCTCTTCCCACTGATGCCTAACAAGGCCTCCTCTTCTACAAGTGTAGTGGGAGCCATGGGTCTGTCCATCTGTAGAATTACTAAAGATCTTTTCCTAATCTATTGGTTGTCATTTTGCCCTATAGACAGTGTCCTATACCTTTCAGAAGCTTTGCAATTATATGACGTTCCATTTGTCAATTCTTGTTTTTAGACCATTGGTGTTCTGTTCAGGAATTTTTCTCCTATGCCTAGGTGTTCTAGGCTCTTCCCCACATTCTCTTCTATTAGTTTAAGTATACCTGGATTTAAGTGGAGATCTTTGATGCACTTGGACTTGAACTTTGTTCAAGGAGATAAGAAAGGGTCAATTTGCATTCTTCTACATGACAACTGCCAGTTGAACCAAGACTATTTGTTAAAAAGTCTGTCCTTTTTCCATTGAATGTTTTTAGCTCCTTTGTCAAAGATCAAGTGACTATAGGTGTGTGGATTAATTTCTGGGTCTTCAGTTCTATTCCATTGATCTTCCTGCCTATCTCTGTGCCAATACCATGCAGTTTTTATTACAACTGATCTGTAATACAGCTTGAGGTCAGGATGGTGATTTCCCTAGAGGTTCTTTGATTGTTGGAGATAGTTTTCAATGTCCTGTATTTGTTGTTATTCCAAATAAATTTGCAAATTGCTTTTTCTAAATCTATGAAGAATTGAGTTGGAATTTTGATGGAGATTGCATTGAATCTGTAGATTATTTTCAGAAAGATGGCCATTTTTACTATAATGAACCTGACAATCCATGAGCATGGAAGATCATTCCATCTTCTGAGGTCTTCTTCAATTTCCTTCTTCAAGTCTTGAAGTTCTTGTCATCCAGATCTATTACTTGCTTGGTTAGAGTCACATCAAGGTATTTTATATTATTTGTGACTTTCATGAAGGGTGTCATTTCCCTCATTTGTTCTGCAGCCTGTTTATCCTTTGAGTAGGTAGGCTACTGATTTGATTGAGTTAATTTTATATCTGGCCACTTTGCTGAAGTTGCTTATCAGCTGTAGAAGTTCTCTGGTGGAATTTTTTTGGGTCATCTATGTATACTATCATATCATTTGTAAATAGTGATATTTTTACTTCTTCCTTTCTAATTTGTATTTCCTTGACCTTCTTTTGTTGTCTAGTTGCTCTTTCTAGTACTTTGATTACTATACTGAATAAGTAGGGAAAAAGTGAGAATCCTTGTCTAATCCCTGATTTTAGTGACATTGCTTCAAATTTCTCACCATTTAGTTTGGTGTTGGCTTGCTGTATATTGCTTTTACTATGTTTAGGTATGGGCCTTGAATTCGTTATCCTTCCAAGACTTTTAACATGAAGGGATGTTGAATTTTATCAAATGCTTTCTCAACATCTAATGAGATGATCATGCTGTGTTTTTCTTTTTGAGTTTGTTTATATAATAGATTATGTTGATGGGTTTCCATATATTGAACCATCCCTGCATCCCTGTGATCATAGTGAATGATCCTTTTGATGAGTTCTTGGTTTTGGTTTGCAACAATTTTATTGAGTATTTTTGCATCGATGTTCATGAGGGAGACTGGTCTGAAGCTGTTTTTCTTTGCAGGGTCTTTGTACGGTTTAAGTATAAGCATAATTGTGGCTTTGAGGAATGAATTGGGTATTGTTTCTTCTGTTATTATTTTGTGGAATAGTTTGAAGAGTATTGGTATTAGGTCTTCCTTAAAAGTGTAATAGAATTCTGCACTAAACTCATCTAGTCCTGGCCTTCTTTTGGTTGGGAGACTTTTTATGACCACTTCTATTTCTTTATTGGTTATGGGAATGTTTATCTGATCCTGATTTAACTTTGTTACCTAGTATCTTTCTATAAAATGGTCCATCTCATCCATATTATTCAGTTTGTTGAGTAGAGGCTTTTGTAGTAGGATCTTATAATATTTTTTTTAATTTCCTCCACTTCTGCTATGTCTCCCTTTTTATTTCTGATGTTGTTAATTTAAATACTGTCTCTGTGTCTTAGTTCATGGTTATCTGATGAGATGCATGGGATTATTTCAAATGTTTTGTATCTATTGAGGCCTGCTTGGTAACCAATTATATGCTCAATTTTAGAGAAGTTACTGTGAGGTGCTGAGACAAAAGTATAATTTTTTTGTTTTAGGATGAAATGTTCTATAGTTGTCTGTTAAATCCATTTTGTTCATAACTTCTGTTAGTTTCACTGTGTCTCTGTTTAGTTTCTGTTTCCATGATCTGTCCATTGATGAGACTGGGGTGTTCAAGCCCCCCACTATTATTGTGTAATAGGCAATATATGCTTTGAGGTTTAATAAAGTTTCTTTTGTGAATGTGGTTGCCCTTGCATTTGGAGCATAGAAGTTCAGGATTGAGAGTTCATTTTAATAAATTTTCCTATGATGATTATGAAGTGTCCTTCCTTATCTTTTTTGATACCTCTTGAATGAAAGTCAATTTTATTCCTTATTAGGATAGCTACTTCACCTTGTTTCTTGGGACCATCTGTTTGGATTTTTTTCCCTGCCTTTCACTCTGAGGTAGTGTCTTAGGCAGGGTTTCTATTCCTACATAAAACATCATGACCAAGAAGCAACTTGGGGAGGAAAGAGTTTATTCAGCTTATACTTCCACATTGCTGTTTATCACCAAAGGAAGTCAGGACTAGAACTCAAGTGGGTCAGGAAGCAGGAGCTGATACAGAGGCCACGGAGGGATGTTACTTACTGGCTTGCCTGTTTGCTCAGCCTGTTTTTTATAGAACCCAGGTCTACCAGCCCAGGGATGACACCACCCACAATGGGATGGGCACTGCCACCTTGATCACAAATTGAGAAAATGCCTTACAGCTGGATCTCATGGAGGCATTTCCTCAACTGAGACTCCTTTCTCTGTGATAACACTATTTGTGTCAGGTTGACACAGAACCAGCCAGTACAGGTAGTGTTTGTCATTGTCACTGAGATGAGTTTCCTGTATGTAGCTAAATGCTCGGGCCTGTTTACATATCCAGTCTGTTAGTTTATGTCTTTTTATTAGAGAATTTAGTCCATTGATGTTAAGTGATATTAAAAAATAATGATTGTTGTTTCCTATTATTTTTGTTGTTAGAGGTAGAATTATGTTTGTGTGGCTATTTTCTTTTGAGTTTGTTGTAAGATTACTTCCTTACTTTTCCTGGGATATAGTCTTTCACCTTAGGTAATTTTCCATTTATTATCTTTTATGTGCTGGATTTGTGGGAAGATATAATATAAATTTGTTTCTGTGATGGAATATCTTGGTTTTTCCATCTATGGTTATTGAGAGTTTTGCTAGATATAGTAGCCTAAGCTAGCATTTGTGTTCTCTTAGGGTCTGCATGATGTCAGTCCAGGATCTTCTAGGTTTCATATTCTCTGTTGAGAAGTCTGTTGTAATTCTGATAAGTTTGCTTTTATATGTTACTTGACCATTCTTTCCTTACTGCTTTTAATACTCTTTCTTTGTTTTGTGCATTTGGTATTTTGATTGTTATGTAACAGGAGAAATTTCTTTTCTGATCCAACCTATTTGGAGTTCTGTAGGCTTCTTGTATGTTCATGGGCATCTCTTTCTTTAGGTTCAAGAAGTTTTCTTCTATAATTTTGTTGAAGATATTTACTGGGTCTTTAAGTTGGGAATCTTTATTGTCTTCTACACCTATTATCTTTAGGTTTGATCTTCTCATTGTGTCCTGGATTTTCTGTATGTTTTGGGTTAGGAGATTTTTGCTTTTTGCATTTTCTTTGATTATGCATCAATGGTTTCTATGGTATCTTCTGCCTCTGAGATTTTCTCTCTTCTATCTCTTGTATTCTGTTGGTGGTGCTTACATCTATGACTCCCAATCTCTTTCCTAGGTTTTCTATGTCCAGGGTTGTCTCCCTTTGTGATTTCTTATTGTTTCTTATTTCATTTTTAAATCATGGATGGTTTTGTTCAATTTCTTCACCTGTTTGGTTGATTTTTTTTGTTTCATTTTTAAGGGCTTCTACCAGTTTACCTGTATTCTCCTGTATTTTTTAAGTGAGATATTCATGTTCTTTTTAAAGTCCTCTATCATCATTAATGAGATAAAATTTTAAATCCGAATCTTGATTTTTCTGGTATGTTTGGTTATCCAGTTCTTGCTGTGGTGGGAGAACTGGGTTCTGATAATGCCAAGTTGTCATGGTTTCTATTGCTTAGGTTCTTGTCCTTGCCACTTGCCATCTTGTTATTTGTGATGGTAGTTAGTCTTACTCGCTCTGACTGGAGCTTGTTTCTCCTATGGGCCTGTGAGCCTGTGAACTTAGAAGTAGGATTAATTCTGGGAGATCAGCTTTCTGCTAGCATGTTTTTCATCCCAATGGCAGTGGGTCAGCCCCAGCTTTTGGTGCAGATGGAGACCGAGAGAGTTCAGTCCTAGGCAGCTCTGTGATTTTGTGCCCTGTGCACTCCTGGTTGGTCTCTCTTTAAACAGTCAGTGGAAATAAAGTGGGGTCTCACCTGTGGTCTAAGGGGTGAGATTGCTCCTTGGAGATCATCTCTCTGAGGGCAGGTTTTGTGTCCCATTGGCAGTGGGACAGCCCCAGTTCTGTAATAATATATTTTATAATGTGGTGTTGTTATGCAGAGGAAAGGGGTTCCTTAGCAGGCCCATGCTGATGCACAACCCCAATTAAATGTACCAAGGTACCAGCCATTAAAATGTAGTTTATTTGGGGGCCTGGGAAGGAGAGTTGAAAAGAGAGTAGAGGCAGAGAAAAAGAGGAGAGAGAGAGAGAGAGAGAGAGAGAGAGAGAGAGAGAGAGAGAGAGAGAGAGAGAGAGAGGATAAAGAAATGAAGAGGCCATTCAGGAGCATGGAAGGGGAGGGGGGAAAGGGAGGGAGGGAGAGAGGTCAAACCGTCCTTCTATAGCAAGTCAGGCTCTTCCCTGGCTGTTGCTAGGTTAATGCTGGGCATAGCCTAGAAGAAATGCTAACAAGTAGTATGATCTTAGTCAGTAGACAAGTATAACCAAGACTAAGAGAACTGATAACTGTCCAAAGAATTTCCCTCTCCCCAGATATTAGACATAAGTCTACAGGAAAGGTAATTTAGACAACTGTATTCCACTAATATTTTCTTCTTGATATAGAGATATTGCCAAGATATAAGACTTCATATGTTGGCTTACTGCAGCTCTAGCCCATAGCCAAGGAAGACAGATTGATATTGCTTTAATCTAAAATTAAATAATGGCTAAATATATCTTCTTTCCCTATCTAGAAGTCATATTGAAAGAGCATATCACTGACTTTTAGTTGATCCAGCAGCTATCAAATGGTATAAAAATGAATTGACAGTTCATCACTCTAAAAAACAAGGAGCCCAATAGACGGAGGTTCTTGTGAGTCCATTAAGAGATTCTAATAGACTTTGATTTGGACATTTTAAAATCCTTTCCAGACACCAGGCAAGAGTTTCATTTCCTCCTTCTATCTGACAATTGGGATCTTTTAGACAGGCCTTGTAGAGTTATACCCCAAAACTGTCATATTCAACAACCCAAAATCATCCAGAGGAAGCCATATTGGACATTGCTCAAATCACATAATAGCAGTTAGTACTGCCTCCTCAGAGAGGTGGAAGAAAAGAACAGGGGGTAGAAACTGGTGAGGAATACAGAGAAAAAGATAGATAGATAGATAGATAGATAGATAGATAGATAGATGATAGATAGACAGACAGACAGACAGATATACAGACAGACAGATAGTAACCCAAAGAGAAGCATCCAATTTTTTCTTGACTAAAAGATGGAAATGTCATTGAGACTCTTCACAGCTTCATCACTTCTAGAGGCCAATGATGCCAAAAGTATCTGGGAAGATGATCTGGTTCCTAAATGATTCTAGGGTTACCTCTTTAGGCATGTTAATGCGGTAGAATGTTAAAGTAAAGAACTGTTAAGAGAAAATTCCTCCTGTTCAAGAGAAGAAAATCACTGGCCTGTGTACAGACCTAAAGTTCCAAGGCGGCCAAGTTGGTCTCCAGGCCAAAGGACCAACTCTAGAAAGGCAGGCTCATCTTAAACTGTGCTAGTGAAATAGATACAATAATCAACTCTTTGTACTAAGGGTCTACCTCATGCTTACTGAGTCAACTATTACTAGATAGGAAAACCCTTCCTATTGAAGTTTTTACTCCAAGATAGGATATAACAAGAGAGCCAACATGTTAGTGAGTTTGAAGAAAAGAATGTTCAGAGAGGATTAGAGGTTTTTAAGAAATATCAAATATGGGTCTTTTCTATCAATACTATAAAATTTGTATTTAGGAAAAGGAATTTAATTTCTTATATTCCCTACCTTTATTTAATCCTTCCATCCAGTTTTTTTCAAAGTCTTCCTTCTGTATTCCAAGAATCTGATGGCTTGGAGCAGCCACCACCACCACCAGCAGCCGCACCCCTGCTTCCTCTCATTTCATGTGTGCTAGCTATTTTCAAGCTAGCCAGCTGAAATAAGACTGTGGATCCAGACAATATGGAAAAGACATAATCACACATGAGTTAGAATAAAAGCCAAATGCACTTCTTGTCTCTGTGTGTTCACTCATCTGAGCACACCCTCTTGGTCAAGAGTAAAGTTTGCCTTGTCCTAACACTTCAGTTAGAAAGGTACTCTTGCTCTTTGGAATCCTGGATTTACTTTGAACTAAAGAGAAAAGAAGGAAAGGAAGGAAGGAAAAAGAAGAAGAAAATCAGCTATACCTTTGGGTCTTCGATTCAATTTAATTTGAAAGGTTCTTATGGCACATAATTTTTCTTAGTTTGATTAGTCTCATTTTATGTATATAAATGTTCTGCTTATATGTATATATATGTACCACATGCATGCCTAGAGCCAGCAAACATAAAAAAAAAAAAAAAGACATCAGATCCCCTGGAACTGTAGTTATAGATGTCTGTGGCTGGGAACCTCTTACAGTAAATATTTAAAAATTGGTGCCCAGTTCCCTCGAGTTACTATCCTGCATGCCGTGCCCACGTGCTCTGACCTGGGCATGTATCGCTCCTTGAGCCTCTGACCTTGGCTCTCTTTGACTGGATCAGTCTGCTGGTCACTTCAGTGTGACACCCCATCATGCTGCTTTCTCTTGAACTCAATTAAGTTATCATATAAAAGAACATGCCACACAATATCTCTGATCTAATTGATAAAACATAGTTTTCCCATCTAGACAGCACAAAATCCCATACAAACCCATCCTTTTAAAATATGCATAACAACTTGTATCTATGCAAAGACACACAGAAGGTCATTCTCCCTTTCCTCCATCTTGCCTTCCTTTGTTCTGGCTCCTTCCTCTCCTTTGTCCCTGCCCATTCTTTCTTCTCATCCAATGACAGGCCTCACTTTATCCTGGACCTGCCTTCCTGTATAATGACATCATCTTCAGGAACCCAACCTGGTTCCTTTGTAAGAGCAGTAAGTGCACTTAACTGCTGAGCCATATTTCTAGCCAGCCCCTCACATGAAATTTTTATCAAAATATTGAGATTTTCCTTGTGTGGCAGTCTGAATATATTTGGCCCACAGAGTGGAACTATTAGCAGGTGTGGCCCTGTTGGAGTGCGTGTGGCCTTTTGGGTGTGACACTTTGAGGTTAGGCTTCTCCTTCTAGCTTCCTGGAAGTCAGCCTTCTCCTGCCTGCTTTTGGATTCAGATGTAAAACTCTTGGCTTCTCCAGCACTGTCTACCCACACACTGCCATGCTTCCCACCTTGATGATAATAGACTGAACCATAACTAAGATACTCTGTTAACTTGTTTTTGTTACAGGAGTATCCGCTGTGACTTTACAGTGATGAAGAGAAGCATCACCCCTCACTCATCACCTATATATGTATAGCTCTAAATTAAAATGACTGTTTCTATTTACAGTAGATTATTTCTCTAATTCTTTTTAACCTCATACAACTTTAAATTAAAAAATTAAGTAACAATTTAATCCAATCTTATTTTAAAGGGAAAATGTTTGTCTAGAAAAGCTAATATATCCATGCTATACAGCTAATGTTTATTATTATTTATGAGGATTTTACTTTCAATAAATATTACTTTTGAAATCTCTTCAACATTTTTATATATTTTGATTATATTTTTATCTCCCCAAATTCTTTCAAGATCTGGACCCTCTCTACCCATTTCTCTTTTAAAAAGCATGCGCACTCGAGCGCACACACACACACACACACACACACACACACATACACACGCATACACACACATACACATACAAAGTGTCCATTTTGTTGGCCAACTACTCCTGAGCATGAATCCTGTCCTGAAGTGTAGTTGATACACTCAATCACTCCATTGAATAAAACTGATTTCCCTTCTTCCAGGACCTATGAATTATAGAAAGCTTTATGGTTAAATGCTTCCCCTTCTTTGTCTTAGAAGTCTGTCTGGGTTGAACTTGTGCTGCTCGTCTTCTGTGTTCTGTCACAGTCTCTATGAGTTCATGTATGTATCAGCCCTGGTGTTTTCTAGAAGTCATCTGCCACCTCTGGCTCTACAATCTTTCTGATTCTTCTTCCACGTAGATTACTGAGCTTCGAGCAGGGAAATAAAATAAAATTGTTCTATTTGTACCCGGGTTCTCTAAACTCTCTTTCTCATTCCCTCCTTCTCTCTCTCTCTCTCTCTCTCTCTCTCTCTCTCTCTCTCTCTCTCTCTCTCTCTCTCTGTCTGTCTCTGTCTGTCTTTCTCTCCTCCATTCTCTCCCTTCTCTCTCTCTCTCTCTCTCTCTCTCTCTCTCTCTCTCTCTCTCTCTCTATCTACCTATCTATCTATATATATATATATATCTATATATATATACATATACATATTTGTGTGCATGTGTCTGTCTGTCTGTCTGTCTTGCTCTTTTTATATCTATGACTGTCTCTGTGTGTCTGTCTCTGTTTCTTTCCTTGTCTCTCTGTTGTCTACCTGCCTCCCTACACTGATTGTCCATTTATGGGTCTCTGTGTTTATTGCCAACCACTACAAGAAGAAGTGTAGAAAGCACTGGAAGGGTCCATAATGTGCTCAAAACTGATACCCCTACATTCAAATAGTATGTAAAGGTAAAGAGAGTTTTATGCTACAGAAGTTCAGTATGCTGAGGTCTACCATCTACAAAAATGGAGAGCCCAAAAGTGAGTTCACAGGCCTGATTCAAAGCACATTACAGGATTCTGGGGAGGGATAGATGATTTCTAACTTTATATTTTGGTTTTATCTCTAGGATCATTCCAGAACCATTGCTAGAGCCTGTGGGGCTGGACACTGTTTCTGGGAAAGTCTGGAGACTATTGCTGAGAAACTGCAGATTTGAAGCCTGAACTGACAATTTGAGGCATGCCATGGAATCAGCCTAGCGTGGATCAGCGTGACACTCACAGATAAACTCTGGAAGAAGCAGAAATATTAATCACAAAGGGATGTCTCCTCAAAGGAGAAAATGATTATCTGTTTTCTACCCGAAGGCTGAGAGTGGGTGCTGTTAATAACCTGGTGACCTTTTGTGTCTGTAGAGTTGACTGTCACCCCGAACCCCCAGAATGTTTATTCGAGACTCCTCTTCCCTAGCCCATTCTCTTTATCTTTGTTTCCCAGTCCACTGAACCTATTCTTAGAGGAGATGTTACATGTACCTGATAGCAGATGATCTCTGTACTATCTCTGTCTGGTAGATCCAAGACACTTAAGCTACAGAACCCATCACCATGACAGAGGTCACAAGCACTTTCAAAGAAGTTTCACACATTAAGCGTTACTGTGCACATTAATTGTAGTACTCGTTACCAGACGACTTTTTTTTCAGAATTGTACTAGGCATAAAATGTCTAAAATAAACTGCCCAGTATCAGACTCTAGAAGTTGGGCCAGCCTGGCTAAGCCATGCTGCTATGAGATTCTTTCATAGCTCTCAGAGTTCATTTCTTCACTAGCAGCAGAGTTTGCAGGGGGCCCCCACAAAGAAGCTTCTCTGATAACGGTTGAGTTCTGTTCTATCGTTATAATAAGTCATTAGGAGTCATGTTATTGCTATTTTCATTTAGCAGAATAACAGGAGGAGGATGCTCCTCTAGGGCTCATAAAATGCCATTGTTATAATAAATACAAGTAAGTTATGTGAAAGTTAGGTGAGCTAAAAGTTGTTCCCAAACCCTCTGAGGGAATGTCTCAGTAACAGTTCTTTGCTGTTGTTATGACCAAATACTTAACAAAAAATTATGTAAAGGATAAACGATTTATTTTGGCTCATAGTTAAAGGGAGGGTCCTTTAATAGCAAGAAAGATATGATGGCAGAGGATTGAGGCAGCTGGCCACACTACATCCAGAGTCAGGAAGCAGAGATATGAATGTTGCTACTTGACTCACTCCCTCCTTTTTATTAAGCAGGTCCTCAGCACATAGAATAGTGTCTTTCATGGCTGGGGTAAGAGGGGGAGGGAGAAGGGGTCTTCTCACCCCAATTAACCTAATTAACCTAATCTAAAAAATCCTTCACAAACATGTACATAGATTTTGTCTCTTGGTGACTAAAGGTCCCATTAAGTGACAAGCAAGATTAACCATCACAAATGATTTACAAAACTATTATTATCTGATTTTTTTCAATAGAACAATTAGTACAGTACACACAAAAAATAAAAATTGGATTTTTCAATTATAGGAAATTACTTTGAAGGATTAAAATTTGATCCACCGCCTCCTAATCATAACAAAAGTAACCATTTCAGCCAAATTCTGCATTATAAATTCAGAGGCCCAGTACTTCAATCCCTCCTTTTCTTTTGTAATTATTCCCTGTTTCCTAATACTAGGCTTCTTGTTGAATTGCTAATAGAATCCAGAAAATGCCAGAGGAATTTAATTCAGATGTAAATAGAATTATTTGGGTTGTTTCTGTCTTTGTTTTTAAAAAATTATAATATGACACAGTGTGCTAATGCAGAAAGCCACCCAGATTTCTCAGCTTGACTCTTGATTAATTTGGGGGAGGGTGGATCTGTGACTACAGAATGGAGAGAACCTGCCCACACGCCTATGCCCACAGAGAAAGAGAAATAAAGTCTTTTCAAGACTGTTGCCTGGTTTTGTCCTGCTGATACTGTTTCCTTGGTTTCTTTTTTCTTTTCTTTCCTCCTTATTTTGCATAACCTCAGCAGGATTATAGTTGCAATTCTAAGTTTACTTCTGGGCTCAACTTAAGTAGAAATTATACCCAAGGAAGCAGGGCACCACCCTACTGTTAAGCCATCTCAAAGAAATAAGTTATGATGAAGGAACGCCCACGGGCCTGCATAAAGTGCATTAATAACAAATGGATGATACCTGGGAGTTTTCTTAGTCTGAAATCTGCAAGTTCCTTTGAAGATAAAATAGGACAAAGTGAAAAGCATAATTAGTTTATGAAGAAAGTAAATTGCTGTATTTTAAATGTCCCCCACAAATGCTCATGTCTTGTTAAATGATTGTACCACTGAGATACTGGGAGTTGGTAGCAACTTGGTAAGATAGGGCCTAGCTGAAAGATGTGCTCCTGAGAGGCATGATGGGACTGTATTAGCCACACCCACCAGGAGAGGAACAGGTTTGTTCTACCACAGTGCTTTTCATCAGGATTTCTGTCTCAACATAGGCCCAAAGGAACAAGGTTGAAGCAATCATTGATTATAATTATGCAATGTGACCTAAAAGACATTTTCTTCCTTGAAAGTTGATTGCCTCAGGTATTTTGCCATAGCAACAGAAAGTTAACATAACTGCATGTGTGAGGCTCCAACTTTAAACTCAGCATTCACGTTCTCAAAATCACCTTTTATTTTTCTGGGTAGGTCTGCAAATTTTACAACATGGACAAACAATATTGAGATGTCCATCAGCGTGTTTAGAGGTGGGTTCAGTGTTTCCAAAAGTCTCTTAAATCTTAGATCCTGTGAGTCTACGATTCTTCATTCTGTTTCTGTGTGCTAGCACAATCATTTGACATGACATTTCATAGCCAAAAATGTCACAGTAAATAATTCCAATCCGAAATGAATGTTTAGAAAAACAAAAGTCAGTCCTAGCCCAAGGACATTTTAAAAGGAATAGAAATAGTCAAATATCAACCAGATTTGTACATAGAGATAGGCAGCCATATCTTCCCATATACAAATTTTAGTATTTAGAAAAATTTATATTGAAATATTACTATTTAGTGGTATTGTAGTTAGGTATAACAATAAATAATCAATTCTCATCTTTAAACCTTTTATATATCTGGATCCCACAACAGAAATATAAATTTTGTGTTAATACTTACTTCAGATTACATTAACATCCAAACCCAGAAATTAGGAGAAAATGGACCCAGACCAGTAAGACTCCTCTCTAGCTTTGCTCATCCCTTGATACATTTCTACAACCCATATAATTGTTCTGGGAGAACAACTTTTGCCGGATTAAGTCACAAAATGTATAAAATATGTAAAGACTTCATGAAAAGAAGAATCATATTATGTAGACACAATAAATGAGTCATATAAGACACTTGCCCAACCCTTAGAAAATAGAACCACTTACCATCTTGAAGGGGTATTTTGGATATTATTTAAAAGATGAAAAGAAAAAGCTGGGATGCTGTGTAGTGTTAGTTTGCATGGTTAGCACACATGATGCTTGAAGCATTGGATTTAATCTCCAGCAAGTCTCCACCCCAGAACAGAAATTCATAGGAAAAGAAAAAGGGAAGAAATAGACACCAAATTATATATATATATATATATATATAATTTGTATATATATATGCATATATATATATATATATATATATATATATATATATATATATATATATATAAGCAATTTCAAACTTAGAACTTGTTAAAGTGTGTTCATTAAGCTTTCTCGTGTCATTTTATATCTTACCCAGCAGATTGGATAGACCCAAAAAGAGAATTATGGAGAATGGAATAAACAATAGAGTTGTCAGTCCTACAAAAACGTAGGAAAGAAAAGATGTGTTATATCAAAATACTCAACATTTCAACAGTATTAAGGGCAGCTGAAGAGACAACAGCTACAAATTCTCCAGAATTGATTAAAACTATGATGAGATTTAGAAGCCATATGAATTTCATGTAATTTTTTAAAAAGAAGTCTGCCTTAATAAAGTATGAAGAAGCTTCAGAAAAGCAAAAGCAAAGGGCAAGTAATAACACAGTCAGGAAAATAGCAAGTTAAATATGAGATAAAGCATATTGTGGACTGCAGACTCATTAGACTCCATATGCGTATTTACAAATCTTGAGTGCTGAGTTAGTCTTTCAAGATATAAAAGTAGAGAAAACAAATTTTAAAACATTGTCTTTTTGGAGTCTACTCTGGGAGATGGTAATTAAACCTATAAACTAAAAATATGAAATAAATGGAAGGTCAGAATTCTAAATATACTTTTTAAATACCCAACAAACAATGTGTACTTTTTATGTGCTAGAAATATTCTAGTTGTTTGGTTGTTTCTTAATCAAACAACAAGGAGTTGCCATAGAATTCTGTTGGAATATTTTGTTATTAAATGAAACTTAGGTGGATATGCTAAAAAGATGGCTCGGCAGTTAAGAGCATTGTGATCCTTGCAGAGGACCCACGTTCAGATTCCAGCATCTACATCAAGCACCTTTATCTTCTGGCCTCCTCAGATACCCTGCACTCACATACACACGTACTCACATACTCACACATATATATTTTATTAAATATAAAATAATTTCTAGAAAGCTAAAGTTTGTGTTCCAAAATTGTAGATGTGTTATAGAACCTTAACATAAAAAGCCACTAACATGAAAAGCCTCTTACTAGTACAATTACATGAAATATCATGGCACATGGGAAGGTCTGTCTGTCCAGACTGGAATCAACAGATTAATAATTTACTGGTTTAGTGTCCTTCCCGCCTCTGCCCTTGGATACTCACTAATCTTAGAACTATAAATAAATTATTTTCAAACCCTCTGTAATTGAACAAAATTACTTTTAAGCAGGATTATAGGATAGTGTCTTCATTATTTATAACTTCATTTTGACATGAACAACCCACCTAAAAGACATGTGTGAATTCATTACAACATAAACCAAGTTGTTATTTTGCATATAGGTGTCTAAATATTTTCAAGTTATTTTAATTTTACACAAACATCACAAAAGCCTGTGACTGTAAAGCAGTTCTTCAGATACCAGGGGACATTGTTTTTATAACCGAATTTCCTTATTAGGTTATAAATCTCCCTAAATTCCATAAGACTATGGGAACCAACAGCACAGATGTGGCAACAGATGTGACAAGGGGGACAGCTGACATGATTTAACAACTGGAGACATATTATAAACCTATCGTGTGCCTCAAGCAATTGGAATGACAGAAAACAAGAGGAAAGCTCCTCCCAGTACAGCCTCAAGAGCCAGAGCCGGAACACAGATTACTAAATTCAGTGCAAGCCTCACCACCACCTTTCTTCACGCTGCTCGAGATCTCAAAGAAGAGATGAGGGAAAAAAAATTTTCATTGGATAGTAAATTAGTGTGGTACTTATCTCCTGGAAGGCTAATTTGATATTTTTAGAGAAAAAAAAAAACTAACATATTTAAGATGAACAAGTAGCATATAAAATTCTCTTTTTATTTCTATTTTTTAAGTAAACAATTTTATTTTAAAACAGATACATGCACAGATTTTTAAAAATTTTTGCATAAAACTATATGAATATATTTTGTAAGTACTCAATTTTTTAAAGGTTTGACAGTATGCATTGAAAACTTACTAGTTACAATGACCATAAGCACAGAAATTGGCATTCATATAGAAAACCCCCATCATCAAAAGAACAAGATATGTCAAATTTTAAAATCTAAATATGGATCTATTATATATTTTCCTGTATAAATACAAAAACATAATTTCTCTTTATAATACTTTATTTTTAGTTGCATTAATTAATTTCTTTTAACTTTTCAACCAGGCAGTGGTGGCGTACATCTTTAATTCTAGTAATCAGGAGCCACAGGAAGGTAGATCTCTAAGTTCAAGACTAGCTTGGTCTATAGGACAAGGTCTAGGACAGCCAGGGCTACATAGGGAAACCTTGGCTTGAAAGACAAAACAAACTTATATGAAGCAAAACTTTTTAAAGATTTTATTTCTACTTGGAAAGCAGAGGCAGGCAGATCTCTACAGAGTGAGTTCCAAGACAGTCAGGCCTACACAGAAAAACCCTGTCTCAAAAAATAAAATAAAAATTTTTTTCTTTTGTGTATGTGTGAGTGCCTGCATGGGTGTTTGTGTACCACACTTGTGCAGGTGCACAGCCAGAATAAGGCATCAGATCCGTGGAACTGAAGTTATGGGTGATACCTAACCACGGATATGAATGCTCTGACCTGGTGTCCCCTACACCGGCTTCGAGTATTCTTAACTGCAGAGACATCTCTCTAATTCCTAGAATACCTCCAAGAAACAAAAGTCTGCAGCTATGCATCAGGAACAACAAATGTGTCACAGCACACCTATAAGAAAACCAATGAGTATAAAGAATAGATATGTTCTCACAACAGCAGGCACAAGTCCCAAGTTCAAACAACATAAACTGAATCTAGAAAGTACACAAGTACATGTAAGATATGTTCTTCTAGCTGGGCTGCCCTGTCTGGCCTCAGTGGGAAAAGAGGAGCCTAGCTTTATAGACACTTGGTGTGAGAGGGTGAGGAGATATCCAGGGGGTCCCCACCCCCTCAGAGGAGAAGGGGAGGGAGAATGGGGGAAGAACTGTGGGAGGGGTGACTGGGAGAGGGTAGTAAGTGGAATGTATGAATAATAAAAACGTAATAATAATTAATTTTTTAAAATTTCCTTTGGGGTGTCAGCATAAAATCAATAAAGACAAATCAGAGAATTTTAAAAAGTACACATAGATGTACTATCTACCTGAAATATGGGACAATGGGGTAACTGTGTGCTCATATGCAGCTTCTACTCTCAAATAAATGTTGCTCTAACAAAATGGAAATGGGTTTTCTTTGCTTCTAAACAGAACATTCTCCTAATTTTGATTTTTAGAGTCGAAATTCTTGTCACCACACTGAAAAATAATAACCAACTCCTCGAACTACATTGACAGCTCCTTCAGTACTCCTTGGCTGTACTCTGCTTCCTAGACAAACCCAAATCTACATGATAAGAGGACAGCTTCCTAAGGAATGGAAGGATCTTCTACATTTTAAATTAGCAAATTAGTTGTCTATAAAATATGTTTTCAATCCTTAAGAGGTCAAAATAGCAGCGTCTTCCACAAAGGTTCCGAAACAGCTTAATGGGGAAGGGGTAATCTTTTCAACAAATGAGCTAACACTTCTGAAGAACAATCTCCACAAGATACAATGAAAAGAACTTTGATCCTACTATATAGCACACATAAAACAATTTCAAATAGGTCTCGGGCCTAAATTGAAAAGATAAAAGCATAAAAGTATCTAGAAGAAAAAACTCAATTTATTAAATCAGGTTAGAGAGAATTCTTAGTGATGATGGCAAAAGCTTGGAGCATGAGGTATATACATATATATGTATATATACATGTGTGTGTGTGTTTATATGCATGTGATTTAATAAGCTATAAGCAGTTTTTAAATTGTCAGAAATTTTAAAATAAATTTCAAGCTCAATATTTAAATTACTTGTGTCTAAAATACAAAAAAAAACAATATTTAATATGAAGGTAGATTAAATCCCATTTATAAGTTGGTGTGGTAGTTTGAATGAAAATGCCCCCCCCCCCATGGAGTGACACTATTAGGAGGTTTGTTTGAAGAAGGTGTGGCCTTGTTGGAGGAAGTATACCACATGGGGGCAGAGGGGGGAGCTGTGATTTGAGAGTTTCAAATGCTCAACCCAGGCCCAAAGTCACTCTCTCGTCCTGATATCTTCAGATCAAAATATGGAGGTCTCGGGGCTCAACAGCACAATGTCTGCTTCCAGCCATGACAATAACAGACCTAAAGCTCTGCACTGTAAGCCAGCCCCCAGCTAAATACGTTCCTTTCTAAGAGTTGCTGTGCTGGTTTGGATATGTTTGGCCCAGCAACTGGCACTATTAGGATGTGTGACATTGTTGGAGTAGGTGTGGCCTTGCTGAAGAAAGTGTATCACTGTAGGGGTGGGTTTTGAGACCCTCCTCCTAGCCACATGAAACGGATGGAGTCTTCTGTTTGCCTTCAGAACACGATGTAGAACTCTCAGCTGCCATGCTTCCTGCCATGATGATAATGGACTGAACCTCAGAACCACTAAGCTAGCCCTAATTCAATGTTGTCCTTTATAAGAGCTGCCATGGTCACAGTGTTTGTTCACAGCAATAAAGCCCTAAGACAGCCTTTTTCATAGTCTTTCTTCCCAGAAAAGCAATTCTAAGACAGTAGGTAAAAGACTCAGAGAAATATTTCACCAAAGAATAAATGAGTAATTAGTAATATAAGACACCTTTTACTATACATCATTAGAGAAATCAACATTAAACCACTATAAACTCACTGGAATATATAAAATTTAAAAAATACACAGGTACAAATATTTCCAGCCTCAGATTTCTACAGATGTTTTTTATATTTAAGATTTAGTTAGCTTCTAAGATGAAGGGGTCTACAGTTTCACAATTTAGAAAATTACAATAATTATATAGTTTTGTAGTATATAACAATAATTTAAAGAAGGCCAAGAACACTTTCCTTATAGTACAATGGAAATTACAATTGAATCTATGCCAAATATACTAGGAGAAAAGGGATAAAAATTATCCTTTGGAGATTACAAATATGCTAGATTCTTATATCTTCAAAATAATCCAATGGCTTTACAATTTTAATTTGTTTGATTTCTATTCTTTCTCTACCTAAGTACCTGTGAGTTTCTTCTTGTCTCTGTATACCCACCTTCATTTATAAGAACATGAAGTTATATCCCACTACTTCATTGTATATGAACAGAAAATAAGTAAAGACAGTAACTCTACTTATCTGAGCCAAATCTTTTAAAAATGCACAAAGCGACCTGGAACAGCAGAGATCAGGGGACACAGGCCTGGTGAGATTGTGCTGTGAGTAACCAAAGCACAGAGAGGAATAGGCCAACAAGAAACAAAAAGAACTATTTAAAGAATCAACAAAATAAAGAGCTGGTTCTCTGAGGAAATGAACAAGATTGATAAACCTTTAGCCAGACTAACTAGAGGGCAAAGAGAGAGTATCCAGATTAACAAAATCAGAAATGAAAGTGGAGACATAACAACTAAAACTGAGAAAATTCAAGAAATCATCAGATCCTACTACAAAAACATATACTAAATAAAACTGGAAAATCTGGAGGAAATGGATAAATTCCTAGACAGATACCAGATACCAAAGTTAAATCAGGACCAGATAAATTATCTAAATAATTCCATAACACCTAAAGAAATAGAAACAGTCATCAAAAGCCTCCCAACCAAAAAAAAAAACCCAGGACCAGATGGGTTCAATGCAGAATTGTGTCAGACATTTATTGACGACCTAATACTAATACTTTCCAAACTATTCCACATAACAGAGTCAAATCGAACACTACCCAACTCATTCTTTGAAGCCACAACTACTTTCACACCTAAACCACACAGAGACTATAAGGAAAGAAAATTTCAGACCAATTTCACTCATGAACATCAATGCAAAAATACTCAATAAAATTCTTGCAAACTGAATCCAAGAACACATCAAAACAATCATCCATCATGGCCCTATAGGCTTATTCCCAGGGATGCAAGGATGCTTCCACATACGGAAATCCACCAACATAACCACCATATAAACAAACTCAAAGAAAAAGAAAAAGGAAAAAAAAAAAAAAAACATGATCCTATCACTAGATGCTGAGAAAGCCCTTTATGATAAAAGTCTTGGAAAGATCAGGAATTCAAGACTCCATACCTAAACATAGTAAAAGCCATCTACAGAAAAAAAGTAGCCAATATCAGACTATATGGAGAGAAACTTGAAGCAATCACATTAAAATCAGGCACTAGACAAGGCTGCCCACTGTTCCCCTACCTATTCAATATAGTACTGGAATTTCTGGCCAGAGCAATTAGAAAGCAAAAAGAAATCAAAGGGATTTACATTGGAAAGAAAGAAGTCAAAATATCACTATTTACAGATGATATGATAGTATACTTAAGTGACCAAAAATTCCACCAGAGAACTTTTACAACTAATAAACAATTTCAGCAAAGTGGCTGGCAGCCTTTCTCTACCCAAAGGATAAACAGGCTGAGAAAGAAATTAGAGAATTGATACCCTTCACAGTAGTTACAAAGACTATAAAATACCTAGGAGTGTCCCTAACCCGAGTAAAGGACCTGTATGACAAAAACTTCAAGACTCTAAAGAAGGAAATTTAAGATATCAGAAGATGGAAAGATCTCCTATGCTCATGGATTGGCAGGATCAACATTGTAAAAATGTCCATCTTGCCAAAAGAAATCTACAGATTCAATGCAATCCCCATTAAAATTCCAATAAAGTTGGAAAAAGCAATTTGCAAATTCATCTGGAATAAGAAGAAACCTAGAATAAGGAAATCTATTCTCAAGAATCAAAACACTTCTGGGGGAATCACCTTCCTTGATCTCAAGCTATATTACAAAGCTATTGTGATTAAAAACTGCCTGGTATTGGTACAGAGCACGTTGTCCCATTGCAGGGTAATGAGAAGGCAATGCGGTGGAGAGGGGGATCAGAAGGGAGTGCACCTTTGTGAAGGCAACAGGAGGGGGAGGGGGATGGAAGCAGGGCAGAGTAAATTGAGAGTAATGTAAATTTACATTACTCTCAAATGTAAATACAGAGTGTCTAAGAAAACAAAGCTATCTGTCAAGGCAGAAGAAGATCATCTGTGTCTAGTATGTTGTCACATTAGAAGTGATCTTGATTAAATCAGTTCTCCAAAGCTTGAAAGTCTAAATCATTCGCACTAATAACTTGGGCAGATCTTTAACATGCTTGAATAACTATGACCCCTTTTACATTTGAAGCTAGCTCCTATATTGCTGCTATTCATGAAACCTGGAACTCAAATCATTTAGGCTAATATTTTTATCTAGTAATTTATATTCGATAAATTAAAATACTAATTTTTAATTTAGAAAAAGCAAACCTAGTTTAAAATGCTGCTCTCTATTCAACTAATTTTATGTGAAATTTTAATGAAACTATTTTGCATAAAATTTGGTAAAAAAAATAAGTTTAATTACTTCAATTGTGAATAACACCTACTTCAGATAATTTAATTAAAATATTCATGTTCTCATATAATCACAAACTCTTGCCTTTCCCTCAAGTCTAATGGTTTCAGAATTACTGACATTGTTAGTTCTTTTGAATTTAAAATTTCTATCTTTCATGTTTTTCTGGTACCCCAAAATGTGTATATCAAACTGTTTACTTAACTGTCCTAATATTAAGCCTTATCCTGCTCCATCCCAATACACTTTTTTCCTGAAATTTTCCACCTCTAAATGGAAATACCAAAATTTCAGCTAAATGGGGGTAGGGCATAGTTCTGCTTGAGTCCACCATTTTTTACTCCATGCACACAATCCATGAGCAACTTGCAGTAGACATGTCTTCAAAATCTATAACCTAACCATTTCCAGCCTTCTCACTGCGGCTACCCCTTCATTTAAACTACAATTTTCTCTGTGTGAAATATTAAAGTAATAGTACAATAAACTCCTAGGCATCTGTCAATCCTCAATATGCAACACAGAGCTAAACATTATAAAAAGTAAGTTGGATCACATAATTTCTTCTCAACATCCTCCAATGAGTTGACAATAAAGTCAATATTTTTATACTAGTCAATAAATCCCTACATAGTTTATCCTCTTGCCACAACTTATTCCTGTCTCCCAAAAAGGGACAAAGACAACATACTCTCATAATTTCAGAAATAAATTTCTCATAAATTCATGCCCCTGTCTCAGGATCTCTGCATTCAATTTTCCTCTACAGATAACTGTATGACTTACTAATTCTGCTTCAAGTCTTCATTTAATTATATTCTTAGATGGGAACTTAAGCATTGTTTACAATGAGAACCAGCCTATGTTACTTCATAGTCTTCTACTATGCCTCATTTTTTATAGGAAATGATTTTATGTTGCTGTCATCTACCACTTAACTTTAAATTCTGTGAGAGCAAGAATATATGTATATGTTTCTACTGATCACTATCCCAGTGTCTAAAATAATGTTTTGCTCATGTTGGTTTCTGATGAACCTTTGGTTAACAAATTAATTAACAAAAAATTTATATTTCTATATATAATTATATATAATTGGATTAATAAGAATATGTTGGTTTTAATAATGATTCTAAATTTTATGTAGAGTATAAATGGAAAAGGCTTGGGCATATAAAGAAAGATTTGTGGGAAATTGTCCAGATTCTGTAAGTTATCTTTATGCAAGAAGGGCTGGCACAGGGACTGTGATAGGACAGTTTGTCTTATCTAGACAGAGACAAAGTTTTAGAAAGGAGGAGGGAAGCAAGAGAGGAGGGAGAGAAGATGGAAAATAATGAGGGTGACCCGGATCTGTGTGGCCTTAATTAGCCACAGGTAGATATGAATATTTTAAAAGAGATGGATTAGTACAGGATCGGGTTGAGTCATGTAATGTCTCAAACATGGGAACCTTAAACAAAGAAACACAGAGTCCAACAGCTTTCTGGCTCCAGATCCCCTGCTGGGAGAAGTCCTGACAGCTCCTGAGCCACAGGAAACCGCCTACTTTTTTAGCAGACATTGCTTAGAATATGGGTTAATTTACGTTTAGTTTATTTGCTTTATAGATAGTATAAAGACTAATGCTCTATTAAGTCTTACAGGATATCTATATTCTGTCTAATGTGGGCTCCATAAAAATTTTGGCTTAAAATCCTAGTTTGGACAAGCTGTCTGCTTCTTAATGACAGGTATTAATGGAAATGTGATTAAATTTGTCTTTATAGTTCAAAAGAGAGTTCAGATTTTGCCCATGTCACGTGGGAAATTCTGCCCATAATTCTCAACTATTACAGTAAAAAATAGAAGTCTGTACACCAGGCAGAGTGCAGTCTGTCTAACTTGGGCTCCATGGGAATTTGAGGTTGATCTCACATAACAGATTGAAGAAGCCTAAAATTGGCTCATACAATTTTGTTTAGTTTAATTCACTTGTTTTATATTGTTTGAATTTTCAAAATGGGTATGATTTTGAGTTTTGTGATAATATTATTTCTCTGGGAGTGAATACAAGATACAGGTTTTTCAGGTTGCCAACTAAAGGTTATGCTGATTTGGAAAAAGGGTTTTGTCTTTGCATTTTTAGAAAAGGTGATTGATTAGGCTCTGGATACTTTCCAGAGTCATATCAGATTTGCTAGAAGGAGATCTTCTGAAGAACTAGATTCAACAAAATAAAATAAAAAACATGAACAAAATTTTATCCTAATCAGTCTGTAAATCCTACACAGACTGATAAAATCCATACAGATATTTTGATGATTCTGAAGTTTTGTTTTGAGATTTATATATTACAGAACGTTCAACTTTGGTGAGGCTCATTGTCACAAAGCTGAACTGGCCTGCTTGGACTCCTGATCAGGGACTTTCAACTCGAATCCAGTCCAAGACAGATATCAGAGACTAGAACAATCATCAGTGTGGCCTTTGTAAGGCCTGGCTGGCTTCCTCATTTTCCCCACCTCCTCTTCAAAATATCTCAATGCTCATATGCAGCTTGAAGAAGCCATTGAAGAGGAATCGCCCCAAATCCCTGAACTTTGGGGGCTGAAAATGGATAGTTACCACTATGAAAATCACTACTGAAAGCAAAGTTATTAACAGAGAATCAGATTCTTATTCTGTCACATTCTCACTGTTTTGAAAAAACATTTTTTTCAAATTGCCAGCAATAATCTGTAAAAGGAGCAAAACATAGAAACATGTGGAACGTGTATGCTTTGACATGTCTACCAACTTTGAATAATGCTGTTTAGATTATTACACGCATGCAAACTGCATGAAACTGCCCAGCACTACAGTAGCATAATTAACCTACGATACTCCCCAACATCATAAATCATATTTTCTCATGTCCCGAATTCTTGGTACAAAGAACATAAAGGGAATAGTTTCCTTCTTAACAACAGTACCTTAGTACAATGCAAGTTTCTTCTTAAATGAATATTTTTGACATAGTGCTTTTCATCTGCGAACCATTTTTTTAAAAAAAGCAAAAATTGAAGGAAAAGTCAATGAAGTTATCATGTCAAATTTTAAAATCAAACAACTGAGAATGAGTTGGTAATTTTCTTATTCAACAAATTATATAATTTTGCATTTACTCCGCATGAGTTCTTCTAAGTAAATAAGGAAAATAAGAAAGGGGATGAGACAATTGACACATGTCCTCAATAACATAATTTTATTCATCTTATACAACATAAGTAGCACTGTGTGTCTGTGTATGCATGTGTGTGCATGTGTGTGAGCACTGTGTGTGTGCATTTGTGGGTATGCACATGCATGTATATGCATACATGGGTGTGTGCACTGTGTGGAGGGGTGCATATGTGGATAGTGAAGAAAAACTGAGTAAAACAGCTGAAAGACAAGCAATGAGGAAGGAGCTATCTCATACTAAGTGGTCATGGCAAACAAACAGGACTTAGTGCTAAAGGAAAGCAGGAAGCACAGTCTCTGAGACAGACATTGTCAGTGGATACAGTAAAGGCCACTGTGACTGAAGAAGCATGTTGTAGACTGTTGTTAGAAGATGGGGGAGGATCCAGGGGCCAGATCACACAAGGCCTGACAAACAGGATATGCGGTTGGCATTTTGTACTGAAGGTTGTAAAACCCTAGAGATACCTGAAAGTACTAAAATTAATCATATTGAAAAGAGTATACAGAATAACACAGAAATATTTTTATGTAATAATGGAAAGAAATTTTTGGTCATAAATTTACAGTGAAATCAGTTAAAATATCTCCTGATACCGTTGGCTCCCTATGTACAGGGATAGAATAAAACAAACATAAGCTTATGCAATAGTTACTTTTTGCTAGCCTATAAAAGAAAACAACAGTGGATTTGAAGGTAAAAATGAATAAATTCAGTGATAAATCATTATTTAAGCTTAGGAGGGAGGAACGTGAAGACTGGTGAGACCAATAGATTATGAAAATGTCCAGGGCCAATGGACTCCACAAGATCAAAAAAAAAATTATTAACCTTGGGTTTATAGGAATGAATCAGGAAAACAAGAGGTGAGGAAAATTGACTAAAAGGATGAAGTGTTTAAAATCGATGCTTTAGAGAGTAGTTATGTAATAAATACCAAATGGAACATGAAAATTCGATGTCTTTTTTGGCAATTGAGAAAATAGTGCTGGAAATAACAACACAGAACTGATCTGAGGAACAAGGTCAAAATAATGGCGATCATCCAAACCCAAATGTACAACATTATAATGTAGAATCTCAGTGTCCACGTTCTTACGAACCTCATTAGAAATACTCACTGCTCCTCTGCAAAATTGTTCGTTTACATGGAAGAAATATGTAATCACATCTCCCTTTCCTATTTTATCCTCCAAAGTATTTCATCTACCCCTTTCTACTGTCCTTCAAATTCCTGGCTCCTCTTTTTCAATGATTGTTATGGCGTGGATATACATATAATGTGGACATTTCTAAATATAATATGCTTATCCACCTTCATGTTACAAAATGAGACAATTAAAGTCTCTTGCAACAGGTTTTTAGTTATAGATATGATATACTTTCTCCAAATATTCATACATCTAGAAAAACCTATATTATTTTAAAATTTGGGTTTATATAAGGAAATGGAAGTGATGAAAGTAGATAGATAGATAGATAGATAGATAGATAGATAGATAGATAGATAGTTAGATAGATAGATAGATAGAGATGGATAGATTGATGGATAGATGGATGGATGGATGAATGAGAAACTAAATAGAGTTCTGCACCTAAATTAAACAGATGTTATTGGTAATATTATATCAATTAATGATTTCTAAGACTCACCTTTATATTTTCAATTATCATCTGGCATTGGCCAATTGGAGAACTCTGTAAATACTCCTCTTAAAATTTTGTGTAACAAGTAGTTTGAACCAGCAGGCTTAATTCAGGGTGGGGAAAGTCATTTAAAAATGATTTTTAAAAAACAAGTTTTCAAAAAAGACTTCTGAAAGTTTTTTAAACTGAAGGTTTCTGAAAACTTTTAGAAAAGTCTTGAGTGCAATATATCTCCAGGAGCTTAGTCATAATATGTCTCCATGAGATTAGAAGATCATTAAGTTTCTAGAAATTCATGATTGATGTTGTTTGTAAAAACTAGAATACTTTATCCATTGATGAAGCATAAATCATCTTTGTTGTTTGGTGGTTCTAGTCACATTTGATGACTTGATTTGAAAATCAACTATCCAAACCCACCATAGCTCCCAGGGACTAAAACACCAACCAATGAGTTCACAAGGACAGACCTATGGTACATATGCAGCAGAGGACAGCATTTTCTGACATCAATGGGAGAAGAGGCCTGTGGTCCAGTGAAGGCATGTTTTCCCAGTGTAAGGGAAGCCAAGGTGCTGAGGTGGGAGAGGGTAGTTGGGAGAGGGAGCATCTTTATGGAAGCAATGGGAGGGTATAGGGGTGATGAAATTTTAGGAAAGGTATAACATCTGAAATAAAAATGCACAGAATTTCCAATAAGGAAGAAAGGAAGGAAGGAAGGAAGGAAGGAAGGAAGGAAGGAAGGAAGGAAGGAAGAAAGAAAGAAAATACAGTTCTGCAAAGAGAATCTAACCTTGATTCACAAAGGCTTCTTGTTTAAGCAGTAAGCAAAAATGTGTATATAGACTAGAACCTTGAGTAATCAAAGAAATATTTTTGTATGACTTGATAATCATAATCTCTAAGTCATTGCAATGGGTAGAATTCCTAACAGATCTGAGACATTTTATAGTTTCTGACTTGAGAACTGCACAGGAGGAATATTTCCTTGGACAACTCTCAAGCTCATCTCATGTTAACAACAGAACAATGGGCTTTTGTTTGGTTGATTGGTTGGTTGGTTGGTTTTGTTCTGTTTTGTTTTTTATTGGATATCCTCTGCATTTATGTTTCAGATGTTGTCCCTTTCCCCCATCACATTCCCCCTCCCTCTTATTGCCTCCATAAAGGTGCTCCCTCTTCCAACCACCCTCTCCCACCTCAGCACATTGGCATTCCCCCACATTGTGAAAATCAGCCGTCTCTGGACCAAAAGCTTCTCTTCCCATTGATGCCAGAGAATGCTGTCCTCTGCTACATATGCACCTGGAGTCATGGTCTCTCCATGTGTGCTCAATGATTGGTGTTTTAGTGCCTGGGAGCTGTGGTGGGTTTGGTTAGCTGATAATTTTGTTTTTCCAATGGGATTGCAAACCCTGTCAGTTCCTTCAGTCCTTTCTCTAGCTCCTTCATTGGGGTCCTCATGTTCAGTCTTATGGTTAGCTGAAAGCATCCTCCTCAAACAGAGCAATGTTAATTCTCCATCTCTTCTAACTTTTGCTTAAAACCAGAGCTAAGTAGATACGGATAAGAAAAAGTCTTTTCTAGGAGATACTTGTGGAATACTTCTTTTTTGTATTGTTCCTTCTTATAGTTAATTCTTTCCAACACTCAATACAAAGACTAAAAATGATATAAAAAAGTGGGAACCAGCAGTGTGGTCTTCATGCTGTCCTGTTTGGTGTCACAAATGCAAATTATATTACACAGGAGGCAATAAAATTATGGGTTTTGTTGTGTCTGTGGCTTAGACACACACTTCACAAGCTTTCAACATTTAAACAGTAATTATTAATTCAAATTAAAGTATAAATTTATCAAATAAATTAAAAAGTTACTCCCAGCTAAAATAAAAAATTTCTATAAGATGCATGTTTTAAACAAAAGATGACAATATTCTCCTACATCTTTTAAAATCCCCAGTAAGGTAACCAGGTGACCTAGTTTTGGTGCATCTTTTTAAAAATTGTGTTAATGAAGAGACAAGATATAGGTAGTGTTGTTTTTAATAAGGAAAGAACAGTAATAATGGATGTTCTTTTTCCTCCTTAACCCTTCTTATCTCAAATATGGAATCTGAAATGACAAAAAAAATCCATGTTTAAACACACACACAGAGAGAGAGGGGGGGGGGGAACACTAGAATAATTGCAGAAACATTGACTAGAACATCCTTGCAGCTATAATTTCTTATGTAACAAAAATAAAAATTCATTACTTAAGCTTTTGACTCCAAACATTCTTTAAAGACTTATTTCTATTATCTATCTTTAATAATGTGTATGGAGGATAATATGTGTTCTTGAACAAAGGAAGACCAAAGGCACCAGATTCTCCTGGAGTTAAAAGTTATAGCATTTTTACTATGTTAATCTATGCTATCCATGAGCATGGGAGATCTTTCCTTCTTTGATTTCTTCTTCAATTTCTTTCTTCAGTGACTTAAACTTTAGTCATACAGATTCTTCACTTGACCAGTTAAAGTTAGACTAAGATGTTTTATATTCTTTGTAGATATTGAAAAGGGTGTGGTTTTCCTAATCTCTTTCTCCACCCATTTTTCATTTGTATAAAGGAGGGCTACTGGTTTCTTTGAGTTAACTTTGTATCCAACCACTTTGCTGAAGGTGTTGATCAGCTATAGGAATTGTCTGGTAAAATTTCTGGGGTTGCTTATGTATACTATCATATCATTCACAAATAGTAATACTTTGGCTTCTTTCCAATTTGTAGCCCCTTGATCTCCTTTATTGTCCTATTGCTCTGGCTAGAAATTCAAATATAATGCCAAGGAGATATGCAGAGTGGACAGCCTCCTACTGCGTTGAACAGGTGGAGAGAGTGGGCGCCTTGTCTTGTCCCTAATTTTAGTGGAAATGCTTTAAGTTTCTCTCCATTTAGTTTGATGTTGGCTATTAGCTTGCTGTATATTGCTTTAATTATATTTAAGTATGTACCTTGTATTCCTGATTTCTCTAATACCTTTAACATAAAGAAGGTATTGGATTTTATTAAAGGCATTTTCAGAGTCTGATGAGATAATCATATGATTGTTTTATTTCAGTTGGTTCAGATAGTGGATTATTTGATGTATTTTTGTATATTGAACCATCCCTGCATCTCTGAGATGAAGCCTACTTTGTTTTGATGGATGATGTCATTATGTGTTCCTGGATTCAGTTTACAAATATTTCAATGAGTATTTTTGCATTAACGGTCATAAAAGAAATCAGTCTGAAGTTTTAGAAATCAATTTGACATTTTCTAAGAAAACTAGAAATAGTTCTACGTCAAGACACAGCTATACCACACCTGGGCATGTACCCAAAAGATGCTCCAACACATCACAAAGACACTCGCTCAACTATGCCCATAGCGGCTTTATTCACAATAGCCAGAAACTGAAAACAACCTAGAGGTCCCTCAACTGAGGAATGGATAAAGAAAATGTGGATAAAGAAAATGTGGTTCATCTACATGATGAAATACTTATTATTCACTACTAAAAACCAAGGCATCATGAATTTTGCAGGCAAATGTTTAGAACTTGAGAATATCATCCTAAGTAAGGTAGCCCAGCCCCAAAAGTATGTATGTACTAATTTATAAGTGGATATTAGCCATCAAATATGGGTACCATGTTACACTCCATAGACCCAAAGAAGCTAAACAAAAAGAAAGCTCAGGTGAGGAAGTTGGAATCTCGCTGAGAAGGAGGAATAAAATGGCCATAAGCGGATGGAGGGAGGGAACTGAAAGAGAGGAAGTGTGGGGAAGGGAGTGGGGAGTTCAAGATCGGCTGTGGGGAAGTGCTGCAGAGGTAACTAATGGTCATGAAAATGAATGGAAATGTACAGCTGGCAGGAGTCATGAGGTGAAGGGCATCTCCAGAACAAGACAGAGATCTGGGATAAGGAGTCTAAGAATCAATGGGGTTGACTTTAGCTATGACTCACTACATTGGGGATATAGAACCTGAAGATGCCACCTTCTGTATCTAGACAGGAACCCTAGCTGAGAATTAGAGACACCAATGTGTCCACAAAACTTTCAACCCAAAATTTATCCTGTCTACAAGAAATGCAGGCATGAGGGAGAAAGCGGAGACTGAGAAAATGGCCAACCAATAACCAGCCCAAATTGAGACCCCTCCCATGGGCAAGCACCAATCCCTAACACTATTAATGATACTCTGTTATGCTTGCAGACAGAAACACTTTGTCCTCTGAGAGGGTCCACCCAGCAGCTGACTCAGACAGATACAGACACCCACAGCCAAACACTGGATTGGGCACTCTTACAGAAGAATGGGAGAAAGGATTGTGGGCCCTAAAGGGGACAGGAACTCCATAGGAGGACCAACAGATTCAACTAATCTGGACCCTTGGGGCTCTCAAAGTCTGAACCACCAACCAAAAACATACATGTGCTAGACCTAGGCCTTCCCGCTCATATGTAACACATGTACAACTTGACCTTCATGTGGGTCCTAAACAACTGGACCAGGAGCTAGCCCAAAAGCTGTTGCCTGTCTGTGGGATGTGTTCTTCTAGCTGGGCTGTCTGTCTGACCTCAGTGGGAGAGGAAGCATCTAGCCTCAAAGAGACTTGAATTGCCAGGATCGTGGTGGGGAGGGAGATATCCAGGGGGGGCCCATGCACTCAGAGGAGTGAGAGGGGATGGGGGAAGGACTGTGGAAGGGAGTGACCAGGAGGAGTGCAGTAATCACAAAGTGAAGAAAATAAATTTTAAAAAATAAATGTAATTTTAAAAAAGAAAAAACAGCCTATTAAAATTATTGAAGAAGAACCAAAAGTTATTTTTAAGTTATAGGCAATTGTGAACCACATGATATACTGCGAATGAAACTGAGGTCCTCAGGAAGGACAGGAAGTATGCTGAACCTCTGAAATATCTCACCAGCCCTAACTTCAAATGTCTCTGATTACAGAATAGTATGAATTCGATCAGCAGAAGAAACTCCTCAGAGTTTTATGTATTTCCTCCAAACAGTTCTCATCAGAATACTCACTGCTTCAACGTGTGTCTCATTTAACAGACACATGAAAACAGGTTTCCTCGCCTTGGTAACATGTCCCCAGAGCCTGACACGGTGTCTCTTAGGGAGCAGAAGTTGAAACGTATTTGTTCAAATAAAAGAAGTTAGGTGTGCTTTTCCCACCAGCTGCATTAGAGCCAACAGAGTCCTATCTCCAAGAAGTTCACGAACTCCTGACACAGAGCACATGTCAGTGACTAATAACACTGTACAGTAATACCCCAAACTCTGAGCACATTCCACAGGAACAAGAAGTAAAAGTTACTGTGCTTAAGAGGACAGTAACCAAGTGACAAATGCTCCTTTCCTTACCATAACTGTTTACACCAAGACATTGTCTATATTGCACTTACTATAAATTCTATAGAACATAGATTCTGTTGGCTGCCTTGAGCTATAGTTGCCATGCTTAGTTACCTCGTCTTAAAGGATTTATTTCTAAAAATAATCTTTAAAGATTGTCTTTTTGATTGGAAATAGATCCACCTGAAGACCCACTCTTGGGCATATACCCCAAAGATGCCCCACCATGCCACAGGGGCATATTCATAGCAGCCTTATCTGAGATAGATAGAATCTGGAAACAACCCAGATGTCCCACAACAGAAGAATGGATACAGAAAATGTGGTTCATTTATGCAATAGAATACTCTTCAGTGATTAAGAACAAAGACATCCTGAGTTTTGCAGGCCAATGGATGGAACTAGAAAATATCATCCTGAGGGAGGTATCGCATAGCAAAAAGAACATGCATGGTGTGTTCTCACTAATAAGTGGACATTAGCCCAAAAGGTACAAAATACCCGGGACATAATCCACAGGACTCCAGAAGGTTAACAAGTCAAAGGGAAGTGAGGATGCTTCAATCCCACTAGGGAGGGAGAAGAAAGGGGAGGGCAGAGGGATGGGGGGAGACTGGATGGGAGAGGGGAGTTGAGGAGCAGGTCAAAGGGGGAACATGATCAGGTATTGGGGGGGTACCAGGAGTGAAACTGAGGATCAGCAAAATGAATGGAAATATACAACCTTGGGAGGTGAGAAGTGAGATGACCCTCTAGAATGTACCAGAGACTCAAGGGGAGGAACCTTAGATGAAATACCCAGCAGTGGGGAGAAGGAACTTGTAGAATCCACCTCCAGCAGAAAGGGCATCAAGTGGAGGGATGGAGTGGTCATCCCACAGTCACAAATTCCGGCCCAGAATTGTTCCTGTCTAAAATAACTGCAGGGATGAAAATAGAGAAGAGACTGAGAGAAAGAAACAGGCCCAAATTGGGATCCATCTCAAGGGGAGCCTCCAAGGCCTAACACTATTACAGATGGTATAGTGTGCTTACAGCAGCCTAACATGGCTGCCCTCCAAGAGACCTAACAAGCAGCTGACTGAGAGGGCCACAGATACTTATAGCCAGCCAATGGTCTGCCTTTAGGGACCCCTGTGGTTGAATTAGGAAAAGGCTGGAAGAAGCTGAGAAGAACAACCCTACAGGAAGACCAGCAGTCTCAACTAACCTGGACCCCCTAGATTTCTCAGACACTGAGCCACTAACCAGACAGCATATACAAGCTCCTGGTCCAAGGCTCCAGATATATATACAGCAGAGGACTGCCTGGTCTGGACTCAGTGAGAGAAAATGCACCTAACCCTTAAGAGAGTTGAGGTGCCAGTGATCACAGAGGCCCGGTGGGGCTTGGGAAGGGGTATGGGAGGAGATGGGGGAGGAGAAATGGGATAAGGAACTGTCAGAGGGTTAACTGGGATGGGGAATAGCAACTGGTTTGTTAAAGATTAAAGATAATAATAAAAAAGATTGTCTTTCTGTTTAGTGTGTGTGTGTGTGTGTGTGTGTGTGTGTGTGTGTGTGTGTGTGTGTGTGTGTGTATACACTCACAGAAGATATTTCAGCACCCAAATGACTCATGGGTTTAATATTAATAAAATGAGCATGGTAGCTATAGGAAACCCAACTAGGAAAAAACATATAGAGTTCCTTCTGCCAGCAGCCACACACTGATGGTGTAGACCAGCTTCAGGTCTTCTTCCACTACATACCAAAAGGATCTGTCAGGCTTCCAAATTCACTGGGTCAGCCTATCTTTGTAGTAAGTCTCGTATACCGTTACATTTTCCCTGTCACAGCTACAGCACAAATCCAGGAATCATTCATTTAGCAGCAACCGCTTTATAAGCAGCCCAAGCACATAACTTTAGTTAAATGGTGCCATCTGCTGACATAAATCCAGCAGCAATACGCAAAGTCCCGAACCAAGAATGGCATGGAAACCTCTTGACAGCATTTGACCCAATGTGTCAAACAGGAGATGCTTTATCATTCCAAGCATGAGACACTCAATGAATCTCACCAAGACTGTAGCGACCTAACAAAGGGAATTAAAGTGGGTGTCTGAGTCCTGTTTTACGCTTCACATTCTTTAGTCTCTAATGTAAAGATTTGGCTCCAGTGAGAGTCCCTACCCAGCATATAGAGAACATTTGAAAGGTGTTAATATCAAAACATCTACAGTCAGATACACTTTCTCAATGCCACCAATGATCAGAAAATTTTTATAGCTCTCAGCATTTTGAGGACCACTTCCTAAGGAAATTTGCACAAAATTAAGCATCTTTCTCGCTCATGGGAGCCTCTATTCCTCTTTAGTATCAGTTACAGGAATTATAAATATAAAATGTTTATACAATTTCATTTCATTCTTATCTCTAAGGTATTGTAATAGAAGCTTGCACAATGATCCAATAACATCTTGTAAATAGATTACTGAGTGGAAAATACCTTTCTCCAGCCTCTCTCCTAGTGCAAGTCCTCTCACAGACAAGATCTGGATTTAACTGAAAGTGTCCCTTCCCAGCATCACTCTCCAGTTACCCAGGCTTTTCTGAACTCCTGCAGCCCCTTGTTTCAACCCCCAGAGTCTAATTATCAATCACATGCTGACTTGACGTCTGTGTATATATATTAATAATACTTTGACTTTAAGGGGCAGTTTTCCCCCCAAGGTCCTCGATTTGTTAGCACATGTCTATGTAGCTAAGCGAAACTTCATAAATACACTGTGAACTATTGTTACTTAAATTGTTCTAACTGGAAAATCCCTGCTTGGTTTATTTAAGTGAGTATTGTAAAGAGTCACTATTGACTGTACTATACAAGAATATAGCATTCCCCATGTTAACCAATAAATACTTATTCGAGAGGCAAGAGAGGTGACTTAGGACACTGGCCATGGAGCCTCACAACCTGAGTTTGATTCCAAGGATTTGCCAGGCAAGAGCTAGCCAATACTCACATGAAAACACACACACACACACACACACACACACACACACACACAAAGTGTAATGAAAAAGTCAAGGTGTACTTGAAAATCCATAATATGCAGTGCTGTTTTGCTGGAGCAAAATGCAGGTACTTCCTAGAGAGTGCACCTTTGCATGTTACCTCACAGAAGAATCCCCGTGAACTTCTCTTTTCTCTATTCACAGCCACACAGGTAGAAATTATCATTAAGCATCCAAAGGGGGAAATCATGTAAATTTTTCGGGATACTATTTATTTTAACTAGAAATTTGATTCCATAATATTTGTAAATTATGGATTCTCAAAGGACTTAAAAATGTTAAAAGTTCACGCGTCTTGTTAAAGATTAAACCAAATGTTCACAATAGGTGTAATAATAAAGAAACGCCATTCTCTTCCAAGTTCATGAGTAACATTCAGACACCATGTTATTTTCCCTGAGAGGTCAGGTTTCTAAGCATCAAGCCACACTTTTGGCATGCCTCAAGATCACCCAAAAGAGAATAAGACACTATTTGCTGAGCCCTAATTTCAAGCCTGTGATTTAGTAGTTTTTGAAGTAAGATACAAAGCTACAGAAGTTAGTGGGTGGCTAGTGCTGCTGACACAAAAGCCACAGTGTGAGAACTTGTTTTGAAAGATTAGACTGAGGCTAATCTAAAGTCACACACTTGTACAGAGTTGTACCATTCACTGTAACCTCAGGAAATGTCTTGATTTTATGATCAGATGACAAAATATACATAATTAATAGTTACAGCCATAATATGTGTGTCTTACTTTGCAATCAGTACAATGGGTGCTACGAAAACATCACAGGCTGAAGGACTCAGGCTCAAAGCCCAAGCATCCACACAAAGTTCCTGGCGTGGCAGTGAGGGTGTGCAACCCCGAAGAGTAGAGACAGGATTCCTGGGTTTGCTACCTGGCAACGAAGTTCCAAGTTCACTGAGAGACCTCACCTCAAGAGAATAAGCAGAAACACACACCAGAACATTTAATATCTTCCTCTGGCTTCCCTGTGTGCAAACATATGAACACACACCACACAGACACATTCACATACAAACATATATACACAAATGAAAAGAATTGATATAATGTGATTATAATAATTTCTAAATTAAAACAAACACATGATAAAAACTCTCATACATTATTTATTTCTAGACATAACACTATTATATATTAATAATTAAATAACTTTATACAATGTCTCTTATTCCTACTTCATCTTCATTTGCCCATGAAAGGAAATATTGTCTCATATAGTTCTGTGCTACATTATTTTGCCTGAAAAAAATGTCTAACACACAAGTATTTTTAATATGATTTATGAATGAAAATTATTAAACACATTAATAATGTGAAAGATTTACACTATGAACTTGTATTCACACTCTGAAATGTGCTGACAGTGTAGTAACTATAAACTGTTATTATCCATTGAATATTTTTTTCTGAGCAGACCACAAGATGTCACCCTAACATCTAAAAACGTAGCTTCTAGCATGATGAAAATAAACTGATTTAAAATTTTTCAAAACAATGTTTTTTTTTTTATTATATTGAAGTCATAACATTGGAGGGTTCATTAGGAAGTATACTTATTCTTTAAGTATAATGGAAGTATTTTCAAGATTGTTTCATTCATGTCACTTTTTAGATGTTTTAACAATAGTCACCATCATACACAAGCAACAATGTCTCTTTGTAACTGCACTGTGCTTGGGTAAGGCAGGGCCGGCTACTGTGCTTCTGCTCAGCATAGCAAATAAATAAGTAGATAAGAAAAATAAAACAAAATGTCATGGATTAAGTTGTTTTTTTTTTTAAAGAAATTTTTCTTTTTTTATCTATTTCAGATACATTTTTAAGGTTGTAATAAAGTATTTGTGGGTACATATACATACACACATATATATATGTAACAATAATATAGGAAAAGGGGCTATTAATTTGAGGGGTTAGGAGAGAGACAAGGAAGCGCTGTAGGGAGGAAAGGGGGATGTGATACAGTTCTATTTTAATTAAAATATATTCTTTTGTTGTTGTTGTTGAGCTTCACACGGTCTGTGAGTTCATTCTGGGGTGTTCAGAGCTTTCTGGGGTTAGTATCCCATTATCAGTGACTGCATAATATGTCTGTTCTTTTGTGACTGGGTTATCTCACTCAGGATGATATTCTCTAGATGCATACATTTTCTTAAGAATTTGGTTAAGCCATTGTTTCTGATAGCTGAGTAGTACTCCATTGTGTAAATGTACCACAATTTTTGTATCCATTCATCTACTGAAGGACATCTGGGTTCTTTCCAGCTTCTGGCTACTATAAATAGAGCTGCTATGAACATTGTGGTGCATGTATCTTTGTTGTATGTTGGAATATCTCTGGGGTAAATGCCCAGAAGTGGAACAGCTGGGTCTTCAGGTAGTACTATGTCCATTTTTCTGAGGAACCGCCAGACTGATTTCCAGAGTGGTTGTACCAGTTTACAACCCCACCAGCAGTGGAGAAGTGTTCCTCTTTCTCCACATCCTTGCCAGCATCTGCTGTCATCTGAGTTTTGGATCTAGGCCAATCTGAGTGGTGTGAGGTGGAATCTCAGGGTTGTTTTGATTTGCATTTCCCTAATGGCTAAGGATGTTGAGCACTTCCTTAGATGTTTCTCAGCCATTCGATATTCCTTGATTGAGAATTTTTGTTTAAGTCTGTACCCCATTTTTTAATAGGGTTGTTTAATTCTCTAGTGTCTAGCTTTTTGAGTTCTTTGTATACCGTTGGATATTAGGGCTCTATCTGATGTGGTGTTGGTAAAGGTTCTTTCCCACTGTTGGCTGCCGTTCTGTTTTCTTGACAGTGTCCTTAGCCCTACAGAAACTTTGCAATCTAATTAAGTCCCATTTGTCAATCTTTGACCTTAGAGCTCAAGCTGTTGGTGTCCTGTTCAGGAAATTTTCTCCAGTGCCTATCAGTTCAAAGGTTTTCCCTACTTTCTCATCTAATAGTTTCAGTGTACCTGGTTTAATGTGGAGATCTTTGATCCACTTACACTTGAGCTTTGTACAAGAAGATAAGAAAGGGTCTATTTTCATTCTTCTGCATGCTGAGTGCCAGGTGGACGAACACCATTTGTTGAATAGGCTATCCTTTTTCCATTGCATGTTTACAGCTCCTTTGTCAAAAATCAGTAGACCATATACGTGAGGGCTCATTTGTGGATCTTCTATTCTATTCTATTGATCCACGTGCCTATTTCTGTACCAGTACCATGCAGTTTTCAACACAATAGCCCTGTAATATAGCTTGAGGTCAGGGATAGTGATTCCCACAGATGTTTTCTTGTTGTTGAGGATGGATTTCACTATTCTAGGTCTTTTGTTATTCCAGATGAAAATGCACATTGCTCTTTTCAACTCAATGAAGAACTGGGTTGAAATTTTGATGGGGATTGCATTGAATCTGTAGATTGGTTTTGGTAAGATGGCCATTTTTAAAATGTTGATCCTTCTAATCCATGAGCATGGGAGATCTTTCCATTTTCTTAGATCTTCCTCGATTTCCTTCTTTAGAGGTTTGAAGTTCTTGTCATACAGGTCCTTCACTTGCTTAGTTAGAGTCACACTAAGGTATTTCATAGTTTTTGTGACTATTGTGAAGGGTATCTTTTCCCTAATTTTTTTCTTCGCATGTTTGTCCTTTGAATATAGGAAGGCTACTGATTTGTTTGAGTTAATTTTATATTCAGCCACTTTGCTGAACTTGTTTATCAGCTGTAGGAGTTCTCTGGTGGAATTTGTGGGGTCAGTTAAGTACACTATCATGTCATCTGCAAATAGTGATGTTTTTACTTCTTCCTTTCCAATTTGTATCCCTTTGATTTCCTTTTGTTGTCTAATTGCTCCAGCCAGGACTTCCAGAACTATGTTGAACAGGTTGGGGGAGAGTGGGCAGCCTTGACAAGTCCCTGATTTTAGTGGGATTGCTTCAAATCTCTCACCGTTAAGTTTGATGTTGGCTGCTGGTTTGCTGTATATTGCTTTAATTATGTTTAGGTATGGGCTTTGGATTCCTGTTCTTTCTAAGACTTTTAACATGAAGTGGTGTTGGATTTTGTCAAATGCTTTCTCAGCATCTAGTGAGATAACCATGTGGTTTTTTTTCTTTGAGTTTGTTTATATGGTGGATTACATTGATGGATTTCCTTATATTAAACCATCCCTGCATCCCAGGGATGAAGCCTACTTGATCATGGTGAATGATCGTTTTGATGTGTTCTTGAATTCGGTTTGCAAGGATTTTGTTGAGTATTTTTGCATCAATGTTCATAAGTGAGATTGGTCTGAAGTTCTCTATCCTTGTAGGGTCTTTTTGTGGTTTAGGAATGAGGGTTATTGTAGCCTCAAAAAATGAGTTAGGTAGTGTTTCCTCGGGTTCTATTTTGTGGAATAGTTTGGAGAGTATTGGTATTATGTCGTCAATAAATGTCTGATAAAACTCTGCACTGAACCCATCTAGACCTGGGCTTTTTTTTGGTTGGGAGGCTGTTGATGACTGTTTCTATTTCTTTAGATGTTATGGGATTATTTAGCTGGTTTACCTGGTCCCTGTTTAACTTTGGTATCTTGTATCTGTATAGGAATTCATCCATTTCCTGCAGATTTTCCAGTTTTGTTGAATATAGGCTTTTGTAGTAGGATCTGATGATTTCTTAAATTGGCTCAGTTTCAGTCGTTATTTCTCCACTTTCCTTTCTGATTTTGTTAATTTGGATACTCTCCCTTTGCCCTCTAGTTAGTCTGGCTAAGGGTTTATCAATCTTGTTAATTTCCTCAAAGAACCAGCTCTTGGTTTTGTTGATTCTTTCAATGGTTCTTTTTGTTTCTATTTGGTCTATTTCTGCCCTAAGTTTGATTATTTCTTGCTGTCTACTCCTCTTGGGTGTATCTGCTTCCTTTTGCTCTAGAGCTTTCAACTGTGCTGTCAGGATGCTAGTGTATGTTCTCTCCAGTTTCTTTTTGGAAGCACTCAGAGCTATGAGTTTTCCTCTCAGTACTGCTTTCATTGCATCCCATAAGTTGGGTTTGTCGTGTTTTCATTTTCATTGAATTCTAGAAAACCCCTAATTTCTTCCTTTATTTCTTCTTTGACCTTGCTATCATTTAATAGAGCATTGTTTAGTTTCCATGTGTATATGGGCTTTTTGTTGTCTTTGTTGTTAAAGACCAGCCTTAGACCATGGTGATCTGAGAGGATGCATGGGAGTATTTTGATCTTCTTGCATTGATTGAGGTTCGTTCTGTGTCCAATTATGTGGTCAATTTTCGAGAAGGTGTTGTGAGGTGCTGAGAAGAAGGTGTATTCTTTTGTTTTAGGATGATATGTTCTATAGATATCTATTAATTCTAGTTGGTTCATAGTCTCTGCTAGTTTTGCAGTGTCCTTGTTCAGTTTCTGTTTCCATGATCTGTCCATTGGTGACAGTGGGGTATTAAAGTCTCCCACTATTATTGTGTGGGGTAAAATTTATTTTTTGAGCTTTAGTAAGGTTTCTTTTATGAATATGGGTGCTTCTGTATTTGGAGCATATATGTTAAGGATTGAGAGTTCCACCTGACAGATTTCCCCTGTAATGAGTAAAAAGTGTCCTTCCTTATCTTTTTTGATAACTTTTGGTTGAAAATCTACTTAATTCAATATTAGAATGGCCACTCCAGCTTGCTTCTTGGGGCCATTTCCTTGGAAGGTTTTTTCCCAACCTTTTATTCTGAGATAGTGTCTGTCTTTGTCTCTGAGATGAGTTTCCTGTATGCAGCAAAATGCTGGGTTTTGTTTATGTATCCAGTCTGATAGCCTATATCTTTTTATTGGGGAGTTGATTCCATTTATGTTAATAGATATCAAGGAATAGTGGTTGCTGTTTCCTGCTATTGTTGCTTTGGTAGGTTGAATTGTGCCTGTGTGTCTTTCTTCTTTTGGTTTTCTTCCATAGGATTTTTCATGCTTTTATTATGAGGTGATTCCCCTCATTGTATTGGGTTTTCCACCTATAATTTGTTGTAGGGCTGGGTTTGTGGTCATATATTGTGTGAATTTAGTTTTGTCTTGGAATATCTTCATCTTGCTATCTATGGTGATTGATAGTTTTGCTGGGTATAGCAGCTTGGGCTGGCACTTGTACTCTCTCAGGGTCTGCATGATGCTTGTCCAGCTTTCATAGTCTCTGTTGAGAAATCGGGTGTGATTCTGATTGGTCTTCCTTTATATGTTACATGACCTTTTCCCCTTACTGCTTTTAGTATTCTTTCTTTGCTTTGAGCACTTGGTGTTTTGACTATTATGTGTCAGGAGGAATTTCTTTTCTGGTCCAACCTATTTGGAGTTCTGAAGGCTTCTTTTATGCTCATGGTCATCTCATTTTTAAGGGTAGGGAAGTTTTCTTCTATGATTTTGTTGAAGATATTTACTGTACCTCTTAGTTGATATTCTTCGCCCTCTTCTATTCCTATTATCCTTAGGTTTGGTCTTCTCACTGTGTCCTGGATCTCCTGGACATTTTGGGTTAGGAACTTTTTGGTTTTTGCATCTTCTCTGTTTTGTCTATGTTTTCAATGTTGTCTTCGGCCCCAGAGATTCTCTCTTTCATCTCTTGTAGTCTGTTGGAAATGCTTGCATCTGTGACTCCTGATTTCTTTTTTAGGTTTTCTACCTCTAGAGTTGTCTCTTTTAGTGTTTTCTTTATTATGTCTATTTCCGTTTTAAATTCCTTTTTCCATTCCCTCATCTCTTTGGTTCTGTTTTCTTCTAGTTCTTTGAGTGTTTTTCTTGTTTCTTCTTTAAAAGTTTCTAATTCTTTATGCTTTTCCTCCCGTTCTTGTTTAAGGATCTCTATCATCATCTTGAGGTAGGATTTCGTGTCTGAGTCTTCTTTTTCTGGAGTGTTTGGGATTCCGCTGTTTGTTGTGATGGGAGAGCTGGGTTCTAGTGTTGCCAGGTTGTCTTGGTTTCCCTGGGGTACATTCTTTTGCTTTCCTCTTGCCATCTTGTTGTCAGTGATTGGTTCTTGCCTTTCCCTTGTACCTGGCCTGTCTCCCTGTATCTCCGCTGTTCCTGGTGGTGGATGTTCAGGGTGCCTGTTGTGCACCCTGGAAGCTTTCGGCTGGGAACAGAGGGCCAGATGCTGCCGGGTTCCTGGGTCCCTGGATCAAGCCCAGCAGGCAGGCGCACACTTTCCACGTGCTCCGCTGAGATCTCTCTGCCCCCTGGCTGGTCGGAATCCCTTCTCACCCGGTTCTTGCCAGTCCTGTGTTGTCTCAAGAATTTTTCTTTTGCTACTTATTTCTCTCTCAAAATTTTAAGAAAATAGAGAATTATCTATATAAATGCAAAAAAATATATTTACATATATCATATGTAAATAAGTCATGTTCTTTTTTGTGTGTTCAGGAGAAATTTTTGCTAACTTTCAAAGTACGTTATTCCAGTGTGAGCTAATAGGGAATGAGAAATGAAAGCAAATCACAAAGAAACTGAAGAAGCAAGGAAGAAAGGTCGTCAAGCAGTTTACCTTGCTCCAGGACTGCCCTGCTGTTTGCCACGAACTAGTCTATATTATCATTTTTATAGTCTTTTACATTCTCATTCAAAAATATTCTAGACTGTAATTACTCTTATAAACTGATAAAATTATAGAGATTAGAAAAACACATAGGTCCCTCCCTACCCTCTCCTTTGGCTGCTTTCTCCTCAGTCCCAAATGGGACTGAGGCATCCTCACTTGGGCCCTTCAGCATGTTGACATTTTTGAGTTCTGTGAACTGTGGCACCCTGAGTATTCTGTACTTCTTTTGGCTGATATCCACTTATTAGTGAGTACATACAATACATGTCCTTTTGGGTCTGAGTTACCTCACTCAGGATGATATTTCCTAGTTCCATCCATTGGTCTGCAATACTCAGGATGTCCTCGTTCTTAATAGCAGAACAGTATTCCGTTGTATAAATGTACCATATGTTCTGTATCCATTCTACTGTTGTGGGACATCTGAGTTGTTTCTAGCTTCTGTCTGTTACAAATAAGGATGCTATGAACATAGTGGAATGCATTCCCCATGGCGTGGCAGGGCATCTTTGGGGTATATGCCCAGGAGTGGTATAGCTGAATCATCGTCAGATAGATCAATTTCCAATTTTCTGAGGGATCTCCAGATTGATTTCCAGAGTAGTTGTACCAGTTTGCAACCCCTCTTTCTCTACATCCTTGACAACGTAAGCTGTCACCTGAGATTTTTATTAGCCATTCTGATTGGTGTAAGGTGGAATCTGAGGGTCATTTTGATTTACATTTCCCTGATGACTAAGGACTTTGAACATTTCTTTATGTGCTTCTCGGACATTCAAGATTCCTCTGTTGTGAATTTTATGGTTAGTTCTACATCCCACTTTATTGGATTGTTTGGTTTTTTTTTTTTTTTTTTTTTTTTTTTTTTGGTAGTTAGCTTCTTGAGTTTTTTATATATTTTGGATACTAGCCCCCTATTGGATATGGGGTTAGTGAATTTTTTTTCTCAGTCTATAGGATGCTGATTTGTCTAATTGACTGTATGTATCCTTTGCCTTACAGAAGCTTTCCAGTTTCATGAGGTCCCATCTGAGAGTGTAAACCATTGGAGTTCTGTTTAGGGAATTTTCCCCTGTGCCAGTGAATTCAAGGCTCTTTCCCACTTTTGCTTCTATTAGATTCAGTGACTCTGGTTTTATGTTGAGGTCCTTTATCCACTTGGACTTGAACTTTGTTCAAGGTGACAAATATGGATTTATTTTCATTTTTCTAAATACAGACTGCCGGTGAGACCTGTGCCATTTACTGAAGATGTTTTCTTTTTTCCATTGTACATTTTTTGACTTCTTTGTCAAAGATCAAGTGTACATAAGTGTGTGGTTTTATTTCTGGGGAACATGATCAGGTATTTGGTGGGGAAAAAGGACTGAAGCCCTGAGAGCCAGCAGAAAGAATGGAAACAGGCAACTTTGGGAGGTAAGAGGTAGTGGGACCCTCCAGAATGAAAAACTCTCAGGACTCAAAGGAAGGAACCTTAGATGAAATGCCCAACAGTGGGGAGAGGGAACTTGTAGAGCCCTCCTCCAACAGAAATATAGGGCATCAAGTAAGAGATGGTGTTGCCATCCCACAGTCACACACTCTGACCCAGAATTGTTCCTGTCTGAAACTACTGCAGGGTCAAAATGGAGAAGAGTCTGAGAAAAAGGAAGTCAAATGACAGACCCAAAGTGGGATCTAGCTCAAGGGGAGGCCCCAAGGCCTGACACTATTACTGAGGCTGTGGAGTGCTCACAAAAAGAGGCCTATCCTTATTGCCCTCCAAAAGACCCAACAAGCATCTGAAAGAGTCAGATGTAGATATTTGCACCCAACCAATGGACAGAAGCTGCTGACCCCTGTGGTTCAATTAGAGAAAGACTGGAAGAAACTGAGGAGCAGGGAGACCCTGTAGGAGGACCATTAGTCTCAATTAACCTGGACCTCCCCCAAATTGCTCTGACACTGAGCCACCAACCAGGAAGCATACACTAGCTGATACAGCAAAGGACTTCCAGGTCTTGACTCAGTGAGAGAAGATGCACCTAACCCTCAAGAGACTGGAGTTCTCAGGGAGTGGCGAGGTCTGGTATGGGTTGAGGGTGTGGGGACATCGTCATGGAGACGGGGTGGAGGTTTGGCGGGAAGGAGGTATGGGATGTGGAATGATAAAGACTACAAAAATGGTGGCTTATATCTAATGATATTCCTCATGTATTAATAAAGGGCTTGATAGAGGTCATGTGTAAATACTGTAGCACAGCCCTCAAGAATAGCATTTCATTCCATTACCATTTGTGCTGGCCTTTGGCATTATGAGTCCTGTTTATGAAGTTAGCTAGTTATTCACGGTATTATTTCAATGCTTAGGCTACATGGATATTAGACCAGTGGCTAAAGCCACAACCTTCATTATCTGTAACAAAGAGAAGTACAAGGATGGAGGAGAAATCGATTTCTATAGTGTTGCCTATTGTTTATAGACAATAAGCAATATCTTATTTATCAATGGCTACCAATCTATGCTGTTATAAGGATGTAAATCTTCTTCAGAACACATGTGGAGACCTTAAAAAAATTACACAATGAAATGGTCCATAATAATGACTTACTGATCAATGCTTTGCTTCCCATAGAGTTCAACAGAAAACTGTGCTTTGTGCTACAGGACCCCATTCTTTGTTTTTGCTTTTAACTGAATTTAAATGGCCAGCCAGAGCAGCGTACGATACAGGTTACTACAAAATAGCAGATTTTTCCAGATTTATTAGGGGAATTCAAGCCACACTAGAGGCTCTCTGCCAAGATATTTATCTCCCGGTTAAAATAATGACAAATGTCGTAGACAATCACTCATCTGCCTTCTTGTCCTGTAGGCAATAGTGTTAGCAAATGATTACATTTCAAAGCATGTAGATTTATCTAAAAGCATCTGATAATATTCTTCCTAGACCAGGTCTCAGCAGCTCAGGCTCCCGAAAGACAGCCAGTCTTAACTAAACACATTATGCGAATCAATTTAGATGCACTTCCATTTAGTTAATGGCCTTTATGAATCATCAACTAAATGACATATTAATACTTAATTCATAAATGTTCTGCAAAATACTATTCTCTAATGACCGTGGTTATTTAAATTCTGTAAGACTCCATTTAGAGCCACTTCTATTTAATACTAGCTGATGATGATATTTGCTTGTGTCTTTAATTTTTGCCAGCCACAATCAGCCACAATAGATGAAAGGAATCATTTTTCCCACAGGTAAAATAATTTTGTGAAATTTTCAACTTCTATTTACATTCAATAAATTGATTTTTAAGTCTTTAAAACTTAATAATCTCTAAAATTATACTGAAACTATAATCTTAATTATAAAAAAGAAGTTATTTTAACACTCAGCCTAATTCCTGTTCCTACTTTCAATACATGTTAGCATTAAATGTGATGCAAATATCTAATAGACTCACTGACGTATTTTCAAATGTACTGTGTTGTTGCTTAGCACATACAAAGTGCTGACCTTGGTACCTGGTGCAAAAGCTAAATAAACAGAAAAATAAAAGGTATCATATGGCAAATGGAGTTATCTTAATGTTCCATTTGTTGTTTTCAAGGAAACATTGATTGATGATTGATTAATTGACTGATTTCCCTTGTTGCTTTTTCTCTTAAGACAGCTTGAAGAGATCAATTTAACAATATGTAAGCAAGTATAAAAGATGTATAAAGCCACTCATCAATAAACCATGGACTTGATATTTTTCACATCCCTAAAGAGAAGGCTAAGATCACCAGATTATTTTTTGTTACACATTGGTAAGCATTGAGTTTTCATGAGTAAACTTTTCAATTCTGGGTCTAAACTCTCCTAAAAGAAGCACAAGAAACTAAGGGTTTCACTTTAACTTTGTTCTGAGGACAGGAGACATTGGTGTGAGCAGAACCCAGGGTAATTTGTGCTCCACAAGTCATTCCCTTTCTTTATGTATGATGCCCATCCCCAACTCTGCACAGACTTGGAATCCTTACCTGGGCACATTGTTCTCCCCATCTTCTTACCAAAAGTATCCTTTCTATGTGGACATTTTTCAATAACCTACCCTCATTTCTAAGCTACAGCAATTGTTTTTTTTTAAGTGAGAATAATGATGAGAGATCTTCCCTTAGAATAAAAAGCAAAATTATAGCAGGTGTGTGTGTGTGTGTGTGTGTGTGTGAGAGAGAGAGAGAGAGAGAGAGAGAGAGAGAGAGAAACTTTTTGTCGTCTGTGACATTATTCAAACAATTTAGCCTGATTCTGGCCACTAAGACTATAAGTAATTTTTGTAATACATACCAAGCAATGCTTGAAATAAGCTGCTCTTGAAAATACTCATCACCTTTTTAACAGCATTTTTCAACGGCTGCTCCTCAGGCTTTCTTAATTTTTTGCAGTATTCCTCCAGTAACGACAAAGCTCGGTCAGTATCTGAAAAACAAAAATTTAAAATCTACCGTGTGGTCCCAGAAAAAGCATTGACTAAGCTCATCTAATCTATAGATGTGTTTCTGATTTCACAACACAAATTACTTAGTAAAGGGATCATCTATTCCATGAACTGCCAAATGAAATTGATCATTATATCCAATGGTAATTTCAAAGTCCACTTTGGTTTCCTTATAGTCTTGTCTTCCAAATGAGTCTGCAACTGTGAACCACACAAAACAAAAATACACTGCTGGCCAGATGTTTACATAGTAAATGATTCCATTTGTAAAAAGAAAAAAACATATTAAATTGATGAATGCCTAAAAATACCGTCAAGCATCCCTTATGACTTTGAAAGCCTCTTCCCCACGGAGAATTTACAAACCCAAATTTTCTGCCTTATTTTCCAATATGTGCATCATGCCTTTCTAATGCACACCGGTGCCCAAATCATACTTTCTCTTCCTGCTTCCCTCTACACATGCACACGCACACAACATGGCGGGGGTTGGGGGAAGACACACACTCATACATAAATACCTGCAAATGCAAACTACATGCATGCACCTCCTTTTTCCTCCCCCTGTGAGCTCATCTTTGATTTCACTACTCCCTGTGCTGAGATAATCCACCCACTACCACGACCTCACTCCAGAATCAGTGTTTTATTGAAAGGGTTCATTGACAACCAGGTCTGGATATAAAACCCAGCTGCTGTGTGTGACCTACAGCATGTTACATAGCATAGAGCGTGTAATATATATAGTAAGACATCATAACTAGAATCTTCACCTCTCGCAGAAACAAATCATTAGAAGTCCCCAGAGTGACAGATTTTGCATACATGTGAGAACTGTCTCTAAGCTTCCAGACTCTTTTCTTTCTAATGCCATCCCAAGATGTGTGGGGAGCCGAATGCGGACGCCATTACAAGATGGCGCTGGCTCCCTCACGGTTTGAGGTAAACAACTCCATATATAGTAATGCTCTTGTCAGCTAAAGCGCTGCACCCTGCGCATGCGCAGTACATAACCTAATTCCAGCCAATCCTGAGGCCTCTGGTGTCGGCAGACTGGTGACAACCAATCATGGCAAGCCCGTATGCGCTTCTCCCTATATAAGTGGACAGCTAGGGTAGTTCCGGGCCCCTGGCTTCCTGCTCTCCCTTCAATCAAGAGGCTCCCACAATAAAGCGTGATCTGAGAAGAATCCTCTGGTGGTGGTCGTCTTTCCTCGCTGGTCGAGGAGCGCGCTGCAAAGATGTACACTTGGAATGTAATCACAACAAGTAACATCTGAATACTTTTTCTGCATACAGCCTCCTTTCCTCTGAACTCCTAAGTTCTTCCTCAAGCCTTTCTCAGCTTGTGGTACTTCCTAGTTCACTGTAAGTCAGAACACCTTCTACAAACTCTGAGCATATACTGACTCAGGGAACCGGTTCTACGTTTTAGTCGTTTGTTACTGTGGATAAGATATTTATGCCTCTATTAAAAATAAAATCCTTGTCTCACTCTCCTTGCAACTGCTTACTTGTCACCCATAATTCCTTCTTTCGCTCTCCTCCAGCCAAGCAAGATGCCCAGAGGAAAGAAGGTCAAGGGGGAAGAAGGTGGCCCCGGACCCTGCCGTCATCACAAAACATGAGGCCAAAAAGGTGGTCAATCCTTGTTTGAGATAAGGCCCAATAACTTCGACATTGGGCAGGACATCCAGCCCAAAAGAGATCTAACACGCTTCTTCAAATGGTCCCGCTACTTTACTCCACCGGCAAAGAATCATCCTCTGTACGTGTCTCAAAGCGCCTCCTGCCATTAAGTTCACCCCGGCCTTGGGCAGCTGCTTAAGTACTGGCCAGAGACAAAGCAAGAGAAGAAGCAAAGGCCACTGGCCCATGCTGAGAAGAAAAGTGCCGGCAAAGGGGACATCCCAACTAAAAGACCACCTGTCCTCCGAGCAGGAGTCAGCACAGTCACCACCTTGGTGGAGAACAAGAAGGCTCAGCTGGTGGTGATTCCCCATGATATAGACCCCATTGAGCTGGTGGTTTTTCTGCCTGCCCTCTGTCAAAAGATAGGGTGCCCTACAGCATCATCAAGGGAAAGGCCCAGCAGGCAGATATGTACCACTGTTGACTTCACACAGGTTACCTCAGAAGACAAGGGCGCTCTGGCTAAGCTGATGGAAGCTGTTCCAATTAAAATGACAGATACGACAGATCTGCCACAGCTGGGGAAGCAACGTCCTGGGTCCTAAGTCTGTGGCTTGCATTGCCAAGCTGGAAAAGGCAAAGGTTAAAGAACTTGCCACTAAACTGGGTTAAATGTGCACTAGGTTTTCTGTACATAAATATAATTACAAAATTAAAAAATAATAAATAAAAAATTTAAGGAGTAAGATTCTCTACTATAGATGGCTTTTATACTGTCTTATCTACTCCAGATTGCTGGTCTATTGTTTTTGTTTCTTATACTTTCAGTCACTCCCATCAGCATATAAATAACTTGAAATACCAGTCACTTTAAAAATACTTATTTTTATTACTTTAAATTATGTACAGGTGTGTGTCTCCATGTGCTATATCTGCATCTGAGTGCTCATGCCTATGGAGACCACAAGCATTAGGTGTCCTGAAACTGGAGATGCAGTGACTTGGGAGCCACCTGATGTCGGTGCTGAGAACTAGGGTCCTCTGGAAAAGCAGTAAGTGATCTTAAGCACTGAACCATCTCTCTAGTCCATATCAGAGACTTTTAAACTATTTCTTGACTCTTCAGTTCTCTCCGGTAACCATTTTCCATTTCCCTACTCCAGTTTAGAACAACCCCCCCCCCAATATGTTTACTGTCTTTCTCCTCTTTAGTGGTGTGTATACTACATTAAACAGGTGGTAATGTCACTACAATTTGTCACCGTCACCTCTCGCCTCCTTACTAACACAGCCAGTTCTGATCTAACCCACCAGCAGACAGCCTTTGATGCCTTCTGTGCTTCTGAAGACAGTGATGTGAGTTAATTACAAATTTTACTAATGTGAGGGTAAGATGTTATTTTATTATACATTTCATTCGTTGACTCTCTCTCTCTCTCTCTCTTTCTCTCTCTCTCTCTCTCTCTCTCTCTCTCTCTCTCTCTCTTTAGTGTTTTAGTTTTTGTCCAATTTTTATGATGATAGCCAACTAGGAGTTGGGATTGATGAGTCATAATGCTAATGTGTGTCCTACGGTTTGATTCAGAAATGCTTCCTAACAGCCCTGTGTTAAAGCCTTGGCCATCTGGCATGGCACTTCTGGGTTGTGATGGAAACTCGAAGAGGTGGGACCTTGTTGGAATAAACCACATCGTGGGGCATGCCGTTGACAGACACTGGGACATCGGCCACATCTATTCTCTGTCCCTCACCACTCAGCAGGTGTGAGGCAAACAGACCTTCGACGCCCGGGGATTCCCCCACAGCTCAGTACCACAGCCCAGGCCCATCATATCACTTTAGCAGAGAGGGGAATTTCAAGGCTACTTCCTTTAAAAAAAAAAAAAAAAAAAAAAAAGTAAGAATCTGAGCCCAGAGATTTAGGGCACTTAGCAGAGCTTTTGTCTAGCATGAAATAAGTTCTGGGATGATGGCTTATACCACATGAAATCAAGCATGATTTCAATTTTTATTTGAACTTTTTAAAACATTTCTTAGTGGATCCGAAAGGATTTAAAGGGGGAAATGAGGGCAGAATATGATCACAATATACCAAAAATCATGTATGAAATTATCGAAGAATGAATAAAATACATTTCTAAACAAGCATGGTGGCACAAGCCCACAATCCCAACAGTCAGAAAATACAGACAGAAAGATCAAAAAGCTGAATGTAATCTTCAGCTACATACTAAGTTTGAACCCAGCCTGTGCAACACTGAGTCTTAGTAGCCTAAGCTTTTGATGAGCCGCAGCTACTGCATGGCTGCATGAGTAGACAGCACGCAGCACTTACTGCCTTGGAAGCCACGTGGGTAGTGAGCTAACAGTGGGCAGATCCTAAGAGCCCTCATCTCGAGACTCGCTGGTGAACCAAACCTGAGATAAACCTATTCTTCAGGGAAGTCCACTGTACATCCACCTCAGTTACCATCACCTGTGATGTCTTGGGTCACCAGACTAGCCAGGGAAGTTGATAGGAGTGTGTGTCTTAGCTCTACAAATGTTTACACTGTTCTTGGTGAGCTGTGTGCTTGGGATAGAATGTGCTTAAATGACAGTGGTGGCTACAGATGTGAAATAGGCCTGAGGGACTGGTCCATCTATGAAGACTGCCGAAAGCCAGACAAAGCTGCAGGACAGTAGCTACAAATGAGGTGTCTGGTCTGACCTGGCTCTGGAGCGAGGCTTGTGAACACAGAGCATTCCTTAAGAGGGATTTCCTGATGTTTTTAAATAATACACTATTTAATAATAATACCCTATAATCTCAGCACTCAAGAGACTGATAGAGGAGGACTGAGGGTGGAAAATATAAGCTAACCTGTGCTACACACATGATACTGACTCATAAACCCAACGGTTGGGAATATAACTCCATGCCAGAATACTTGCCGAGCAGGTATAAGGCACAAGGCTTGAGACTCCCTAACAGTGTAAACAATAAGACTATAAAAATGGTGTCTTAGAGACGAGTTTGAGGTTGACTGCCCTCTAGGCTGAAATGATAACATCGCCATGGCAACTCCCAAGCAATCTCAAACTGAACACCATCCAGTGCTAAAGTGGTGGGTGTGACTATAGGCTTAGAGAAACTAAGCAACCCCAGGTCCCGGAAACTCACAGTAGGAGAATTGGAATAAGCAAATCCTCACATGCCAAGATCCTATGAATGCCAACAAGTATCAGGAACCTTTTACAATCTGTCACCTTACCAAACATTCAAAATAAGGTACCAAAAACTGACCAGGCAGTACTCACTGTGGAAGATAGAATATTTAAAACAGGGACCTTCAGAAAATTCAATACAATTAAAAACAACAAGGAGAAATGTTTCAATAATCTAACAAAGAAATTAGAAGTAAAACCAAAATAAATGTAAATCAAACACAAAGTGTTAACATGAGAGATACATTGAAGGATTTTTTTTAATGTGATATAAGACATCAACTGCAGAGTAGCTGCGACAAATATCCAGGACCAGTGAGATTCTCAGTCAGAAAAGGTGTCTGCTGCCAAGCCTTCCTGAATTCAGTCCCCAGGACCCACACAGCAGAAAAAGAGAATCGGCTCCTTCAAGTTATCCTGTGGCCACCACAAGTGCTCATGAGCACATACATGCAGGCAGGGAGGGAAGGGGGGGAGGCAGGGAGAGAGGGGGTAGGGAGGCAGGGAGGGAGGGAAGGAGGGAGGGAGGGAAAAAGGGAGGTAGGAAGGTAGAGGAAGGAGGAAGAAGAAAATGTGGGAGGGATGAATGGAGGGAAGGAGGGGAGATGTTTTAAATTGTAAAAGCAGAGAATTTGAAGACAGTTGGAAAATGCACACACAGAGGATAAAACCAGACAAGAATGAAAAGAGCCTAAAGAAATGTGAGACCAGCACAGAAAGTGCAAGTATCAGGTCATTGGAGCTCAAGAAAGACTTGTGAATTCAGGGTGTGTGTGTTGGGGGGAGTAGACTAAGTCTACAAAGAAACAACAACAGAAAACTTCTCAATAAAGGACACAAATTTGCAGTATAGAAAAAAAAACAAACCTCAGGCCAGGAGTGGTGGTGTACCACATTAATCCCATCACTCTGGAAGCAGAGCCAGGTGGAATCCTGTGAGGTTAAGACCAACCTGCTCTACACAACAATTTGCAAGCCAGTCAGGCCTACAGAGATTCAACAGGAGGAAATAGTTCAACACATTTTATGTGTACCCAGCATTAGAGGATAATAATTCAAAAAGCAAATATTAACAAAGTCAAAAGAATCACTCAACTCCAATATCATAATACCTTGGGACTTAACACCCCATGCAACATTGAACATAAAATCCAGAAAGAAGGCTTTTAAAAAATGCCAGAGTTGAATTAGACCCAAGACCAAATAGACCTAGTAAGTACATTCAAGGTCTATAGGCCATGGCTTTCAGTTGCTACGACTGACATTTTCCTCAGCATCACATGGAACACTTTCCAGGACAGATCCTATGACAATCCAGAAAACAAGTCTCAACAATTATTTTAAATTTGAAATTACACTCAGTGTAAGAAGCCAGTAAAGAGAAATAAATGTCTTTGGAAGCTATACCAATGTGTGGAAATTCAAATTCTTTTAACAACAAACAAATTAAGAAATAAATCAATAAGGAAATATAGTTTTTTAAAACAACTGAAAATGGAGACATGGCATACCAAAACATGTATGTAAAAACTAAAGTATCTAGAAATAAATTTAACCCAAGTATTCTAGTTTTGTTTCTGTTGCTCTGATAAACACCATGTCCAAAACAATCTAGTGTAGAAGAGGATTTACTAGGCTTTCCAGTCACAGACCAAGAAAACACAAGACAGAAACACAAAAGAGGAGCATAAAGCAAAAACCAGTGAGTGAATGGAATATGGCCAGATACCCACCCACACCTACAGCCTGCTTGCTTCTCAGGAGGTCCACAGTAATCAAAGACACAGGTGAGAATCTTGCCCAAATACCCACACCAACTGGAACAACCATGGTGCCCAACTGACTAGGGACCTACCACACACACACACCTCCCAGAGCTTCACGCTGCTTCTGGCCTGCTTCCTACTGGGCCAGATCAGTGGCAAGATACCCACCCACATGCCATAGCTTGCCTTCTAGGAGGTCTACAGTAACCAAAGACACAGAGCCCAGCTGACATGGGGACCCTGCTGAGATCCACCTTCCTACTATCTGCTTCTCCACCCTGGCCAGATCAGTGGGCCTGATACCCTCTCACTTCCTACAGCAAGTCTGCCTTTCAGGAGGCCCAAAGTAACCAGGGACACAGTCTGCGTGGCTTCCAGGAGGTCTGAAATAACCAATGACACAGGAGGCCTGCCCTAACCAGAAACACAAGAGGCCCACCCTAACCAGAGATAGCACTGCCTGCCTCTGGAGACTAGCTCTATCAGCCTCCAAGGAGGCCAGCTCTCATCAAAGACACCCAGACCAGTTAACACCAGAGATAACCAGATGGCCAGAGCCAAGCACAGATTGTAAGTGACAGAACCCAATGAGATCTGGCACTGTGAGAACCCAGTTCTCTCACTACAGTAAACCCTGGATACCCCAGCATGCCTGAAAAGCAAGATAATAACTTAAAATCCCATCTCATAAGGATGATAGAGGCCTTTAAGGAGGATATAAAAAATTCCCCTAAGGAAATACAGGAAAATACAAGTAAACAGGTAGAAGCCCTTGAAGAGGAAACAAATAAACCCCTTAAAGAAATACAGGAAAATACCATCAAGCAGGTGAAGGAATTGAACAAAACGGTCCAAGAACTAAAAATGTAAATAGAAAAAAATAAAGAAAATACAAGGGGGGGTAATCCTGGAGATGAACAACTTAGGGAAGAGATCAGGAGCTACAGATACAAGCATCACCAACAGAATACAAGAGATAGAAGAGAGAATCTCAGGCAACAATAGGAGAAGCCCTTGATACTGTGAAGGCTCAATTTCCCCAGTCTTTGGGGAATGCCAGGGTGGTGAGGTGGGAGTTGGTGGGTGGGAGGGAGAGCAGGGGGATGGGAGAAGGAAGTTCTAGAGGGGAAACTGGGAAAGAAGATAACATTTGAAATGTAAATACATAAAATATCCAATTAAAAAAAGAGGTACAGAGCTAATCAGAGAATTTACAACAGAAGAATATCAAATGGCAGAGAAGCACTTAAAGAAACATCCTTAGTTATAGTGAAATGCAAATCAAAATGATATTGAGATTCCACCTGACACCAATCAGAATGGCTAAGATCAAAAACAAGCGACAGCACATGTTGCTGAGGATGTGGAGAAAGGGGAACACTCCTCCATTGCTGGTGGGATTGGAAACTGGTACAACCACTCTAGAAATCAATCTGATAATTCCTCAGGATATTGGAAATGGTTCTACCTGAAGACTCAGCTATATTACTCTTGGGCATATACCTAAAAGATGCCTTACCATACCACAAGGACAAGTGTCCCAGCATGTTCATAGCAGTCTCATTTGTAATCATCAGAGCTGAAAACAACCCAGATGTCCCTCAACTGAAGAATGGATACAGAAAAAGTGGTTCATTTACACAATGGAATACTATCTGGCTATTAAAAAACGAGGACATCATGAATTTTGCAGGCAAATGGCTGGAACTAGAAAATATTCTGAGTGAGGTAACTCAGAGACAAGCAAATATACATGGAAGGTGCTCACTGATAAGTGGATATTATCCAAAAAGTACAGAATACCTAGGCCACCACCCACAGACCAGAAGAAAGTAGAAAGACACACGTGAGGGTGTTTCGATTCCACTTAGAAGGGGAAAGAATTATTCACAGGAGGCAGAGGGAGGGAGGGACGGGGTGTGAGAGGGGAAGGGGAAAGGAAAGGGAGAACAGGATCAGATATGGCTGGAGTGAGGGAGGAGAGAAGCCCAGAGGCCCAGAGAATGAATGAAAATAAGGGGCATTGGGAGGTGGGGAACCTTCTGGAAAGCACTGGAGACCTGGGAGGTGATAGGCTCTAAGGACTCAAGGGGTTGACCTTAGCCAAAGTGCCCAGCACTGGGGAGAGAAAACTCAGAGTCCACCTCCGGTAGATAGACAGAGCCTCAAGCGGAGGGACAGGGTTACTAACCCGCAGTCAAATTTTCTGATCTAGAACTGTTCCTGTCTAAAAGATCTACAGAGACAAAAATGGAAGAGACTGAAGGAAAGGCTATCCAATGACAGGTCCAGTTTGGGATCCATCTCATGGGAGGGCACCAAGGCCTGATGTGCTTAGAGAAGAGATCCTGGCATGGCTGTCCCCTAAGAGGCCCTACCAGCAGCTGACTGGGACAGAGGCAGTCACCTACACCCAACATTAAAATGAAGTCAGAGAGCCCTATGGTTGAATTAAGGGAAGGATTAACGAAACTGAAGGGACGAGCAACCCTATAGAAAGACCAGCAGTCTCAATTTACCAGACCCCAAGGAGTTCCCAGAGACTGGGTGACCAACCAGGGGCATATCCACCCATGCTAGTCCAAGGACCCTGACACAAATATAGCAGAGGTCTGCTTGGTCAGGCCTTAGTAGGAGAAGAGATGCTTAATCCTCAAGAGACTTGAGGCCCCAGGGAAGGTGGAGGCCTGGTGATGTGGGGCAGCACCTTCTAGAAGACAAGGGGGAGGAGGAATGGAATGAGGAATTGTGGGAGAGAGGACTGAAAGGGGGGTCAACAACGGGAATGTAAAGAAATAAATTAATAAAAATTGAAAGTAAAAAAGAATGAAATACTACTCACCGGAATGCTCTTAGTTAAGTCTACCAGCCTAGGAATGCCACCACCCACAGTGGGCTGGGCTCCCTCTGCTCCCACAGACATGGCCACTGATGGAGCTAAATTTTCCTTTGAAATTTCTTCTGCTGACTGTGCCATGTATGCAACCAAAATTAACCATTACACAAAGATATGAAGGGTTTTCACAATGAAACTTTAAAAACTTTAATAGAAGTATGGAAGAGAATATAAAAGCATAGATATTCAATGCTCATGGATTGGAAGAATCAACATTGTACAAATGTCCCCACAACTTATTGAGATGTACAGATTCAATATAATTTCTATCAGAAAGCTGAGGATATTTTTCACATAGCTAAAAATACAACTCCCAAATTATACAAAATCACAAAACTTAAAAAAGAAGCCAAAGGGTAAGGAAGCAGGAGATATTATCCTACCTAGCTTCAAAACATAGTGCCTCACTGTAGTAACAAAAATGGCATGGTATCATAAACACAGTCACATAGACCAATATTATAGAGTAGAAAGGCAATTCTGAAATTAAGATAACTCATGGAAACCAGGCGTGGTGTTACACACCTTTAATCCCAGCACTTAGAAGTGAGAGGCAGGTGGATCTCTGAGTTTGAGTCCAACCTGTTCTACAGACTGAGTTTCAGGACAGCTGAGCTACATAGGAAACACTGTCTAAAAGAAAGAAAAGAAAAAAAGAAAGAAAGAAAGAAAGAAAGAAAGAAAGAAAGAAAGAAAGAAAGAAGGAGGGAGGAATGGAGGGAGGAAAAAGGAGAAAGAAAGAAGAGAGTAACCATAGAGAAGAAAAGACAGACAGGAATGAAAGAAGAAATAAACAAAGGAAGGAAGGAAGAAAGAAAAAAAGGAAGGATGGAGGGGAGGAAAGGAGGGAGGGAGGGAGGAAAGAAGGAAGGAAGGAAGGAAGAAATAAAGAAATAAATAAATAAAGAAAGAAAGAAAGAAAGAAAGAAAGGAAAACCCATGAATCTACAGCCAAGTGATTTGAGAGAAAGTTGCTACCATGCATACGAACCAATAAAAAGGCAATGTATCAATAAATGGTGATAAAAAATCAGTTATGCATATGAAGAAGAAAACTAGGTCCCTACATCCTCATGTGTGAGGGAGAGCGCCTGCAAACCAATTAGTTTTTATACAATATATTTTTATATTCCCAGATCCTTTCCACCTCCCCAAACTAGCCAATTTTATGATCTTTCTCCCCATCTCTCTCTCTGTCCCTGAAAAAAAAATCTCCCAAAAGAAGGAATAAAACAATAAGACAAAAATGCTAAAACAAAAGCCACACCCCCCCCCCAAAAAATATGAAGTTTGTTTCTGTGTTGGCCAGATAACTACTTCTAGGCATAAAGTCTGCCTGGGATGTGGTTGACCCTCCACTGACCCTCCATTGGAAAAAATACTGGCTTTATCTTTGCCAGCAAGTACCATGTGCCAGCAATAGTGTCATGATCAGGGATGGAATGCTGTGTCTACTTGCCCCTGTCAGTACTGGAACCCTGTAGGGACTGAACCCGTGCAGGTCTTACGTGTGCTACCACAGTCTCTTGTGAGCTCATAGGTACATCAGTCCTATTGTAAACAGAAGACAGTTTCCTTGGCATCTTCCGTCATCTCTGGCTCTTACATTCTTTCCATTCCCTCTTTTCCGTAGATCCTTGAGCTATAAAGGAAGGAAATTGATGAAGATATCCACTTAAGATTGAGTATTCCAACACTTCTCAATCTTTGTTATTGTGCAGTTGGGGATCTATGTTGATTCCTGTCTATTTCAAGGAGCTTCTTTGATGAGGGTCAAGTAAAGCCGATCTACAGGTTGGCAGTGTGCCAGTAGGAGTCATTCTATCATTATGTTCCTTTAGCAGAATAATAATAGTAGACTTTTTCCTAGGCCCATGACCTGCCTAATCTCAGACTCGTGGCCACACAGTAGTGCCAGGTATGAGCTCTATCTCATTGAGTGAACCTTTAATCAAATCAAGAAGTGAGTGGTTGATCCCATAACACTTGTGCCACTATTACAGCAGTATATCTTTTGTAGATCTCTACTGTAGGTGTCAGGGTCTGTAGCTGGGTGAGACTGATGATTACCCTTCTCCTCTGGTAGCATGCAAAGTATCTTCCAGCACAATGAATGCTAAGTTGCTCGACAGCAAGGGTGAAACTTCTAACTGGGCACCAGATTGAACATCTCCATTTTCAATGACATAAGTACATGTTGTCTTCATCAATAAGTCCTTACCAGCAGGTTGTACAAAACAACAAATGGCCTGTGATGTTTAAAGGGGGATGGGTGTATGTGTTCCTTTTGTGAGCGCCTATGTCTTAAAACATTTTAAATGACCTCAAGATGAACTATATACTTTATAGAACCAAAACCATAAATTACTGGAATAAAACATAGGAAACACTTCAGGACATTGGAAAGGACAAAGACTTTTTTAAGACTTCAAAAACATAGCAAATAAAATCAGACATATGCAAACAAGATCACATCACTAAAAAGCTGTATTGCAAATGAAACAGTCAAGAGACTGAAAAGAAAATATTTGCAAGGTAAACACCTGAAAGGGAGTTGGGTTCAAGAACGTATGTCAACTCTAAAAGCCCAAAATGAAAATAGCAATAATAAATTTTAAAATGGGCAATACATCTAAGCTAACATTTCTCAATAGAAGCTATATAAAAGACTAACAGGTACAAAAGAAAATGCTCAGTACCACTAATCCTCAGAAAACACAAATCAGGACCTCAATGATCTAGATATCACTGTATTACTAAGAAGTGCTGTTATCCAAAAGACAAAAAATAACAAGTTGTTAGTAAAGATGTAGAACAAAGGAAGTGCACACTGCTTGTGTGAATGAAATCAGTACAGTGAGAGAAAATGGGATGAATTTCCTCAAAAACTTGAAGCTGAAACTATTTATGATCTACTAGCTCACTACTTGGCATACTTCCATAGGAAATGAAGTCACTGTGTCAGAGATAGTGCTGCTCCCGTGTTCAATACAGCACTACACACAATAGCCACTAGAAGGAAATAAAAGTCCATTAGTTGATGAATAAAGAAAGAAAACATAGTATATTTCCCAATGGGTACTATTTGGCCATAAAAAGAGTGAAACTCTTCTTTACTCTGTGACCACATGGACAGGATTGAAAGTCATTATGTCAAAAGGCCAAACACAGAATGACAAGGATGCCCTACATAAGCTCACCTAAGGGTCGCTTAAGACAGTCTCATAGAAAGTCAGAACAGAATGCTGGATTCCAGAGAGCAGGTGACTGGGAGTAAGGATGGATAAGGAATGTTGATCAATGAGTATCAAGATAGAGTTACACAGGAGCAAGAAACTTGTTATCACCCAGCAGGGTGTCCACAGATAAGAATGATGTATTATACGTTACTAGAAGCTAGAAGACAAGGTTTTTCCTAAAGAAATACTAAGTGCTTACCTGAATAAACATAGTCAGCAAAATTTAAATGCACATACATTGAAACATAATCTGGTACCCACTTAATTTATACAATGTGGGTTGCTTTTATTTTTTGTATAGATGAATAGTAAATTCCATCTAATTTTAGAATACATTCACAAAGGATGATGACATGAGCATATAACACATTTGCATAGAACTATAACTTTTAAAACAGGTTCTGACCATGTAGCTCAGGCTAGCCCAAACTAGCTATGCTTAGGCCTCAGCTCCCAAAATGAGATTATAGAGCACGTCACCATACCTGGCTTTAGAACTGTAAAAGTGCTTTCATATTTTACCCATGTAAAACACTTTTAGCAATTTTAGACCAGGTAAAATATTTTTGTTTTGACAATAAAAAGGCAGAGATTTCTCAGAAATAATAATGGCTTCTTGTTCTCCCTCCCTAACCTGTTCCTGCCCACTGTTTACTAATGTATCAGCAACACTTTGATTATCCTGTATCTCTATATGTCTCTTTGGACTGTGATCCCCTGGTCACCCCCTATCTTGAAGGCCTCCAGCCTTGGTCTTCCTCTTTTCCCTTGTTAAGCCACTATAACTTTTTAACACCTACTGTCAGACATCGTTTGTCTTTTCCTGGAATTATAACCTTGAAGTTATTTTTGTTGCTATTTGTTTCAGTCTTTTAACCTTGTAAAGGGCAGTTTTCAAAATCATATCGATGACATTCCTAGAATCTCATCTGCAACATAACTTGATTTCTGAGGGAGTGTCTGTCATTTATTTAACACTTATGGGTTACCTGCTCAAGTAAAGCATTATACTGACTCAAAACAGATGCTTTCCACACCAACATTCCTCATGCTGCTCATCTCAGTATGAGAAAACCCTGACACTTAAAACTCTAGACTGGAAGGAAACCAGACGGTCAGATAGACTCAGTGCCAGCGGCCAGGGCCACAAGTGTCACTGTGTTTCTTTTGATTAGTGTCAATGATCATCACCCGGTGTCAGCCTCATTCTCTTTCAAGTCTCCTCCAGGTTATGGAAGATGGATCTTGAGGGTAATCTAAAACTACATAGCTATGCAATGGTTATAAATTACACACACACACACACACACACACACACACACACACCAAGACATGACAACAGGATTTTGCCTTGTCACACACATAAAATCTGCCTATAGAACTTTAGAAGTTGAATTAACAGAGAAAGCTCTTATCGTCATGGAAGCTGGAACATTCTAATCGATTGTTACTTCAATTGTTGACATGATAGTCTCAAGTTTTTCATTTTCCTCACTAAGGAAAATGTACCTTCCTACGAATCGGAAGTATACTCTGGAAAATAAAATAAAATTCGGATTATTTAGGGTATTTGCAAGAAGAAATGGAGAGATAGTGCCATTTTCCACATGTGTAGTTTCTGCATAAACTATTCAACACAAGGACAGACTGAATGTTCCATAATTGGCACTGTAGGTAATCATGTGTCTGCTAATTAGCTCAGTTCTATTGTGTGTGGTGTAAGGATAGCATTGCCAGGAAGCTATAAATACTTTGGGGTGGGTAATTTAAAATTAAAACTGGGATTGGCAATAATGCCAAGGAGTAATCTTTTAGGAGAAAAAAAAAAAAAGCATTTTCCACAGCTTAGGAGTGTGATCATTAGCAAAACTAAGTTCAGCATAAAGTGAATGTCAGTTCAGAGTACAATGGAGAGTAAAGTTATTGTGATAGCAAAAATCAATAGTAAATCGTTTAAAATAATGCAATCCCTTTTATATGGGTTTAGTCAATATTTTTACAATTTAGAATGCATTGTCCTGTTCTCATCGCTGACAAGTTACATGGTGCCTATATCTCAGGAAGTTGGAATTCACCAATTCAAGATCACAAAGCTTGAATAACAGATTTATTTGTTAACTTAATTCTAGTGCTTTAAATTCCAAATGTAGTGTTCATTCCACAAAACCCTTCTCAATCCTCCAAGAAGTCGAATTTCTATGGAAAAGAAGTTTGATTGTCTTAGTTAGGGTTATTGGCGCTGTGAAGAAACTCTCTCCCAAAGGAAAGGGTTTTTATTTGGCTCATACTTTCATGTTCACCATCACAGGAGTTCAGGTCAGGAACTCAAACCCGGCTGGAACCTCGAGGTAGGAGCTGATGCAGAGGCCATGGGGGGGGGGGGGTGCTGCTTATTGATGTGTTCCTGTTACATGCTCAGCTGCTTTCTCATGGAACCCAGGACCACCAGCCGAGGCATGAGACCACCCACAGTGGGCTGGGCTGGGCCCTCCCCCATCAATCACTAATTAAGAAAATACCCTACAGGTTAGCCCAATTTTATTGAGGTACTTTCTGAATTGTGGTTTCTTCTCTTTAGATAACTCTAGCTCAGTGGTTCTCAACCTTCCTAATGCTGAGACCCTTTGATATAGTTCCTCATGGTGTGGTGACCCCAATCATAAAATGATTTCATTGTGACTTCATACCTGCAACTTTGCTACATGAGTCATGATGTAAATGTCTGATGTGTAGGACCCTGTGAAGGCTGAGGGCCACTGCTTGTGTCACCAGATTATGTCAAACTGACATCACACTCTCTGGCACACTGATTACTCAGACATGAGTTATATTTACGAATTCTAGAATATTGAATTAAATGCTAAACATCTAACTTTCATCTATGTTGACTAAACTAAGAACTACATTAATAGCACAAGTAAAATAGCCCTATTAGTCTATAATATAAATAAAAATATTTTTATTCAGTAATCATATGTTTATTTAATATCTCGGCATTTTTTCAGACACACTGGGTACTCTCAGTACTGAACACGAGGAGCAAAAGTCTCACCACAGACATTTTATTCTGAAAGTAAAAATTAAATAATGACCAAAAGTAAGTGATTTAACTAGTGCATAATGATGCTGTAAGACACTAGATGGTAGTAAAGCCAAGATGTTGATTGCATAATAAGTTTTGTCTAATACCCAAGAAGGAGGGTCAAGACATAGAAGACTGAGGATCATACTTTTAGTTTTAGATAGATCATTTTAACTATAACCTGATATATCTACACATATGAGCAATAATAAGTTTTCTTCACACAATTTTAGGGACTATAAGAAAAATTGAGTAGCCACATCTCTTTACAATTACTTACTAGACATGACTAGAAAATAAGCATTTTATTATGAAATATTTAAAGCTGGCCATGATGGAATACATCTGTAATTCTAAACATAGGAGGCAGAGGCAAGAGAGTCACAAGTTTGAAGCCAACCAGAACCATGTAGCTCTGGGCATGCCTTGCCTCAAAAAAAAAAAAAAAAAGGCAAAGGAGAAGGGAAGAAGGGGAGGGAAGGGGGAAAGGGAGGAGAGGGAAGGGAAGAGAAGAAAGGGGAAGAAGAAGGGAAGAAGGGGAGGAGAAGGGGAAAGCGGAAGGGAGGGAATTTGTAAGTAAGTAATTTTTATTGATGAAGTTGTTTTGTTTTATTTCAAAACAAGAATATTCATATGAAAATAATCAAGTAAAGAGAAACAATAGAAAAGTTACTGTAATCTGGTTTGTGTGTATGTGTGTTTCTTCTGTTTTTTTCTCTGTTTTCGTCTTGTCATTCTGGTTTGTTTGTCATGTTTGCCTGGCTTGCTTTCTAAACAGAAAAGGAGAGACAGAAAGAGCATGGAGTAGAACGGATGAGATGAATCATCGAGAAGGAGTTGAGGGGTCAGAATATATTATATAAAAATGTGGTTTTCTATTTTAAAATACAGGTATTAAATTTTACACTCTAAGATAACAGAGGTCTGGTGAAGTAGCTCAGGGAATAGTGTTTGCCTTCACACCTGACACCTGAGTTCAATCACAGAAGCCTTTGTATAGGGAGAAGAGTGTACACTCTACAGGTTGTCCTCTGACCTACTTTTGTGTGTCACACCATACATGCATCTATACAATATATGTGTGTGTGTTTGTGTGTGAATTCACCTATGTATCATACATGCAGTTTTTTTAAGTGTATGTTTTGGGGAAATTGCATGTTTGGGGCCAGCAGGCACCTACTGACAAGCTTAGTTTGGAGATCTGAGTTCAATCCTTAGGACCCACAATGGTGGAAGAAGAAAACTGACTCCCCACAGCTATCCTCTGGTCCTCCAAACATGTACCCACATACATGTGTACACGCACACGATAAAATGTTTTAAATTTATTCATTTTTAATGATATGACAAAAATGTGTCATTTTATTATTAACAATATAACCTAGTATTTGTTAAGTAATGCTAAATATTATACATATATCATCGTATGTAATCTACACAAGCATCCTAAGAAATACTACTAAATACGTTTGCAAATGAGGAAACTTTAGGTCAAAATAAATAAAGTTGCCAGTTAGCTTTCAATCTATAAAACAAATCACTGAGAAAAATGAGTGTAAAAGAGAAAGATTTATTTTGGCTCACGGTTTTGAAGCTTTTAGTCCATGCTCACTTAAGCCTGTTTCTTTGGACCTACGACTAAGTAGCTGATCGTGTGAAGGAGAGCATCTCTTCACCTCATGACTGGCAAGTAGCAAAAAAAAAAAAAAAAAAAAAAAGATAGAGAGGGAGGATAAGAAGTCCTAATGCCCCTTAAGGGTAAATTTATAGTGATCTGTCATCCTTCCACTAGACCCTGCCTTCTAGAAGGCAACCAAGACTGGATTCTGAGGGCTGGCAACCAAGCCTTTAGAAATGGACCTCTGGGAGACATGTCAGACCAAATCATACCATTGTCTGTGGCTCTATATGACTAGGAATAAAACTTGGTTCTACTGGGAACCAAAGCCTGCACTTTCATGTTATACCATACTGCCACTTGGCCTACCAGGGAAGGATCATGGTGTTTCCTTCTTTTTACATTACCCTAAGAAATTACAGAAAAACACACTCAAAAACATAGAAAATGTAGCACCCTTTAACATTCTATCAGACAAATGACACTGGTATAAATGTGGCTGTTCCTCTCAATGCCAGCCATGTTTTCAGACAATAAATAGTGCTTCTGAAGAGAAGAATGGCAAGCATAAAAGATAAGTAATAATCAAAAGAACAGATGGAGACAGCAAAATGCTAAATACAGTTTCCATCCAATATCTACGAAAATATGTGTCCCACTACAGACAACTTGAAAAGAAAAGATGAGTTAAAATTTAAACAATAGAGAAAATATCTGGTCAGACAGAGGCAGATGTTGGTTACAAATTATAATTATTTTGAATATGTTGTAGCTTATATCACTTTAGTATCTTGTCAATGAGAAAAATACTCAGAAGGAATATTTATCCTATGTATTTATAAAACACACATTGTGGCATTTTCTATTTGTGGTCACTTGTGTCAGCTTCATATGTGAGTAATGTTGCTCCGAAAGCTGGACCCTCCATGAGAGGGGACCTTGACTGTGGATGTAACCCACTATCCAAAACTGTGTCTGTCGGTAAGCAATTATACAGCACTGTCCTAATGATAGAGCAGTTTTTCTACGAACTAGGGACTTGACTCTCATAATAATTTTCAGAAGTAATATTAACACAGTTACGTTTTTAAATGAATAAAGTTCAGCTCTTGATTTTCTTCATGTAACTTTAGCCAGATTCTGCCAGATTGAATACATTTGCCCTAAATTTCTATATATGTTTGCCTTTGAAAATAATTTAGTAGTTACCTATGAAGGCTAATAAAATAGAATCTAGTAAATTTCTTTCAAATCTTACTATCAAACTTCAATGATAAAACTGCCATAGAACTCCAGAATGGTATTCCCCACTCCAATAAAACCTTGGACTCTTACCCCAACAGGGTTCAGTAGATCCTCAGGGAGTAACAAGACAGTATCATCAGAAGAGAAATGCTACAAAATCTTATCCACAGCCTTTGGAAGCTTAAATCCAATAATTCATTTTTAAGGATGTTCCTACCTTGCATTATTCTTCTTGATCATCTTAGCTTGTTGCTTTGTTTTTGAGACAGGATCTCAGCTCTGATATTAAAGCTGATCTGAACCTTACTGTGTAGCCCTGGGTAGCCTCAAACTTATATCAATCCTCCTGCCTCATCCACCTAAGAAGCTGGATAAGAGGTATGAGACACCATGAACAGCTCTTGATCAAAAAGGCCTAAAATAAATAAATGGGGCCAGAACAAGTTTCATAATAGAGGTGACTTGGCCATAGTTCTTGAAATAGCTTTGCAAGACATACTAAAAACTGAACCCATGCAGAAAGCTTACTAGCTAGAATTTGAAATGACTGGACAGAAGAGGCTAGGCAAAACTCATGACCCTTTGCTGACAAAGCAACCTCCATTGAGGCCACAGAACCTTTGTATCTTGACTGCTACAAATTACTGAGCAGGAACTATGCCTAGGAAATATTCTGTGCTCCCAATATAAAAAGTATTGTGCATCTCAGCCTTATGATAAAATATTTGGTAATCATTGACATGAAAAGTATAAATATTTAAAAACAGAATATAAAGAGAGCATATGAATACAAAATAATAGTATTCTTATAGTTCAGTGAAGATAGCTACATAATAATAAGAGATCAAACATGAATTAATTGAATGCTTTAACTCAACATTTCTTAAATCCAGTGTGTGTGTGTGTGTGTGTGTGTGTGTGTGTTTGTTTGTCCTCAGTGACTAGACTCTGCTACCCAAAAAAGTAATTAGTAGCAAGACTAAAATCAAGATTAAATGTTCAATTTTGAATGGAGCACAGAGCAGTTGCCACAAAACTGAGTATGTCACACATCTTATATAAGAAGTAATTACAATTTTTTTCCAATTCTCCCAATATATAACATGTATAAAATAAAAGCAATTATGATATCAATTTATTTTATGACTGTTGTTTGATTCCTAACATACACTTAAATCAGTATATGAACACAAAAAAATTTTTTTTTATTTCTCTGTTCAAAATATTCTCTCCTTATGACTCCTGGATTAATGGTTGTTTCCCAACATCAAGAACCTATGACCACATGATTTCCAGACCTTCTCTACCGACAGACTACCTTAGTGACATCCATAGTAAATTATTTACCTAGAGAATTCTCAAACCTTTGATAATTTTTTTCAGTCTTTTCTGGGCAGATCCAAGGCACAACTCTTTCAAGTTTTATTAGTTTTGAGAAGAATATGAAGGTGAAAATGAAGTTTGGGAGAGTAGAAAAGGCATCTAGATAGAGCCCTGCCATGATAAACATGAAGACCAAAGATAACCTTAAAACATGGACACAAAGGGAAAGCAGTAGCCATTCAGGAGCCACCATTAACCCATGCACAGGTCCTCCTGTTTATAAACATCCAAAAAGTGCCTTAACTTAACACAAGCTGGAAGCCAAATGAGGCAGCACACATCTGGAATGCTAGCACACCAGAGACAAACCTGGCAGCTCAAGCTCAGAAAGCAATGGAAAGAAACAGAGTTGAAAAGAGTATGCACAAAGGATAACGAGAGGCAAATGTATGTCAGAGGCACACCACGACTGGCCTAGTCTACAAAGTGCTGGAAACAAATAATGAGGGAAGAAAATGGTAAATGAACAAAGTAGAAGAAGAACAGTCATAATGTCCCTTCCCCAGATAAAGTCAAGAATATAGTCAACCAAAAGCCAGGCTATAAAAGATTATGGCCAGGAAATACCCATCTCAATTCTAAGCGTGCCAATAAGATATATGAAATCATCATGTTTTAGATTTCTGAATTATATGCAATAAAAAATCTAGCTTTCTTTCTGAAGATACATTGTCAATACATGCATATGAAGATAACGTTCCGGTACATGGTAAGAATGTCTTTATATGAACTGATTATACACTTAGAACAACTGCCAAACCCCAGGAGCACATCTGCAGAAGCAAAAAAGACACACAGACGATAACCAGGACATTTTTACAAAATCACAGAAATGAAAGAGATCCATCACAATTTAGTAAAAGGAATTCTTTCCTTCCTGTATGTAACAATTATAATTTTTTTAAGTTGAAGAACAAAACTGCTTCACATTAAAAGGTTCCATTGGAAGAACTTAAACCAGCATTTTACAGAAAGCATGAAACCCAAACTGCCAGTAACTTTTGTTCTAGGATTAATAACTCAACAGGACATTCTTTCATTCAATTCCGTGAGTGCCTTCAGCGCTCCATGGTCTTGAGTGTATCTTATATTGAATTAACTCTACATTTTTACAAACAAAACTATGCCAAAGATTGTTCTACATGCTTTATTGTGAGTAAATCAAGCTACTACTACACATAATAGAATCCTGAAAAAAGTTTAAAAAAAAAAAACTCAAGAAAGCAATTGTAACAACAAAACAAGAGTGTTCAGTTGACAAAACAGTAAAATTGTGCAGAGCAAGGACAGGTCGGAAGGTGGAAGTGACATAGTTGACAGAGTGCTTATCTTAAATCACAGTGAGTCTAGCTCTTCTTAGCATATCTACACCACGTAGCAGTAAATAGAGATTCCAAAGAATGACGGACAGTCTTACCTACAGAATTTAATTTAAAATCTCAAAACACCTTTCTGACATTGTACAAGCCATCAACATAGCAAGCTTATCAATTAGAATAACAAAACACATGATAATTTGACTAGTTGCCTCTATTCAAAACTATGTTAATATTAATCATTTTAATTTATATTGTTTCTTAACAATTCATTATAGGTTAGTGTTATTCAAATATATACCTTTTTCGAAGAATTTCTTCATAACCTTTACATTTTTTTCTCATGATATCCACTCACCTTTTAAAGAAGAAAGACTAAAAGAAAAACTACGACGTTTTCTCTTGGACTATTAACTTTCAATAACATGTGAATAATTTCCGGAAGTTTTTTTTAATATACTAACTTTTATGAACCTAAGTCAATTGTCTTTAGAGCCCTTAAGTTCAGTCTGCACATACGTTACACCTAAACCATCAAATGTGATTTCTCCTCCTCTCTTTCTCCCTCCTCCTCCCCTACCTTCTCTCTCTCTCTCTCAGTCATTTTTAATTATGAGCAAAATGCAATAAGGTACTCCAAAAAAGATTTATCTACAGAATGGTAGAAATCAAATACCACACACTGAGTTAAGGAAATCAAAGACACTGTTTATTGGCTACATTCCAAAGCCTTTCTTTCATGTTCCATTTAAACCAGTCCTGTCCGACACGGCCAGGTACAGCTCCAAAATATCAAAGACAGCTCACTGCTTTCAGTAGTTGTGTGGGGAATTATAAAGGAGAAAACAGTTCTACTTTTCACCCTCATGGTGCAAAAGTACAGCTCTAGATGTTTCAACAGTTTTTGGTAGTTCTGTCCCCTTTACATAAACTATTTTCCAAAAAAGCATCTCATTGATGGTGTTTTCAATACGTCTTCCAAACCCAGAAGTAGGTGGATTAAACAGCATATGAATCCTCTAGATTTTATATGAAAATATGTCTTAGGATGAAACCTACAATTTAGGTCTCAAATTCAGTATTGTTGCAATCAGAATAACTGGACAACATTTGGATCTATATTAGCCCAGAACAATAAACTTCAAAGGTGTTCTAAATTTTCATTCAAAAATTTCCATAAATTTTATTACTAGTAACATCTGCAAAAACTGAAAGGCTTAATTTCACTAAGCTCCCATGAAATAAGTTCATTTCAGGCTAAAATGAGCCCTTAAAGTCTCTGACCTATAGTAAATGATGCGCCAGGAACCCCACTGGATTTTGAGCAACGTGATAAGGGCTGTTGAAAGGGGAAAAAAAGCAAGTGTGTGTTTTATTTGAGGGAATTTCCCAAAACATGCTACCGAATAATACAAAATAAATCATCAAAGTTGTGAATTACCAAAAAAAGTGAGGATTTACACTGGAATAAACTCAAATACGAAGTCTATTTTTAAGTATAAAAATAAAGTTATAATTTTACAAATATTGCCATATGCTACAATTGCATAATCATTCGATATATATCAAAGTCATGAGGAAGAAGTCCATTGTACAAGTTTCTTTTCAAAAGATTATTTAAACTAAGCTGTAACCTACAAATCAATAGCACCGAATCTATTCTGATTATAAATGGTGACTACCTGGTTCTTAATTCACATGTCTATAATGTTACCTTAACTTTACTATAACAAAATATTACTGAAAAGGTTCTACTGAGCAGATATTTGTTACAGTAAGTATTTACTCAGAACCAGGCAAAATTTTGCTCTGCAATAGAATACCCTTTAAATTACAAAACTCATAGCCACGAAAAGGGAAAATCATGTTAAGTATGAACCTCATAGCCCACCTTTCTTCTTGACTGGCATTCTTGGGTCTCTCCACTGACTCAAGATCTCCTTTCACGTCTCTGCTTGATCCAGCTGAAGGGAGACGGAGTCAGGTTAACTGTTGCAAATCTCTTCACGGTTCAGCCTTGAAAGCCAGGCTGAGTCTTCTAAAGAAAAAAATGATGCATCTCTCCACAACCAAACAGTTTACACTGCCCACGGTGTCCAAAAAAAAAAAAAAAGGGAAGTTTTTCAATTTTTGTAAAACATAATATATTCTTGTTTTTAAAAGCTGAGAGAGTTGTTGTACGCACAGAAAATGTCACTAAAACTCTTCAGGGAGCAACACTTTTAGATGTTCAATAACTGGCTCAATTAAGGCACAAACCAATTTTAGGAGCGTTGTCTTATTAATTTATACATGATCGAGATGGTTGGCAATAAAGAGCATTAATTTTTAGGAAAAAGTTTAAACTTCCCCTTCAAAATTACTTTTAAAAAACGTCTTACTGAGTCTTTTCAGGGGTGTGTGAGTTTGGATAGTTTTCTGGGGCAGAAGAGAGAGTCAAAGGCCCCCTTCTATTTACTGGTTCTGTATCTCGTCCCCTCAGTAAAACCCGGTCCAGCTTGTCACTTTCCTATTTTTCTTCTGTGCTCTCCAAGCCCAAGGCTTGATCCTTAATGCCCCTCAGATCCTGATCCTCCCGAGTATTAAGCGAGAGGATAGATAAGAAGGGAAGCGATCCCTTGGCGTGGAGACATTAAAGAGACAGTGCTATTCAATGGGCACTTGATGCAGGATGATTTGGCGAAGCAGACTTCTTCACACTGGAGTCATTCACATCAAGCCATCTCTTCGCAAACAAGCAGCTCCCTATCCGGAGAGGAAAAACACTGGGGCTGCTGGAAAGGAGAAACCAAACCTTCCCCCAAAGGTGTTTTCAGAGACGCTGTAGTAGTATTAGGCATGCAATCACACACTATGCAAATAGTCCGCGATTTCCTAAATGGGAGTGCAGCTGTTTGGCTTCCACATCCACCCTTTCTCAGTCTCTCTCCAATCTACCCACCTTCCTTTTGCAGAAAAGACATTTCTCTGCCACCGCTGGCCACCCCTGCCCACACCCAGATCTTATACAGAAGAGCACCGAAATGTCCTGCACCCTCCACGCGATGAAGTGTTTCCTCGGGCAAGAGAAACAGCAGCACTAGAAATTATATAACTCTCGAATTTGGCTTGCCTAAGACATGGAGACTGGAGGGTCGGGGGTTGCGGGTCTGGCAGACGCTGCAGGGCATTTCACGTGCACGGAAGCGCGCCTGGCCTCCTCGCAGCACCCTCCACCCCCGAAACACGGGCCGACCGGGGCTCCTCGGGGGACCAGGGGAAGGGGAGATGTCTAATGGACCCTTTCCAGGCGGGGCTTGAGGGCGGACTGTGAGGGGACTGGAGGGAGCAGGCTAGTCCGTGCTGCTGTGGCCGCGCCGGGGAGGCGTGCTGGAGGCTCTGGGGAGGAACCCGAGAAGCCACAGCCTTAACACACCGAGCAGGCCGAAGGAGCTCCCGGGACTCGGCTACCCCAGCCGCCCTGAGAAGAAGGCGCGCAGCAACAGGCCTGCGCCCGAAACGCCCCTGGTTTCCCTTCAGGTTGGCCAGGCTGACAAATTGGCAGAGGACAGGCAAGGCTGGCGAGGGGCGGGCCCCTGGGCGCTGTGCCTTCCTCGGAGCCATAGAGCGATCCGGGTTTGGGGACGCCACGCCCAGTCCCCGCCCGGCCGGAGGGCGCGGCTTTTGTCTGGGAGGAGGCGGGCCGGGCTTTGGACGAGCTGTCAGCCGGCTGCAAGTCCCGCCCATTCGCTCCGGCCACGCCCTCCCGTCGGTCACGTGAGGCGCCAAGATGGCGGCGTCCGAGCGACGAACTTTTTCTGGGTCGAGGGATGCTGGTGTGGTGCAGGAGGGAAACAGGGAAGCTCCCCAGGTAGGCGGAAGTCCAGGATGGTGTGGGTCGCCTCCTCGGATGATGCACGTGAAGGATTTGAGCAAATAGAGAACTGTTCCCGACTTTAGGCAGGGTGTAATCAGATCTCGAGTTCCTAACAACGTAGACGTGACGTCTACGCCGGATTAAATGTGGTTTGTTTCTCTTCCTCGAGGACCTTTTACAAGACTTTTCTTCAGTTACAAATGCTTTCTCGCCTTTCCCCGCCTGACCCGACCTTTATTTCTCTCATTCTGTTTAAGTCTCCTGCCTTTTATTGATTTGCTGTGTCTTGACTTAATGCCATGTTTTAGTGAGTTCTTGAATGCGTTCACTCTTTTGAACCTGATATACACCACGGCTGGATAAATCATGTGAAAATGTTGAATAAATTCTGAAGGCCAAATAATGCACTTTAAAAAGTACAACATACAAACGCTTTACAGTTGCTTGGATACACTTACTTGAGGGGTCTTCTGATAGGTTGGATGACTGAACTTCCTTAACTCTTAGAAGTTGGCTGTGGCAAAAGTCTCTTCATTTTCAGTGCTAGTTGCAAGACATCCTGGGTATCTGAGGATGGAACACTTCTCAGGCCTGAAGCTCAAGCTTTCTATCCCAACAGCACAAAAATAAGTTAAAAAACAAAACCCTCTGGGCAACTTAATAATCTATATCTCCTTTAATTAAGGAGAGTGTAGTGAAAACCTTACAAAATGTTTTCATTTCATTCAAGATGCCAAAAATATGTGCATATGTGCTGTTGCATTTGATTATTTCAGTTTTGACTGTCCGGCAGCCATTAATTGTGGGAACCCTTTTCCCCAGAGCTGTGTCAAGGGCCTGAAAACTTTCTGTGGGCCATGAATAGGGCTGTTCAGTGAATTGAGAACAGAATAACTCTAAGGTTTTGGATTAGCCATGATGCTAATGATATCTGCCTTCATAGTATACTAGATGGATTGGGTAGAGAATCTTCTTTTGAAAATACTATTTACTATTTCTTCCATTTTTCTATTTGGATAGCAGAAGGAGAAAAAAAAAGCAAAGGATTTAAGTCTAGTCCCTAAAAATAAGTTATAATTTGTAAAGTAGTTTATGTCCACTCTGCCCCCTCCCCTATCTTCCTCAGCTACTTAAAGGAAAAGAACTGACTTAAATGCTGTTTGTACTGGGGCAGAGAAACTGGTCTTTTAATCAATTGTATACTACCTTAAAAAGATCAAGGAACCCATACTGTGTGTGTGCTGATTTCCTGGAGTCAAACTCCATTGGTTTTTCATTAACTTTAGGCTTATGTGCTCATCACTTATAAATGTTCTTTCATCTGTAGTGAGCTTTTGACTTTAAACTTTTCATGGATTAGTTCAGACAATGTAGAGCAAAACTTTAAAAAAAAATAGAAACTGCACTTAACTTTGAATCAGTAGACATCTCACTGATGAAATAAGTAAATATTTGCAACCAAAAATTTGAATTTGCAAGAAGTGTCCATATATCCTTGCTTGAATGAAATTAAACACTCTTAAGGTACAGAATGTTTTAGTACCAAAGGATTTAACAAATATTTCACAAAGACCCAAAAGTCTTTCACATAGCCAGAAACTCAAAAAAAAAAATTGGAATTTATTTTTTAATCTCTTGGTGGAGCCCTTAATGCGGGCAACTATTGGCTTATTACATGGGACACAGGGACCATACAGTCCCTGAATTCGTTCCCTTTGTCCAGGCTCCACAGTATAACTCATAGCTATTTCTGACAAAGGCTCTGCTTTCTACCCTAGGACCTGCTAGAAAACTGAATTACAACATAAAGTCCAAAATAACCATGACGCACTCCCTCTTCCCAGGCCGGAACATTACCTACCTCTTATTTGTTATTGTTGTTGTTTCTGTATTTTCCAAAGTATTTCCTGTTCTTCTACCTACCCTTATCTCCAAAAATAATCTCCAAAACAGACTCATGCTTTCACGGGAGAAGACAGGTGCGGTGGTTTGAACACATAGACTCGAGTGTTTGAATGCTTGGCCCATAGGGAGTGGCACTGTTCGAAGGCGTGGCCTTGTGTGTCACTGGGGGGTGGGAGGGCTTTGAGGCTTCCTGTGCTCTAGCTACACACCCAGTGTGGTATGTGGTCTTCTGCTGACTTCAGATCAAGTCTGCCTGCATGCCTGCTGCCTTCATGCCATGTTTACCTCCATGATGATAATGAACTAAGCTTTGAAACTGTCAGCCAGCACTAAACCTCTGAAACTGTAAGCAAGCCCCTGTTAAATGTTTTTCTTTACAAGAGTTGCCTTGGTCATGGTTTTATCAACATGCAGGTACTATTTCTGCTGTTACTTCAAGAGGATTAAAACTCAGGGCCTTCTACTCTTTTGGAATGAACAGGAAGCTGAAGGAAAACAAAATCAACATCTCAGTAGCAAGACAAGGTTTCTGAAACTCAATTTTCTATTCTGTTATCTCAGTCATTGTTCTGATGGCATGAAGAGACACCATGACCACAGCAGCTCTTATAAAACAGACTTGGTTATAGTTTCAAAGGGTTAGTCTATTATCATTTTAACAACCCTGGAGCTGAAAAACTATATCCTGATCCATAGGCAACAGAGACAGACAGACAGACATAGAAAGAAGCACCTGACCTAGTATAAATTTTTGAAACACCAAAGCCCATGTTCAATGAAACACTTCCTCAGACAACGCCACAACTCTTGATCCTTCTAAATCCTCATGTAACGCCAGTGCCACTCGGTGAGAACTAAGCATTTAAATACATGAGCCTATGGGAGGCTCTTACTCAAATCACCACATATGTAAACACAGAGACAATCACTTCCTCAGTTCTTATGTGACCCAAAAACAAACAAAACCCAACCTCATTGTCTAAACAGATAAGTACCCAGTAAATATTGATTTTTTTAAATATGTGAAATCAGATAACAGTACCTAGAACATTTCTAGACTCTAAATGTATTTAGTCTGAATATAGTTTTATAAAGTTTTATTTAATATTAGTATAGTTAGCTGTCATGACTCTGGAATTTTGTGTTTTCTAGGACATCAAGATGGCACTTTATAAACATGGTCAGCTGATTCACTCTCTAGAAGATTCAAAGTTCAGAAGACCATTGATCATTGAAATCTTAGAAAAGAAGTTTGAATATTACAGAAACGACCAGTAAGAAACACAGTGATGACTGAGTTAATGGTTTAACGTGCACATCCTTCCTATTCCCGGTCTCTGAGGGTTAAGAAACTACTCACTTTTTGCTTCTTTTGTTTGTCTCCCCAAAAGTTTTAATTCCTGGGTAGTGTTACTATATAACATTTTGCCAAAATGTTTTTCCTGTAGACTTTAGTTTCTCTTACAATTATTCTGCTTCCAATGGCAGCTTGAGTTGCTGTCTTAAATAGTTGTCTAAGAAGGGAATCTTCTCGATCGGTGGATCTCAGCCTATGGAGTATTACCCCTTCGGGGGTTGCATGTCAGACGTCCTACATGTCAGATGTTTGCATTACGATTAATGACAGTGACAAAGTTACAGTTATGAAGTAACAACAGAATAATTTTATGGTAGGGGGTCACCACAGCATGAGGAACTGTGTTAAAGGGTCACAGCATTGGGAAAGTTGAGAACCACTGGTCTGGATATTTACATATGGGGGTGGTGGAGTTGAGAAAAATTGGCAACAATGAAGTTCTAAAAGATGCCTTTACAAAAGTACTGAAAGCACATCGAGTAAATAATTCCTGGAGAAAGAGAAAAACTATGTATTGAGTTGGTTACAAACTGGACAAAAATGGCAATGAATTGAAATATTGTTAGACTATGGATAAATTATTTTGCTTCTTTTTATAAGACTTATTCTGTGTGTGGGGTTGGGGGAGAGACTGTGCCATTTATGTGTGCACATGCTAGAAAGTTTCTGGGGGAAGGTAGAAAAGGGCTTTGGATCCCATATTAGAGGCTGTTGTAAGCCCTCAGATTTGGGTCCTGGGAGCCAAGCCAAGCCCCTTCTGTTGCATCTTTAAAAAAATGCCCAAATTTATTGCTGAGATATTATTTGTACAAATATTTTTACATTAAAAGTAATTAGTATGAAACCATTTTGAAAGCTACCTGTATTTCACTGATAGTTATGTTAAAAGTCAGTTTAGCAAGGCTGGGGTGATGACTTAGTGGTCAAAAGTCTTCACTAAAGACTAAAGTTTGGATCTCCAGAAACCTGTGGAGATTAGAGGTGGATGTAATAGTTCAAGCCTTCGAGGCAAAGACAAGTGATCCCCAGAACAAGCTAGCAGGCAATACTAGTGTGAACTGTGACTTTAAGAGACTGATGCTGATGATGATGATGCTTCTGATCCCCCCAAAGTACTGGGGGATCAGAAGGACCAGAGGATGTGCGGAGCATCATGGAATGAGGATTACATACTACTATTTGGACTTTTGTTAAAGAACGGAAGATTAAGTTAAAAGACAGCTATACTGTAAAGATTTCTTCATCCAGGTAGGAGCCAGAATGTGGCGGATCTCATACACTGAAGTTTTATAAACCACAGACAAATTATTTTAGATGTATCTAGACCAATTCACAAATAGTTCTTTTCTAGACAGGCTAACCATGTGAAAATAGCTTTTTTTTTTTTTCTGGATTATCTTAAAGATTATTTTTCCTTTGAGACAATTATTTTAATAAGAAATATTAGATGCTGAGTAAGTATGTGATTCCTTTCAAGAACTTATGTTGAACTTTTCTCTTTGTTCTTGTTAGGACGTTGAATATACATGGAACTTTGGCCTTTGGAGCAAATAGTGGTTTCTCTGGCATAATGGCAAACTTAGTTTTCAGAAACAGTTTCAAGGTTAAACATGAAGCTTTGAAGACGTACACATCCTTGACTGCACTTCCATTTCTGTCCACTGTGCTTACTTACAAGCTCTTTGTAACGGATGCTTTGCAATCAGGTAAATGAAAATTTATCAATATAGAGTAGCTATAACAAATTAAAATTGAGGCCAGCCTGGTCTACAAGTTCCAGGACAGACAGGGCTGTTACCCAGAGACACTGTCTCGAAAACTAAAATAAAACAAAAAGCGTACACATAAATGGTAATTCTCCATATGCTAACATACAATAAAGAGTTTCAAAACCAGATGCAGATAAGCCTGTTAAGTACCAGGCTTTGAATTCCTAATATTTTATCTGTTCTTTACCTGTGGGTGTAAACAGTAAAGTAAGTGTGCTTTGATAGACAATTTCATTTTAATAGTTATCCTAAATCTTAAAGGGAAACTAACTTTTCTCTCACGTTCTAGGTAACATAAGCAAGGAAAGCTGCATCCTGAGAAGTGCACTGATTGGCATAGCATGCGGTGTTTCATATGCCAGTGCTTTGGCTTTTTATAAAAATGGACGTTTAGCAGTTAAGTAAGTCTGTCCTTTCCTTCCCTTTCTCTTTATTCTGGCTCACCTGGTCCCCACACCTCCCCCTTCCCGTGTGTGTGTGTGTGTGTGTGTGTGTGTGTGTGTGTGTGTGTGTGTGTGTGTGTTGGGTTCTAAGGATCAAACGTTGGTCCTCACAGTTTCATGCCAAGGATTTTACTGACTGAATTATCTTCCCTACTTTTTCTCTCTCTCCCTCTCTTAAAACTGTATATTTTATTTATTTACATTTCAGATGTTATCAGCTTTCCAAGGTTTCCCCTCCAGAAACCCCCTATTTCCTACCCCCTCCCCCAACTTCTTGAGGGTGCTACCTAATCCACCCACCCACTTACCCACTCCTGCCTTCCCATACACTGGGACATCAAACCGTCACAGGACCAAGGGCCTCTCCTCCCACTGATGTCTGACAAGGCCATCCTCTGCTGTACATGCCACTGGAGCCATGGGTCCCTCCATGTGTACTCTTTGGTTGCTGATTTAGTCCCTGGGAGCTCTGGGGGATCTGGTTGGTTGGTATTGTTGTTCTTCCTATGGAGTTGCAAACCCTATAGCTCCTTCAGTCTTTTCTCTAACTCCTCTACTGGGGCCCCCATGCTCCATCTACTAGTTGGCTGTGAGCCTCTGATTCTGTATTTGTCAGACTCTGGCAGAGCCTCTCAAGAGACAGCTATAAGACTCCTGTCAGCAAGCAGTTTGGAGGTGAATTTCTTGTGTTCCTTATATAGTTTAGATATTAACCCTCTGTCAGATGTGCAGTTAGTGAATACTTTTTTCCCAATATGTAGGTTGCTGATTTATTTGTCTTGTCAATGGTGTTTTTTGCCTTACAGAAGATTTCAGCTTCATGAGGTCCCATTTATCAATTTTTGATCTTAGAGCCTGAGCCATTGGTATTCTGTTTAGGGAACTGCCCCATGTCGATGAGTTCGAGGCTCTCTCCCACTTTCTCTGCTATTTGATTCAGTATATCTGGTTTTTGTTGAGGTACTTGATCCACTTGGACGTGAGTTTTGTGCAGGGTGATAAGCAAGGATCTACTTTCATTCCTCTACACACAGACTGCCAGTTAGACCAGCACTGTTTATTAAAGATATTTTCTTTTGTCCACTGCATATATTTGGCTTCATTGTCAAAGATCAAGAGTCAATAGGTGTGTGGGTTTTTTGTGGGTCTTTGGTTCTATTCCATTGATCGTTCTGTCTCTGTATCAATACCATGCATTTTTTTAAAAAATCAATATTGCTTTGCAGTACAGCTTGACGTCAGGAATGGTAATTTCCCCAGAAGTTCTTTTATTGTTGAGTTTTCAATATCCTAGGTTTTTGTTATTTCAAATGAATTTGCAAACTGCTCTTTCAAACTCTATGAAGAATTGAGTTGGAATTTAGATGAGGATTGCATTGAATCTGTAGATTGGTTTTGGCAAGACGGCCATTTTTACTATATTAATCCTGCCAGTCCATGAGCATGGGAGATCTTTCCATCTTCTGTGATCTTCAATTTCTTTCTTCAAGACTTGAAGTTCTTGTCATACAGATCTTTCACGTGCTTGGCTAGAGCCACACTAAAAGGTATTTTACATTAGTTGTGACTATTTCTTTCTTTATTTCTTCCTTGACCAAGCTATCATTGAGTAGAACATTGTTCAGCTTTCATGGTATGTGGGCTTTCTTTTTGTTTTTGTTGTTATTGAAGACCAGCCTTAGTCCATGGTGATCTGATAGGATGCATGGGATTGTTTTGATGTTCTTGGATCTGTTGAGGCCTGTTTGGTGACCAATGATATGACCAGTTTTGGAGAAGGCACCATGAGGTGCTAAGAAAAAAGTATATTCTTTTGTTTTAGGATGAAATGTTCTCTAGATATCTGGTAATTCATTTCATTCATAACTTGTTAGTTTCACTTTGTCTCTGTTTATTTTCTATTTCCATGATCTGTCCATTGATGAGAGTGGGGTGTTAAAGTCTCTCACTATTATTGTGTGAGGTCCAGTGTGTGCTTTGAGCTTTAGTAAAGTTCATTTTATGAATGTGTGTATGTGCCCTTGCATTTGGAGCAAATATGTTCAGAATTGAGAGTTCATCATGGTAGATTTTTCTTTTAACAAGTATGAAGTGTCCTTCCATATCTTTTTTGATGACTTCTGGTTGAAAGTCAGTTTTATTTAATATTAGAATGGCCACTCCAGCTTGTTTCTTGAGATCATTTTCTTGGAAAATTGTTTTCCAGCCTTTTACTGAGGTAGTGTCTGTCTTTGTCGCTGAGGTGTGTTTCCTGTATGTAGCAAAATGCTGTGTCCTGTTTATGTTTTCAGTCTGTTAATCTATGTCTTTTTATTGGGAAATTGATTCTATTGATGTTAAGAGATATTAAGGAAAAGTGATAATTTCTTCTTGTTGTTAGAGGTGGAATTATATTCTTGGGTATCTTTTGGGTTTATTGGAAGAAGATTACTTTCTTGCTTTTTCAAGGAGGGTGTAGTTTCTCTCCTTGTGTTGGAGATTTTCATCTATTAGCCTTTGTGGGGCTGAATTTGTGGAAAGATGTTGTATAATTTTGGTTTTGTCATGGAATATTTTGGTTTCTACATCTATATTGATTGAGAATTTTGCTGGGTATAGTAACCTGAGCTGGCATTTGTGTTCTCTTAAGTTCTATATGACATCTGTCCAGGATCTTCTGGCTTTTAGAGTCTCTGGTCAGAAGTCTAGTGTAATTCTAATAGGTCTGCTTGACTTGTTTTCACTTACTGCTTTTAATAGCCTTTCTTTGTTTTGTGCATTTGGTGTTTTGAGTATTATGTGATGGGAGGAATTTCGTTTCTGGCCCAGTCGATTTAGAATTATGAAGCTTCTTGTATGTTCATGGGCATCTCTTTTTTTAGGTTAGGGAAGCTTTCTTTTATAATTTTGCTGAAGATACTTACTGGCCCTTTAAATTGGGAATCTTTGCTCCCTTCTATACTTATTATGCTTAGGTTTGGTCTTCTCATTGTGCCCTGGATTTCCTGGATGTTTTGGGTTAGGAGCTTTTTGCATTTAGTATTTTTTTTTTTTTACTATTGTGTCAATATTTTCTATGGTATCTTATATACCTGAGATTCTCTCTTCTATCTCTTGTATTCTGTTGGTTATGCTTGCATCTCTATGACTCCTGATCTCTTTCCTAGGTTTTCTATCTCCAGGGTTGTCTCTCCCTTTGTGATTTCTTTATTATTTCTATTTCCATTTTTAGATCATAGATTTTTTCCCTTTCTCTTTTTATTCCTTTTTTTTTTATTGAAGGGTGGTACTGATAAACTCTACTTTTTTTTAGTTAAAGACTAATCAAAACAAAATAGCCTCCTAGCATTTGACATTGTTATCTATAAGATAAACATATACTGGAAATGACTTGGAGAAATAAATCAGTATTTCAATAGTGTATCAATCCAGAAGACATTGCTGACTCTTTTCCATTTTCAGGTATCAGACTGTTCCACTGCCACCAAAGGGAAGAGTTATGCTCCATTGGTTACTCCTTTGTCAAACAGGAATGAAAGCAATGGCCATTCCTATGTTATTTCAGATGTTATTTGGAGTATTTACTGGCTTACATCACTACACTCTATGTGAAAAAGTATATGGAAGAACTGTGCCTGATGATTAAGCAAAGAATCAGTGGAGGCGAATTCAGTGGAATGAACTTCTTTATAATATGGACTTTGGCACTGGTGTCAGAGTAAAAAGTATATATCAGATACTCGGTAATTATGAATGTTATAAATGTTAAACAAACACAAGTTTCTTCTTTCTTTCTTCATTGTATTTACAATGGGTTTGGAGCCTCAGATCTGATCTATGCAGATACAGTGAGTATCTGGTATGTGTCACACACTACGTATGTAATAGGAAATGATCCCTAAAGATGTCTTAGACGGGGAGTAAGCCACATGAATACATATTACAAGATGTCATGAGAGAAATGCACATACTCTGAGGGAACTGAGACTAACTGTTAACTGTTGAGGTAGATGGTGTTTCATGGGAAAGTAACGTGAGGTAAATGTTAAAGGAGGAATTAGAAGGTCATAAGGAGGGAAAATGGGAGAATCTAGGTGGTGAAAGCAAGACAGATGACCCCTGTCCAGCGCCACAGGACCCAGGTGGGCAGACCACACCCAGTTTGTGCCTGGTGTCACACGGCAGCATGGGCAGGGCACAGCACTTCTGAAATAACCCCAGAGACCCCAGGTGCCAATAAGATGAGCAAGTAAGTGGTGGAGAGATGGAAGAGAAAGAGAAGCAGAAGGATGTATGCACAATGAAGACAGGCAGAACTGGAGAGTTGAGGGTAGTGAGGAACAGCCTGATGTCTAGCTAGTGATGCCACCTATGGCTACAGTGAGGTCCTGGCCCATGCTGCTGGGTCCCAGGCACTGCAGCAGCAGGGGGGCTGTTACCACCAAAGACTAGTGGACTTCTCTGATCCAGGCTGCTGCCTGGGGCCATATTGATGCCTATGGGTTGTGAAGGCTGCACCCCTCAGTGGGTATCCTAGGAGAGCTGGCCCAGAAGGCATGGGAGCAGGAATGCTGGCCCTGAAGCTCACCAACTGCAACACTTAGGAAAATGGGCCTTGTACTTAGCCCAGAAAGAAGGTAGAACTGACCCTGGTTGCTGGGATTGCAGTGAGCCAGGTCATAAGAGCAGGAGAGCTGACTCTGCCCCTTGCCACACTGGGTGAGCTGGCTGGAGCGGTGTGGTGTAAGGGAGCTGGTGGACTAAACAATTCAGCTACCAACCAGGCCCAGATCCAGGGCTTTGAGATGGCCCACGCCATTACCTACCCCATCTATGAACTGCTGGAATGAATGACTCTTTGTGATGAACATTTGCAAGTAAAGAAGTGTGGACCAAAGGGTGTCCTGCAGGACCCACCGACACTACATCCTCTACAATGAGATGAGTGGGGTCGGGCTCGTGCTAGGAAATTCACAAAGAATTGATAAAAAGTTAAATTTTTAAAAAAGGAGAAGGCATGGAAATACCTATGCTCACAAAAAACACTAAGGGAACCAAGAACGTTAAACACACAGGGTTGTCTCTTCAAAGGCAGGAATGTATACTCCTTTAAATGTTCTCCATAAAGGGACCACTTTAATTTATAGTGGGTCATTCCCGCTGTGAGGAAAAACAAAAACCAAACTGTGGAAGGAGCCGGGCTCCAGGCTCATGTAGCAGCGCCGCTGCCTAACTCAGGCCGGCATTAGACTCCCCTCCCCACTGGCCAGAGATGGATTCTGGTCAGATCACACAGGAAGGCCAGCCTTGAACACACTTAGCTCAGTACCACAAGAAGGGGCTTCAGAGTCCACTTACCTGGCTCTGCCAAGATGTGTCCTCACATTTTTTTAATGGTTCATCTGAAAGGGTCCAACAATACATAACTGAATTCCAGATTGCAAAATGGCAGGGTTTTTATTCTCCTTTTCTGCACTCTTATTTATTAGCTCCTATGTGCTTCCAGTTGCCAACACAAGTGATTCCTTGTTTGGGAAACCAGGGATTGAATTTTAGTCACTTACAAAGTTGCAGAGCTATTGATCTTAATTAATTTCTCTGGACCTTGACGAGCATTCCAACACCTGTATAAAATGCTTTGCCCCAGAGGACTGAGAAGAACCCATGCTAGTTTTGCTCTGTCAGGTACAGGTGGGACCCTTTGGGTAAGAGGACAGAACCGTCCTTCACTTCTGTTTACAGAAGAGTTTTCTTCCTTCCTCAAGAGTCCCGCCCCACTCACTGGGCAGCTGTTGTAGGAGTCTCTCACCAGCAGAGCCAGCAGAACGATGATCCACATAGGCAAGAAGGCAGTTCAGCTCAACAGGACTCAGTAGCCAGTGTCGGTTCAACCCAAGAGTCTGATCTTGCGTAGTTTATTTTAGGCATATTTAAGCACAGCGCAATTTAGTGAAAGTTTCCTAGTGATAATTAACTCAGTCCCATACACACAACAAAGCTTAAGACATGACTACAACGAAACTCTATAAAGTACATTCGGCATCTTTCATAAAGATAGGTTCTAATAGATTGGCTGAGAAAAGCATCAGGGTCTGGGGGAGGATTCAGTGTGGTCTTGGCCACACAGATAGTACAAAGGTGACCACTCCCAGCCATCTGGTGGAAACAGGTTCTACATCTCTCCCTTTGACAGATAACTCCATGTGTCTAACATTACTTCACCAGTTCTCAGCCTATGGGTCACGACCCCTTTGGCAAACCTCTATCTCCAAAAATATTTACTACTCACAACACTAGCAAAATTATAGTTATTAAGTAGCAGTGAAAATAATATTTGGGGTATCACCACAGCCTAAAGAACTATACTAAAGGGTCTCAGCATTGAGATAGTTGAGAACCACTGCCCTTGTGCTATCTATGAACATAAGGACATCTATGTCTCCTACAGAAAACATCCATCTGCTCTCTGCCCTGGATCAGATACTAAGCATGCTCTTATTTATACAAATTGTCTTTGCTTACAATTTAAATATCATACATCTGTATGTTGATATTAAAAACCAGAATTGTAATACTTCAATTACTGCTCTCAAGAAGGACAAAGTCCAAAAAGAATTGACAACACCTCTTTTGGAGTCTGCTAAGACATTCCTCAACTGTGTATTTATTTTCATTCTGAAAATGAACATTGATGAGAAAGGTTATGGAATAAAATCCCACAGGTCATTCTTGTATATAATTATCTTAGAAACTGATAACACTGGAAATACAGCAAGGTTGGCCTTTCTTCATTTCCTCTGCCATATCATACTTACCTACTTCAAACAGTCTGTTCTAGGGCTAGAAATGGTTCAAAATTACGATCACTTGTTGCTCAGACATGAGGACCATAGTTGGGATCCCAATACCAACATAACAAGCTAGGGATTTACCCATACATGCCTACACCACCAGTGCGGAGTGGGGCAGACACAAAAGGAACAGTGGGTCCTATGTCTACCAGCCTTGCCAAAAACCACCAAGACAGACCCTGGTTCAAAAGGAGAAAGACAGAATAATAGAGGAAGACGCCTGACGTTCTCTTCAAGTGTTAGTGCATGAACACACATGTGCACACACATAAACATGCATGTACGCATGTTTTCAAAAGTCAAAACTGGCCTGTTAGGCCTCAGCCCAAGGGTGAAGTTAAATTAGTTATGGAAAGCAGCAAGGTTCTAGAGGCAAACAGCAGGTACATAAAAAGTATATATTGGATCAAATACCAGCTTCACTACTGATCATGAGTAAGCTATTTCTCTGAAATGAGTATTAAAACTCACACATATTAAACACGATAGAGAGATCAAACAGGGTAACCCTTAAGTCTGTTAGCGGATGTCAGTCTAAGTTGAGATGCTTTGGTGCTGTACTGGCAAGCTTCATGTCAATGTGACACAAGCTACGGTGATCATAAAGGAGAGCGCCTCCATGAGAAAGTGCCCCACAGAGGTAGTGTGTGCCAACTATGGGGTGTTTTCTTAGTGATTGATCGGGTAGGGGTGCAGATCATTGTGGATTGTGTGCTGTTGCCCTGGGTGTTGTAAGAAAGCAGATTGAACAAGCCAGAATGAGCAAGCCAGAACAGAATTCTTCCATGGCCTCTGCATCAGCTCCTGTAACCACATTCCTGCCCTGTCTGAGTTCCTGTCCTGACTTCCTTCAATAATGAACAGTGATGTGGAAGCACAAGCCAGATGCACTCTTTCTTCCCCAAGATGTTTGGTCATGGTGTTTAATCACAGCAATTGTAACCCTAACTAAAATAGGTGTCTAAGGAAGTGCCTTCTATATCAAAAATGGCTCCTCTTTATTGTGTTATTTCATGGGGATGGAGCAGACAATGTCTCAGAGTCTCTTGTATAAAAATACTAATCTTATTCCTAAGGGCAAAGCCCTAACTACATTCCAATGACCCCACTTCCTAACATTATCACCTTAGAGGCTTCATTAATTGCTTTTCTATTAGTATTACTTTAATGTTTGAATATGCTTGGTCCAGGAAGTGGCACTATAAGAGGTGTAGCCTTGTTGGAGTATGTGTGGCCTTGTTGGAGGAAGTGTGTCACTTTAGCTACCTGGAAGACATCTTCTCCAGTTTGCCTTTGGAACAAGATGTAGAACTCTCAGCTCCTCCAGTGCCAAGCTTTTTGCCTTGATAATAGACTGAACCTCTGAACTGTAAGCCAGCCCCAGTGAAATGCTGTCCTTTATAAGAGTTACCTTGGGCATGGTGTCTCTTCACAGTAATGGAAATCTAAGATAAATACACATAATATACTATATACAATAATAATATGTAAACATAGTAACATAATAATAAACACATGAATAAGGCAACTTGTAGTAGAGTTTGGGCTCTAGAGGATTAAAGTACATGATGGAGGCACAAAGGCAGGAACAGGAAGCTGAGGGATCACATCTTGAATGTAAAAATGAAGCAGAGAACAGCCTGTCCCCAACAACATACTTCTTCCAACAAGGCCATACCTGCTAAGCCCTGAAAATGGCACCAACACCACCAACCAAGGGCCAAGTGTTCAAATTTGTGGGACTATTGCTGAATGCTTAGTCCCTAGTTGGTGGGTTGTTAAGGATTCAGAGGTGTGACCTAATTGAAAGAGGTGTATTAATGGGGGTGGGTTTCCCTCCCTCTCTCTATCCCCCTCTAGTGAATCAGTTGTGAGTTCTCAGCTACTGCTCCAGCACCATTCCTGCTTGCCTGCTGCCACTACATTCCCCACCATGATGATAACGGGCTAGTCTTCTGAAACTATAACAAGTCCCTAACTAAATGCTTTATTTTAAAAATAAACCTTGGACATGGTGTCTCCTCACAAATAATGCAGTAATAGCACTTGCTGCCAAACATGACAACCTGAGTTCAGTCCCCAGGACCCATATAGTAGAAGGATTAAACAGACACATCATTCTGTGGCCTCTATATATCACCTTGATCAGCAAGCACAGACAACACTATGTAAACAAATGTAAAAGTTTTTTTTTTTTATTCAAAGACTAATATACATAGCAAACCAATGTGTTCTGAGAAGGCCAAAATGGTTCAGCGCACACCAATCAGTAAATGAAATACATCCTATTAACTTAGGACAACACAATATATTGTTTCAAGAGTTGCAGAGAAACCATTTGAAACAATTCAATATCTCTTCATGATAAAAACTGAGGAAATTAAATATTGGAGAAATACATCTCATCCTAATAAATGCCATATATGGCAACCCCATCGTTAACCTCATCCTCACAGGGGTAAAAGTGATACTTTTCCTACAAGAATAACCACATTGCCATTTTTAGGCAGCATAATACCAACAGATCACTAGACAGAGCAATCAGACAAGAAAAATAAAGAGCATCCAAATGGGAGGGGAGAATGATGTGTCCTTGTTTGTAGGTGATACTTGTGAACCCAGAATACCGAGAAGCCACTAAAAACTATTCACACTAATAAGTTTAATAACAGTGATTATGAAATCAACATACAAAATCAGCAGCATTCCTACAAGCCAATACTTAACAAGGTAGGCTAAATAAAGATCTCCTTAGACTAATAAAATGTGAACAAATTCATCCCCAGATCTGAATCCTAGGAATGTGAAAGAAGATTTCGAGTTCCAACTTTAGAAAACGAAGAGCCCTGAAAACGACAAGGAGAAGAGTAAATGTGTGTCGCTGTTTTTAAAGATTTTAAGATTTCTTTTTAACACGTTGAAAGGGAAAGTGACCGTTTATGTATTCTGAGGACTGAATTTGGATCGTGTCACCTACGTAAAACATTAGGTGTGCTAAGCACATGGTGTGACCCCGGCACTGGGGAACAGGGGGATCCTGGGGCTGCTGGCAGCTATTGAGGCTGAGTTGGCGAGTTCCAGGTTCCATACAGACCCTGTCCCAAAAAAAAATCATAGTAATAGAGGAAGACACCCAATGCTAATCTATGCTAAACACATGTAAACGAGTGTGTACACATGTGTGACAGAACATGTTCCAAGAATGACCGTGTGAGTTCTGAGTGATTGTGAGAAAATTTCAAGAAGTCATGTCAAGAGTTTTGTGACTTCAATTTCTTCAAAAATACGGAATTGTTCTTGAATTGTGCTTTCTCAACCCTCCAGGTATAAGGGACAAGAGTAAGTTAACTTCAAATTACTCATTACAACTAGCTATTGTTATTTATTTATATGCCTGTATGGAAAACCATGTGACTTGACCTTGTGAGGGTACACTTAACTCTTGTGATTCCTCTTAGCCCTCAGTAAAATTGTCTGATGCTCAGAATAAAGTTGGCTACTGCCTAATTTATCAGCTCCATTGTCCCAGGTCCCACCACTTCTGGAGCAGTAAACGTGTGTGCATGTAATCCCTGAGCAATGCTCCACAAAAGACGTCAAAGCTGTGTCAAGCCCTCCTCACACCCCAGCCCAAGGCTGCCACAATAAAATGTCCCACAGGAGCTGTCCACCATTCCGGCCACCACAGGAGCAGTGCAGAGGCTTCACCTCCTCTCCACCCACACCCCTACACCCCAGCAGCCCCACAGAGATGGTATCTACAACTGGGAAGGACTTCCCACCCTAACCCACCCATAAGTCTGATGGGGGGGAAAAGGGATGAAAGGCACCAATCCCCGAGCTTCCCACCAGACCCCACCAATTCCTGAACTTCTCAAGCTCAAGTCTTGAAATCTCACCAATCCTCACTCTGAAAAATCTCTGTCCTGAAAAGCTCCACCCCTCAGAAATCCTATACAAGTACTGCCCCTGTCCCTGCTGTCCATTCCTGGGGGACAGAAAACAGCCCTTCCTGGATTTGTCCCTCCATACCCTGGACCCGCCAATAAATCTTTTTCATGAGATTTTTCTGCCTGCTCTGACTGTTGGAAGAAGCTAAGAATAAAGAGGGGAAAAAGCAATGAAGAGAGGAGACGTGAAGAGGAGGAGTGGGCCTGGGGATCAGAAAGTTGGTTCTCAGTAGTGCTGACTTATACCCCAGGCCCCATGGCTCTTTTGGTTGGAGCTCAAAACTATAGGTAGACCTACCTCAGGCTACCGAAGTCTGGGATTAAGACGTGCGTTATCTCGCCCGGCTCCCTTATTTCCGGTTACTTTTTCACTACATCCACCTAACCCTGTTTCACATAAGCAGTGTTCTGGAGGACACGGGATGCTGAGGGGGAAAGCGCTCGCTCTGGAATTGCTCACGTTCTGCTGGAAGTCCGCACAGCACAACGTGTGACTCAAAGACCTGAAGATCCAAGGGAGATGCAGAAAAACCCTCAGGCTAGCTTCACTGCCAGAGCTGCCTTCGCCAGCCGTGGCTGCCACGCGGCCTGCACACTTGGGGGACTCGGAAGTCGGGCTGCGTGCCCAGGCAGGGTGCCACTTCCCAGGCTGTACCCGGGATAGGCTGGCGACCCAGGCGGACCTGCCCGCGCGTCCGCAGTCTAGCGGCTCCCGGACCGGAAGCTCCCGGACAGGAAACAGGCGGAGACAGAGTCACGTGTGAGCCAAAGATGGAGCCCGGGCAACCCTAACGAAGGTTGCGGTGGAGCGCGGGAGGACCTAGACAAGCACTGGCGGCTGGGGAGGTGGCCATAAGCTGCCGTCACTCTGCCGAGTGGTGAGTAGCTGTGCCAGTGGGAGAGGCGCGGGGTGGCCACGAGGAAGGGGAAGCTGTGTGTGCTGACCCGGTCTTAGCTTCCCACCCCCAAGGGGAAGACCTGGCTGAATTTTTTAGTTTAATTCCAAGATTCAGTGCCAATTTACAAAGTAACCTTGGCTAAGTTTAATTTTCGGATGCTCGGTTTTTATGCAGAAACTTTCGGAAATCCTTGTATCTCAAGGTGTCATTTTCTTTGATGGGGATTTATGAATTGAGAAATAATACCAGGAAGAAGAATCAGGACTTGAAACCTGGGAACCTGACTTGAACTTCTAAATCTGCATTGCACTTTCAAGGTTAATTTTTTAAGTGGAGATTTATGGGACTTTGCACGTGCAGCATTTTCCAGGTCTCATATATATAACAGGTACCCTAGATTTGGTAAGACATTGTTCCAGTGTTCTCACAGGTAAGTACAAATAGTGACCCAAGACAATCTTGATTTATATCAGGTTATTTCTGGGTTTTGGTTATTGCTACTGTTTGACCTTTTGAAATAGGATCTTGGAGTATGTCCAGGAACTCACAACCCTCCTGCCTGTACTATGCTGTCCCAATATAGTACAAGTGTTGTCACAGGTAGCAGACCTTTGCTGGTCACCCGGAAGTATGTTTTTAAAGAACTCAATCTACGAAAACTAATCCGCTATTCTTCTACTCTGAAATTGATCCTGTGTATACTGGCCTATAAGGACATTTTCCATCTAAAGGGTCTATGCACGTGTGTACTGTGCCTGCATAGGACAGAAGGGCCTGAAGTTATAGGTATGTGGGTGCTAAGACTTGAACCTGGGTCCTCTGGAACTGCACGTGCTCCTAACTCTTGAGCCATCTATCTCTCCAGCCCCAGATTTTACTTTTTATCGTTTGTGTGTGCCAAAGTGTGGACTAATGCACATGCCTGCAATGCCCATGAAGGTGGGATTCCAGTTCCCCGGAACAAGTTACAGTAAAGTTGAGCAAAGAGCCAGAGAGCGAACCCTCATCTTCTGCAATAGTGTTCACTCTCCATTACTGAGCCATCTAACACTTGATACCAACTGTCTTTACAAAGTGGTTACACTTACTTGAAATACAATTTATAGTTCCACCAGCAGCATGTCACAGCTTTCCTGAAAGCTTCCAAGTGAAATTTTCTAATTTTACTACCTCTGTACCTAATGACACGGCTATGTAGTCTTAGTTTCCCGCCCAGTGTTTTGTCAAGGTTTACTGGCTGTTGTTCTCTCCTGTGAGGGTGTTGCAGCGCTCCCCCTCCCCCCACCTCATCCCCCACTGTGACAAGTTATCCTGTAGCTCTGCTGGCCTCAAATTCCAGTTTATCAAGGACAGCCCTTAGCTGATCCTGCTGGGCCGCCTCCCCCGCCCCCCAAGTGTTGCAGCTACAAACTTATCCACGTCTGAATTAAGTCATTTTGTATCTGTTTTATGCCTGTAGTCGCTTAGAAAATTATGACTGTGGAGTGTTAGAAACTTATGCATTTTTCATGTTCTGGTTTTCTGTTATGCTGTACTGGGGGATGGGAATCTTTTGTTGTATGCTATATATACATTGAACTTTCAGATTATAAATAATCTACAACTCATACAATTATGCATCTCAGAAGACTTTTTCTAATTTTTTTTAAAAATAGGATTGTTTTGTTTTTTAGGTCCAATATGGAAAGTCATAAACCAAGTACTAGCAAAGGTGATTTAATATTTAATATCATATCCAGAAAAATTAAACAACTTCCAGAATCAGACAGGTAAGATTCCTTAGTATGTCTTTACCAAAAAAAAAAAAAAAAAAAAAAAATCATAAGATTATCTTAAATTTGAAGGATTATGCATAAACAACACAGGATACCAAAGGAAAGAGAGTTGTATTTTTGCTTTGATGGAAAAAAAAATTGAAGCTAACCATTTTGTGCATTGTGCAAACTGAAACTAGAACTCATCTTTGGAAATATAATTGATGAACCCATCTTTTCATTTAGCTTTTAGTTATAAAACTGTATGGATCCATTTACAAATAAATTTAAAAGACCTTTTCAAGTTACCCTATCTCTTATCTTCTCAATGACTTTCTATTTGCTTACCTTTAGCTAAGAGTATCATGGAATACTTTACTAGATGGGATGACAGAAATGGATGTTTAGAGATCTTTAAGAGAGAAGGTAACTTAGGAAGCATGCGGATACAGATAGAACAGGCTAGTACAGTGCACTTATACACAGTATTCGTAAACCTCCTTGCCCATCAGGAAGTCTAAGTGGGTCAGTTACCATTCAGGTTCATCTGTGTCTATGCATTTGTGCTGAGGTCAGAGATCAACGTTCAGAGTCTGTTCTCCCTTTCCATGGGGGTGGCAGATACAGACAGCTGGGGTAGAAAACGTTAAACATCAGTATCCATTGCTGCATCTTCCGGTGTGGAAGTCACACCAAATCCGCTTTTGGTCGGCACTTACCGTCTAATGAGAACCGAACCTATATATAACTGAGCAGTAGTGAAGAACTTGGTAAATCTCAACTGCTGTGTATCCCTTACCTATCTAGATGCCCCCATTTAACATCTCAGTTGTTTCCTGAGATACAGAACAAAGTGAGGTAGAGGAAGCTGTAATGACTAGTCTTAGAAATTGAGATGACTGACAAAGAAATAGAGCATGTTCCCGGTGGGATCTTCACCTATCAGCAAGGGGCGCTGGGAACTGAGCTGGAACTCAAATAAGACTTAGCTTGCAAACAATAAAAATGTTTCATTTTAAAAACCACAGCAAGTTACAATTTAGTTGGGAGACCACCAAGTGTTCAAGTTTCAGCTCCACTGTTTCTGAGTATGGTTAAAATAGGGGTGAGTCCTACTTCATGACTTTTACATTAAATATTTGTAAAAGTGCTCAAGTTCCCATTTCTTTAAGCCTACAAAATCCATGCTTCTTCCATTGGGGCTGTAGTTCTTTAATAGTTTTCTAGTTCCCGAGCCATCTTCAGACCTCAACTTCAGTCTCTTCTCATGTAGCCAACCATGAGAACCTCCAAAGCAGAATGCAGCTTTGTGTCTTTAGCAACAAGTCACCTTTACGTAACTGGCTCTCAGTGAATGAAATGAAAACATGATCTTACACAGTGCATGACGCTTCAGTAGTGATGACCTAGAACAGCTTTAAAGTAGAAATACAGAACCTAGGAGAGGTGAAGAAATGGGAAACATGAGACAGTGGACCACACTGCAGCTCACAAAAAGAGCAGTGAAAACCAGACTGAGGTAAGCTAAAGAGCGTATTCAAACTGTACTATACAGTTTTAGGTAGACAGAGAACGTATGCTTTGGCTTAAAATTCATTTTATCTCAAATTGCCAATTAAATTTTCACCAGTGAGCCACTATGAACTACTAGTACAGTCTCACTATAATGTTAGTCCCCAGACTCCCAATCTGGACATTAATACTTGAGGGAAGAGTAAGAGGAAACACACTCACTCTGCACTACTCAAACACTTGGATGTACATTCAAGTTTATAGATACAATGGGTTAAGTTGGTAGTTAATAAATAGTACTACCTTAGAATGTGTTGTGTTTTTTAAGCATCATGAGAGCTCAAAAGAGGGCTGGAGAGATGGCTTAGTGGTTAGAGCACTGACTGCTCTTCCAGAGGTCCTGAGTTCAAATCCCAGCAACCACATGGTGGATCATAACCATCAGTAAAGAGATGTGGTGCCCTCTTTTAATGTGTTGAAGACAGCTACAGTGTGCTCATAAATAAAAATAAATCTTAAAAAAAATTCTTAGGAGAGCTTGACAGAGCTAGGCATCTTCCTCTTCAGAACTGTTTCCTGTTATGTAATTCAGGGCAAAGTTCTAAACAGTTCTTTACTAAAAATCACAAAATGCACATAGCTAGTGCCATTGTCTCCTTACTTGTTACCCAGACTCAAAAGCCTGTTTAAAATAAAAATGTGGATGTGAAGGTATTCACTTCGGTTTTATGATCCTGTAAGGGTAAGTTTGTCTGATTCTTCCCAGGGTGCTGATAAATTCTGTAACATACCAGAATAAGAGAACATACCCTAATTGTGGAAACAGGCTATTATTTCCCTCATCCTCAGGAATCTGCTTGAATATGGATCAGCGTATATTGGACTTAATGCTGCCTTTGGGGGCCTAATAGCAAACAGTCTATTTCGGCGAATCTTGAACGTGACGCAAGCTCGATTAGCCTCTAGCTTACCAATGGCTGTGATCCCATTTTTGACAGCAAACCTGTCCTACCATAGTTTTGTAAGTTTACCTTTGAGTACAGGTATGTTTTATTTCATTATCACCCAAGTTTGTGTTTACTAACCATAGCTTCACTCAAAACTGAAATATTAGAACCAAGAAGCTGTGGGCTATAATGAAGTACTTAGGGAAGACTGAATCTTACGCAACAGCTGATTCAGATTAGGTCTGCCGACCAACCAGAGTACATCATACACAGCTCTCACACTTCCCTCATCTGAAGCAGCATTCCCACAGAGCTGCCCGTTTCTTGTTAATCTGTACGTTATATGGAAGTTTTCTCTTAAAGATTTATTATGTGTTTTGTCTGAATGTACATTTGCACACCAGGTAATAGTGAGCTGCCACATGGGTGCTGGGAATTGAACTCGGCACTTCTGCAAGAACAGCCATTGCTAAGATATCGCTCCAGCCCTGTATGGAAGTTCTCTAAAGTATATTGTGGGACTACAACTCTAATCTCTGAAGTTCTACGTGCATGTGTAGTATTTAACAAAGAGACTTTGTTACTGTACCATGTGTTCTGAATGAGTATTGTGTTGTGTGTTGTATGTATTAAATATTCTTCTTATTAAAATCAAAGATTGCATTGTAGGGGCCAAGTGGGTCAATTTTGTGTTTTTTCCTAAATGATTCAAACTTTTAAAAATTCAAAGTCTATCCAATTATTCCCTTCAGCATGACTTGCAAGATCATTTTTGCTGTGTCACTGCAAATAAAATGTGAACTTTATATTCTTTGAGTCACATTCACTTAAATATAACCATCACTTATTTCCTAGGTGATCTGAACTGTGAAACCTGCACCACGACACGGGGTGCACTGGTTGGTTTTGTTCTGGGTGGCCTGTACCCCATCCTTTTGGCTATACCCGTGAATGGTGGCCTTGTTGCCAGGTAGGACTACTTTTTTATTTAAAAACCTTTAATTATAGGAATACCTAAGGAACTCTGCACTTAGAACAAGTAGATCTTCCTGTTAAGTCATTTAGACAGTATTTCCCTCAGAAATTTTTAGTATTTTCTGTCATGCCTCTTGGTGTTTAGTTCAGGTCACTAACCTTTATTTGTATATTAAATGCTTGCTACAAGCCAATGTGAGTAATGGAGGTCTAGGGTAACAGCTGTACCATATAAAACACTGAGTTTGCACTGTCCTAAAGGAATAAGTAAGCTATCAGAAAACCTACCTATCAGCCGTCCCAAACCCCAGTGACTCTGAATTCTTGTAGCAATCTATAGTGTGTGCCTCCAGAGCTGAACTAGAGAGAGGCACAAAAACCAGAACCGTTTTTTTAAAAACTAAGACACAAAAGAGAATGGCAGTAATCAAACAATGAATGTATACCAATAAAAACACTATTTACGGTTACAGTAAGACCAATGGTTTTATATGTTTGATCATCAATATGCTTTCTTGCAGGTATGAATCAAGCCCTTTACCACAGAGAGGAAACATCGTCAATTACTGGATTACAGTTTCTAAGCCTGTCTTTAGAAAAATGGTATTTCCTACTTTACTTCAGACTGTGTTTGCAGCATATCTTGGGTCTAGACAATATAAACTCCTCATAAAGGCCCTTCAGTTACCTGAACCTGAGTTAGAAATTCAATGATTTTGGAGCAAATATGTACAACAATAAATGGTTAAAATAAATGTCTTCAATATTAAAAATACAGACTTGTGGTTTTTCACAAGGTACAACTCTGACCTGCAATTAAGGACTACACAAAAGGTGGGAATCCAATAAAAGCTACCAAAGGGACATAGTTTTGAGGCTGGGAGTGTAAATGAGTGGCAGATTGACTAATTTCTCTAGTTTGCCCAATGCTGTTTCTTATTCATTCCGAATACCACTCCACATTTAGCTTGGTATAAAACGCAAGAAAAAAACTACATAGCAATTTATCAACACAATCCTCCCAAAGCCGAACTGGAAGGAAAAATGTTTTTAATTCGGTGTGTTTCCTCATAAAGGATTTATCCCAGCCTATATCCTTGTGAAGTTAATTCAGGTTACCTTTGAAGCTTCTTTCTACCTATTATGTGGTTCTTCAGACTCTCAAGACTTGAGCTCCCTGCCCCCCAATATGGTGCTGAGCAGGTTTACCTCAGTTACTCCTTAGAGTAACCTCACTTATTTCTCTGGCACAGTGCCAGCTTTCTGAAGTATATTTGTGGAATCATTTCTTTAGATCATCTGCTTCTAGAACGAACTACTGTATTCTTCCCACGTTTCATACCCTTGTTTCAAACACTACTTTTTGGAACTGGAATGAACACTGTCCAATACCTGTGACCACAAATACCTGCACTGTTAATATTCTCTACTAGCTACATAGAGCTCCTAAAATCATGAGATGTGGACATAGTCTCATAATGCACATTAGATCAATTCTCCGGAAAGCAAGCTAGTCACCACTGAAGAGAATACCAATGTGTCTTGGTTTAGAAAAGGCAACTTTTACTCTTTTTGTGAGGGTGGGGGTGTTAAATAGGCTTTTATTGAAATAAAAAATACCCAGGCATGCCTAACAATTGGGGGAAAAGGCAGGGCCTCAGTTTTGAGGCTAGCTAGTGATTTCTAGTCCAATGCAAGGCCCTTGTCTCCAACAAAACAAGGCCGCTACTAAAATATTAGTCAAATTTAAAATAAAGGTTTACAGAATGCTGCGACTTTTCTTTCAAAAAGCACATAAAATGCAGTCTCTATTCCGGATTTTCTAAAGTATAATTATGAAGGAAGGAAGTTCCCAAGAGAAAGTAAGTGTTTACTGTATCTTCCCCTGGACCATTTATGTGATTTCTTTTGCTTTCAGGAGTTCCCATAATTTAATGTTTTACTTTTAGAACTGTAATGTGAAAATGTGTTTTGTATATGAGTGCCTATTTTACAAGGAATAATAGCAAAAGCAAAGGCATTCTGATACAAAGCCTGCTCAACTACATCCTCATTTTACCTTATGTGTAATTCAACTGATCAAAGCAAAATTAAATATTGTATTAGATTTCTTAGGTAATACAGATGGTGTGTAATCAAAATCCAGTGATATAACCAAGCTATTTGATTTACTGCAAACTGTTTACTATGCTTAAAACTGTGTCAGGACTTTACTCCTAACACAGTAGCTATTAATATGTTAATCTTTTCCATCACAAAACCTCTTCCCTCTACTATATAGTCAAATCCTCTTTTTAACAGAAATGGGCAACTAAGCAATAAATAAAATACTTAGCCTACTGCTACATCTACCAAAACAAACAAAAAAACACAAAAAAACCTGTTAAAAAGGCAAGTACATGACATGAACCATGAATAATCAAAATCTAAGGAGAGTCAGTTCTTTGTAGCTCAGACCTAAGAACAAGGCCTGAATGAGGAAAATAGGTAAGATTTCTGTCTAGTTAAAAGTAGAAGATGATTAAAAATACTTAGAATCTTGCAGTATAGTCTGACTAGGCACATGGCTTTAAAGAGGATTCAGATTCATTATATGAGATGTATGTGTGTATACACATATTCAAGTCCAGATTCTAGTACAGTAAGCCAGAAAGGTATTGGAATTTGACCCTAACAGGATGATAAAAATTTGGGAACACTTTTGTGCTACAATAAAATTCAAATTGTTACAGTGGCAGAATTAGTGTACTAAACATAGTGACCACATCTATAAACTGGTTCTTACAGAAACAGTACTGTAAGCCGTTAAGAGTGACTGGTAAGTACTGAGCCTACACATGATGGTATTTAAATTCTTGTAGTGGCCTCTCTAATTCCTAAGGAAATAAATGGAGTTGGGGAGAACTAACCCAGCAGCACAATGAAATTATAAATATTAAGATGGGTCTCAAATTTAGAATCAACATACAAGGGGAGAAACACATGTAAATATTACCTATTCAATATTTTAAAACCATTTATTTAGTTAAGAAAAATTATTATTTCTGAGCTCATAATCTCTATCTTCAAAATGCCTCAGCCAGGTAACTGCATATCACTACAATCCACATTAGTGAATTGCCCACAGTGTGTTGTCCAAGTTGTAATTCAAGGTCTGTACTGTAGGAGCATCAGTCCCTTTAAAGATCAGCCTGTGGAAATTAATTCCCTTCACTTTTTGGCTTATGGGCACTGAACATAGAGACAAATCAAGAAAAGAGCAACCTGAATGAATGAATCCGAGTTACAGTGTAGGTTAACGACTTCCTATCATCTCCCTATTCTATCTGCATATTTCCCAAGTGAACCAAAAGGGAAAACAACTCAGTCTGGATCAGATGAAAAATGCATTAGCAAATTCCAGCAATAATGAAAAATGATTGGGTTCTGGGTGTTTTTTTTTTTTTTTTACTTATCATACAAAATTAGCCTTTATCATCCAGAATAGAAAGATCCTTACAGAATACTACAGAAATTTTAACACAGACCAGTAGAAACTATATCATTCATCAGAAACCTCAACACATTCAACAAAATCAAGTACTCAGAACATCCAAGATGCCAAACCCGAGGATTGCACACATGCTCATGATACCCAAATTAGCACCACACGTTATCTATCGGAATCACTTTTTCAGAACATACATCAATGCATCTATTTTAAAACACTAATCTTTTTGTTAAGGACTTTATTCTACTCAGCAATGTGTCTGTCTTCCCAAGCAGCTCTTCACATTCCAGAAATACAAACTCATGAGGTTTGCTATCACTGCTGACCTATTTATGTCATTCTAACCCACTAAATCTAATTCCACAAAATGTCCTTAATTATGTAAAAATCTAATGTTTCTTGATGAAACACTAGAATTCTCTTCTCCAATGGTTACAATTTTTTTCAAATATGCAATAAATTTAGTGTTACTGCCATGAATGGAAAAAAGGTATAATTTTGTTCCAAAATTAACTTAGTCTCATGGATTTCTATTAAGTCTTTCAAGCATTCCAGAGAATCTTTTCATATCTCCATTTCTGGAAAGTGTAATCAGTATAGAAGTAATTTGGGACCTTGGAAATGGCATTCATGTTTTTCAGCAGATGCCAAATTTTTGACCGACATGGCTCCCACAATTACTGTTACCATCAGTCCAGTCAGTTAACAGGTTGTAGGAAAAGATTCGTTTTTGCAGATACTGCTAAGCTGTTTAAAGAGAAGAGAAAGAGATTAATTTAGCGAGTATGAAATGTACAGATATTTAAAATATTTTGAATACTTTGTTGGATATATCAGAGGTGTGACTACATTGTTTAACAAACATACTTTTAAGTATGGTTAAAAAAGGATAAAAACTTAAGTCACTATGATAGAAATACTATGCCGATGTGTTAGTCAATTAATGTATGAATAGTAACTACCACAGGAAGACAGGTATTTAAAAGCTACATTTTTAGGTTTTCTATCATTTTTCACACGGGTACAAATCAGGAATAAAACCTGAAACAGTTCCCCAAATACTAAATTGTTCAACTATCACAGTAAATACACCAAACCTGAAAATTTCAAAGCAATCTATTTTATATTTCATAGCTCTCTAAGAAAATACTAGTTATTCACAACACAATTTTCTAAAAATAGTAAGACAACAGTTTTATATTAATCATAACTTTTTTAATTAACAAGTAGTGAACAGGACACTTAAGATACTGTTTACTACATACTGAAATAAACAACTGCTGTAAATTAAGAAACCCAAACATTTACAGTAAAATGTGCTTACACATAAATATGATCAAATTTATTTAAAGCCCCTGGGAGGTCCTAATACATGCAGTTACCATGTAAAAACAAGACCATGAGTTGATGCAAAAAATGACAAAAATCACTGTCACCAAAACTAGAAAAGAAACAATGAAATGGAAACAGAAAAGACAGTTAATAAGACATAAGGACCTAAGAAAGCAGCTTTACAGATAGGACACTCTAATCCTGCCACTGACAAGACTCCTAATTCTCCAAACTGCCATTTATAAAATGACAGTCTAAAACTCTGTACTTGGAATTTCAAAACATCCCAATTCAGAATCTGATTCTCCCCAAGCCCACATTTCAAATGCAGGAAAAGCACTGAGGTTAAGAAAATATTCCACAGAAATGATAAAATTTTTAGGAAAACAAACTTACTGCTTCCAGAACCTTATGATTAAATCTATATTAACAACAACCATTTTTCCTATTTTTCATCCATTACTTTTCAATGTCATGTTAGAGATGAATAAATTCTTTGAGCCCATAACTGAAAGATCAACAAACCTGATTTTATTATGACACCATGTTTTTGTCATCAGTTCTGCACAAAATTATATACAAAGAAATATATACAAAAATGTTCAAGTATTAAATTTCAATTCAAGGCTTCTGTTTCAAAAGCTACATTTAACATACTTCAGAAAGAGCACAAATTAGTCATTTGAAATAAATTTTCAACTACTTTTGGTTTATATATATATGTATATATATATAATTCAGTAGGCACTAAAATCCATGCAGCTGCATTGTGGGGGCTTGTTCCTACCCTTGTAGAAGCAGGTCCGTCACTCCAAGTTGTGAGTCTGGCTACTACCCATTCATGCTCAAGTGCAGTAGATAATTTTACAAAATGTGATATACTGAAAAACCAGAGACCAATTTAGGTCTCAAAATCATGTTATCTAGCAACAAAACATTTACAGTTAGTTATGCAAGAACAAGATTCCATTTCCATAACCAAAAAACAAAATAAAACATCTTATGTGTAAGATAACTTACATCTTTGGACTGCTGGAAAATACTTAATTATGAACATTTTAAAAATAAAAGACAGCAGAAGCCCTGATATTACCTCTGTTTTCTTATTTCTTATACTACCTTTTAAAATAAAGCAGGAAATGTGGCCAGCAGCTGGTCCCGTCTCTTCTGCCCCAACAGCTGTATCCACTTTAGCACAAAGAAAAACAAGGATGCTAAATACGTATATCCTTTATCAAACAGTGATGTTTCACAAAGAATTTAATGTCTCTTGCATTTCAGAGCATCAGAACACACACTGAGACAAGTGGACAATAAACAGTATTTCAAAGAAAGAAAGATTTTTTCCATCTTTGGAAAAGCAGTATCATTCATATCGTTAAAGTATTTTTAAATAGGACAAAAGTCTTAGAAATACGGAGCAAAGATTCTTTGTGAAGCCTCACTTTACATGTTTTCATTCACATTTCACAACCTTCAGTATCTAATAATCATACAGAAATTTAGCCTAAATTTTAATACAACAAAAATAAATACTTTCAACAATTTCTTCATACTCATTGATAGGTATATTGTGCTGGTCCTCAAAGAAACATTTCATTTATCGTCTAATTAAAACAGAGAAATCTGATGGGTATGTTAATTTCCAACTTCTCGAGTGGTGAAATACTAGGATCTTTAAATAGATTGTATTTCTGCATTTTCTACTCAGAACGATAAGGCATTCTAAAGTATTTTAGGAGATTTGTCATCCCCAGAAAATACCACATTTGCGCATGCCTCAATACTCATGGTCAACCTCTGAAAAGTTGCTCTACAACTGGAATTCCAATTTGCACCTTGTACAACTCGGAACTTCCATTCACTTCACCTGTTTCACTGTCTCCAAACTGTATCTCTATTAGCAGGTTTCAGTGTACAGTTGGAACCGATGTCATCCAAGGCCATGTCCACACTGGGGACAGAAGAGCTAGGTACACACAACTCTGAACAAGGGGACACATTTAACAGCTATTTCAACCAGAAGCAACTTAAGTACATTAATGACCAGCACAAGTCTGTTTCCAGGGTGGACAAGGCCCAAATTAAGATTCCCCTCCCACCTTTCAAAAAGAAAAAAACAAACGAAAAAATATACCACACACACACATTGAGATGTCTGCCCATTAAAGTAGGCTAAGCAGCAGAGCATGAGCGTTACGGGAAGAGATGGATCCTTACCAGGTTGTGAGGCGGGAACGACTGTTCTGTAACCCCTACAACGGAGCCTGGCAGGAAGGAAATCACCTAAAAAAGAAACTGTCAGAGAGATTTAATAGTCACAGGTTATCATTAGGAGTTGGTTACAGTGTCACATTCATGCTTTTAGCTAAACACTTAAAAGATTTAATATTACTTTTTTTCCGCCTCTGAAATGCGTCCGGTGAAGATGTCCCACTAAGGTGTTTTACATGTGTAAGGGAGTAGAAAGGGGTAAACGCGGATAAAGAGCAGATTACTTGACCCTACATTTTAAGAGAAGACGACGCCTTCCGAGCGCACGCCGAGCAGAACTCCACCGACACCTTATCCTTGTCCACATGGAGACACACTCCGCCCGCCGCGTCGTCCTCTTCCAGCAGCTCCGGTGGCTGCTTCCCCACCGGCAGGGCGTAGTCATGGTCACCGGCGGGCGAGTCTCTGAAGAGTGAAGTGGTCAGCCGCAGTCCCACGCCGCTCAGCCGGCTCAGCAGGCGAGCCAGCCCGGTCTCGTTGGCTAGGACAGCCCGTAGGTAGCGACTCTCCTCCTGCAGTGCTTGCACGCGTTTGCCCAGCTCCCGATTCTCGGCCCGCAGCTCCTGGTTCTCGGCTGCCAGTCCCCGGACTCGACTCTCCAGCCCCATCACGTACTCCTTCTTCTTGAGCCGATTAAGACGGGCAGCGGCCGCCGCCGCCTTCCGGGGACTCTTGGTCGTCGCCTGGTTGTTGTCGTTGGCGCCACCGCCTCCTCCCGGGGCCTTTCTCCGCCTCTTTTCCCCGCCGCCGCGGTCACTGCCGCTGCTGCAGCCTCCGATGCCGTTTAACAGCCTCTGCAGCAAGTCAGAAAAGCGTTGCATCTCTGCGGCCGCGGTCTCGTCATCGTCGTCCCCCCTCAACAAGCCACCGCTGTCCGAGCCTCCGCCGGACGAGGACAGGGGCCCGGGCGAGCTGAGCCCGGGCTCCAGGTGCCAGTCCGGCTGCCGAGGGTCCAGCAGATCGGCCAGCTCCAGCCCGGAGAGGAAGTCCATGTCCTCCGGCTCATCTTTGGGGACCATAGCGATCGCGTCCTCCTCGTCCTCCTCCATCTTCACTGGCGAGGGCGCGGGCGCGCGCACGGCCACGCCGCCGCGGCTCCCCCTCCGGACCTCCGGCTCGCCTCCGTCCCCGTGAGGTGGCTCGCGGTCCGGCGATCCGGGCCTGGACGTCTCCGCCCCCGCGGCTGCCCCAGTCGGCTCCCGGGGCGGCGCGCGCGTGGCGAGCGGCTCCCGGCTGTCGCGGTGGCCCGGGAAGTCGCGGCCCGAGGCTGCCAGCAGCTTGGTCAGGCTGTGCCTCATGGGGCTGAGCGGCGGGCCCGGGTAGGCCGCAGCCCCTCGGACCCCGGGCCCCCGCGCGCAGAGCCGCGGCGCTGGGCCGACCGCAGGCGCGGGGAAGGTCTGAGCGGCCTCCCGCGGCCGCCCAACCCCCCGCACGAGGCGGGGGGGAAGGCAGTGGAAGCGCGAAGCGGCGAGGCCCGCGAGGACTCGGCCACGCCACCCAGACAGCGGCCTGGCCGGAAGTTACTCTCTCCCCACCCCGCCCACAAAAACGCGCTTCGCTCCAGCCAGAGTATCGCGAGATTCCGAGTGCTCTCGAGGCGCAGTAACTCCTGCTCTGCGGTGATGTCATAGGAGCCGCGGCAAAAACAATGAGATCTAGGTCTACACCCCCTAACTCGTCGGTACTTCCCAGTCCCGGTCTCCCCGATCCAATACTTGACGTCTAGACGTATTTGACGCACCTATATAAAAAACTAGTTTGTGAACACTTTTATTTTTGCTGTTTCTCTCTAAACTGCAAGAAAAACAATTCGCATATGGAAATAGTCCCCGTTAAAACAAAAGATCTCAAGTGTTACCAAATTCTGAGAAACACTACTAAAACTGACACCCTAGGCACCATTCAGAGGTCCTTAGTCTCAGAAAATGATCTTTCCTAGCATTGCTACTGCTGTTACCGTTGTCTGTATCACATCTTTCTTATGTTCTCCTTTGTTTTTGCAACAAGGGTCACTGCAGTCCTGCTTTGCCAAAAGCGGGTGGTTTGCTTAGTGATTTCTTGTTTTGCTGTTTCGTTCTGCTTTATTTTTTTTTTCTTTTGTCAAGCCACAGCAGTTCCTTTGGCCTTCTCCGTTTTTAAAATATCAGCTTTTTGAAAAGACCAAGTCTTGAAGAAAACACTTGGTTTTTAATAAAATTTAATTCATTTTTAATAACAATCTGGATCTGTGCTTCTTGATTGCTCGTGCTATTTCTCTAGTTTCCTGCAGCATCTGAGAGTTGAATGTTTACAATATAACAAAACACCCTACCCTAGCTCACGTTTTCCAAAAAGGCCAATGAAAGTGCAGATGAGCTAGAGAGAGAAGGAAGAGGGCAGCTGCTGGATAAAACTGCATGGAAGCATACACAGTTACTTTAATTAAGCTCAAAATAAACTAGGCTTCATGGTAGTACACACAGAGAGGGGGGGAGGGAGGGAGGGAGGGACGGAGGGAGAGAGAGAGAGAGAGAGAGAGAGAGAGAGAGAGAGAGAGAGAGAGATTAATTTCTGGGGCTCTTGGTCAGATTGGTTTCTGCTACTTAAAGAACTAAAAGCAGGGAAAACTCGAACATAGCAGACAGCTACAGGTAAATTGTATTTAAAATGAAGAAACACACACACAGAGATTGGGGAGTTTAGTGTTCTTGGTGGCCTGGGATCTGTCCTCCTTCTCCCATTTTAGATGGATGAACTTAAGCAAAGAAAGAGGAACTGACAGGCCCACAGCTCACAGCTTCAAATAAACATTTCCAGGACCAGCTTCAACTAGGCACCTGGAAGGTGTGGACAGGGAGTCGTAGGCAGGAGAAAGAGCAGTTATATGGCTTTGTTACAGGTAAAAGTGGTGAGGAAGCCAAAGTGGGTGGCCTCTCCCTGTGTTCCACCCATCATGGAGCTGACTGCCTCCTGGTTCCTTAAGACACTCTCTACCCTGTCAAGATAAAACACCTGTTCCTGGAAGGTAATAGGGCTTATTTTTGTGCTAGATAGACCTTGGCCCAAAAACATGTGATTCTGGATGCTCAGAATGACAAATTCCAACTTGGAAATGATTTCATAAAAGCTACAGAAGAAAAGGAAGTCATGAATCGGGGCACTTTTCAAATACGTAGGGAGGTGGATTCGAGCACAGTGAGAAACCCTCTGTTATGGTTCTCAGATGTGCTCAATGAAACTCCTCGCTTTGGGCTGAGTGGGAGCTACTGGTCTGTTAAGCATTTTCCAAACACACCTACACTTTATAGTTAAGAGGATATAAAGTCAGTTCAGGCATGGAGGTAGATCAGCCACACTACAGGCCTGGTTTGAAGCTAGCCTTAAACAGACAGAGGAAGTCTCCTATATAGAAGGCCAGAGGCAGAGCAGAGGACCCCTCCACCTAGCGGAGACATGAGCAGTGTTGGTTCACTAATGCAGACCCAACTCACACAGGTCTAAGTGCTGGACACGCTGCCCGACATTCCGTACACAGGTGTCCGGGGACTGAAACTGCCATCCATCCAACTAGATACTTTTGCCTAAGTCAAAATGCAACATCATTGATTGACTTATTATGTTTTTTCTATATTATAATATTGGCTTACATAAACACACACATATACGTACATGGGGTATTTGTTTGTGTGTGTGTGTGTGTGTGTGCATGTGTGTGATTTAAGAGCGTTCCCCAATAGATTGAAAAGCAAAAAAATTAAAGCAAAAGTTTGTATCTTAAATGTAACCTCCTAAGAGAAAAAGCACTAGAAGCAAAAAGAGCCTCCTCCAAAAATACTTCTTCCTTTTTCTCATCTCTCCTGAGTATTTTCCTTCCTCCTCCTCCTCACACTCTCTTTCCTCATAGATGTCTTGTTTTTCTGGCTATAGGAATCATTGTGAAATATTTAGCTAATGTAGAGATGAATTAATAGAGATTCACAACCTATACCAATATAACAGTTACTAAGAACTGAGTTTGTACAATCAGAGATTTTTCTATTCACAGACACGTCTTCTTCTTCTTTTTGGCATGAACGCCTCGTGGACAACTCTCACACTGTGTGCACTTACATAGGTATAGAATATCATTTCCTGGACTTTCCGTTACTTTTATTCAATGAGTTCATTGCTCATAGCACTGATGTAATCAATTCCTCTTCTAAACCTCACTATACTTTGGGCCAATATTGCGGGGGTGGGGGGTGTTCTGCAGCTACCACAGCAAGCACAGTAATGTAGTTCAGTTTAACACACTCAGTAGTCAGTGTTGATTCAAACTTCAAGAGTATGATCCTGGAGTAGTTTATTTTGGGCATTTTAAAGCAAAACACAATTTAATGAAAAAGCTTCCTGGTTATAATTAATTGAGTGTACACAACATGACACGCCCACCATGAAGCTGTTTGTAAAGTGTTCCTGACATCTTCTATAAAGAGAGATGTCTTAGGGTTTCCATGGCTGTGAAGGGACACCTTATAAAGAACAACATTGAATTGGGGCTGGTTTACAGTTCAGAGGTTCAGTCCATTATCACCATGGCGGGATGAATATCGGAGTCCAGGCACCGCCCAGTTCCCCTAGCAAAGGAACTCAGAGTTCTACATCTTGATCCCAAGGCAGGCAGGAGGAATAGTGTCAAAGCCCGCCCCAACACCTCCTCCAACAAGGTTACACTTACTCCAACAAGGTCACACCTCTTAATAGTGTCAATCCCTGGGCCAAGCATATTCAAACTACCACAATAGATTTTATAGATTGATAGAGAAAAACAAGCACAAAGTAAGGGTCTAGAGGACAATTCATTGTGTCTCTGCCACACACTGGAAACGATGCCAGGCTATTAACCACATTCGCTTCCAGCTTTCTGGGTGGAAAACAAGTTATGTCTCTTTGAAGAGACAACCATGTGTGTTTAACATTTCTGGTTCCCCTAATACTTGTCTGTGAGCACAAGGACTTCTATGCTTCCTACACATTTAATTACTTTTACTCTAACTCTTCTAGAATAAGCACACACTAATTTTGTGAGGACAATTTTTCTGTTTTTTTTTTTTTTTAAGGAAAGGATATAGCTATGTCTTGCTGGGGAATGGATCTAGGACTTCTTGTGTGCTAGGAAAGAGCTCTATTAATTGAGCAACATCAAAAGCTCTTAGAATTTTAACTGACATCTTGTCTTTTTGCTTTTTTTCTGATCAGGTCAACAATTTTGGAATCAAAATGACTCCATTTTTATTGTAGGTTGTTGCAGGATATTTGATCGCACTGCAACACTCCGAGATTGTGTTATTTACTGGAAAAGAAAAACGGAAAACCTGCTCTGACAAGGAATCACATCCAAAGACCTTCCAAGTCTGTATGATCCAGCTGGAATAGAGCATCTTTAATCTGTCTGGAACACAGACAGGACCTTAGTACATACCTTTAATCCCTAACAATGAAGATAAAGCTAGTTGTAGAAGGAATCAGCCATGTTTGAATGTCTAATTGAGGGGCAGACAAAGTGATAAATCAGAGAAAGATCTGACAGACTGAGTCAGAGATAAAATACTCCCAACTCTCATGAGAATAGCTCAGGAAGAGAGTCAATTTAAAAGAGCAGCCAAAGGGTGGGGGGGGGGGAGGCAGTTTTACTGAGACTGTTTTAGAGAGACAGGTTGCAGGTGAGCCAGAATGAGCCAGAGGATGAGAAGCCAGAAGATTAGAACAGATTGCCAGAGTTAGTTTGAAGCCAAGCAGAGCAATTCTGTCAGAAGCTGAGAGAAGCCGGTTTTAATCAGTCAGCTTTGGAGAGGAGTTTGGGCCAGAACAGCAAAGTTGAAACAGCAAGCCAGACTTTAGAAAGACCTAGAAAGGGTGAGTTTATTCAGCTGTAAGCCTCCTAGATAAGAATTACATCTGGCAAATAAAAGATTAGGATGGTCAGGGAAGTATTTCCTAAGGAGATATTTAAGCCTAAACCCAAAGAAGGCACTCTAAAAGGAAGAGAAATAGTGTGCAACAAACATCTCGGCATCCATGATATTGGCAAATGAACTAAGAGCATGATTACAAATGCATAAGAATGTCACGGGCATCCTGACTATCATTACAATCCTTGTAAGTTTGTAGAAAGCAAGCAATACAAGATAAAAATCAATGGATGGCAGGCAGGAGATCAATATTTTCTTTGTTAGCATTCTTGGTTTTTCCACAACACAATCATTTTTTCCCTATTGTGAGATCTTTAGCTCTTCAACAATAGAGTTATCAGTTAGAAGAAGACTGTGAACTCCTCTCTGAGACATGTATATGTAAGATTTTCATTTGGGAAACTAAAAGACAAAGATGGTATTAGATCTTGATAGGTTCTAAGAAGACTTCAGCTGATTATAAGGAAGGTAATAGTTGTTAAGGACATGGCCCCATTCTCCTAATCCTTCAACCCAACATGAAAAAAATGGGAGTTTTGAAAAACTAATGCACTTGAAATAGTGTTGTGGTGGACTAGTATAACTGGTATCCCTATAACATTAGAAAGGCGCAGGGGTAAGGCTGGTAACATCACTCAGCAGGGCAAGGTTCTCGCTGTCCAAACCCAGTGACTGTCCAATCACCAGAAAGCACATGAAGGTAAAAGGAGAGAACCAACTGTACAAAGCTGTTCCTTGACCTCCACCTGCACACGGCAACACAGGCAACTAACTCCCCATGCATATCACACACACACACACACACACACACACACACACACACGCTAAAACAAAAGTCTTTCATTTGTAATACAAATTTTAAATAAGAAAATGAAAACATTCTTGAGATCTTAGCTCAGTTGGTGAAGTCCCTGTCTAGCACCTACATCCCTTTTGTTCGATCTTCAGAACCGTACAAATGGGGCAGGGTAGGGCACACCTGAAATCCTGCATGGGAGAGGTTAAGGCAGAAGGACCAAAACTTCAAGACCAGACTTGGCTATATAGCAAATTTGAAGCCAACCAGGCTACATGAAACTGTCAGAGAAGGTGGGGACATGGGGGAGGAAGAGGAAGAAAAAGAAAAGGCAGAGTAGGAGAAAGGAGAAAACAGGTGAACAGTGAGAAAGGCATATGGGGAGAAGCTGAATAGATAACTGGAGGATTGTGTTTGTAAGCCAAAAGAGCTAAAAGCTGCCAGCAAACAGGGCTGAAGGAGAAAGAAGGAGAAAGTTTACCCTGCAGCCGTGAGAATTAGCGCATCCCGGCCAACAGTTTGGTTTCTGATTTTAGCTTCTAGGATAAAGGCAATTAATTTCTGTTGCTTTAAGCTGAGTTTTTGTCATTGACTATAGCAGCCATGTGCTAAAACTGTGACATATGAGAAGCCAAAATGGGCATCTGTCATTAGAAACAGAATTAAATCCGGCTGTTCTAGAATAAAATGCAATGCCAAAACCGTATGTTTAAAAAGTCAGTGGATAAACTGAAGGCATGGCCATCAGCTAGTGGTCAGACGTGCCTCGGGTCAGCGGTAGACTGCCCACCTGGCAAGCAGGAGGCTGGGTTTGAGCTCATTCACTGCAGGGCAGAGGGAGTGAATGGGGCCAAACAAGCACATTAGAGAGGGAGTTGGTCAACAGAAAGCTGGAATGTTGGATTTAATGCTACAGCCAAGATAGGCAAAGGAGTGCATGCCTTTAATCGCAGCATTTGGGAAGCAAAGGCAGGTGGATCTCTCTAAGTTGGAGGCCAGCCTGGTCTACAAAGTGAGTTCCAGAACACTCAGGGTCACACAGAGAAACCCTGTCCCAAAAACAAGAAAGAAATAGAGGGGGGGGGGGGAGAGGGAAAAGGGAGAAAGAAAAAGAAAGACGAGAGATGGGGGGAAGGCAGATGAGAGAGGAGGGAGGGAGAATAGGAAAATAATTCTGCCCAAATTATGCCTTCAAAATTGCACCCCCCCAAAAGAGGACGTATTTACTTTGTAGATTATAAGACTTAAAAAATATTTGCTATTTCTCTCTCTCTCTCTCTCTCTCTCTCTCTCTCTCTCTCTCTCTCTATATATATATATATATATATATATATATATATATATATATATATAATGTGTGTGTGTGTGTGTGTGTAAGGGGATTAGCAATGTGACTCTAGTATTCTCATGGGGTTTAGTCAGACTTGGGGAATGATCCAAAGATTTGACTGGGGCTCGGCGGTACACCTGCAAAGCAGTTCATTCTCATGGTCAGCAGGCTGGACCTCAGGAGACACTTGCTCTTCTGCATTGTGGGACTCTCTAAATAATTGCAAGAGTACCTATGGCATGGGCTTTCACCGCCCAGAGAAAATGGCCCAAAACCACAAAGGATGCAGCAAGCGATGTAGACTCAGAAGATGCTCCAACACCGTTCTTTTGGGCCCCTACTTCACTGAGCCTTCCAAACCCCTGTAGCTAGAGGGGAATCTGGCAAATGCACGTTGCTTTTGTGGTTTTGTTGGTTTTCTTGCTTTCACCTTTACATTTACAATGCAGAACCCCACATTAGAAGGGAGATGAGGCCAGTGATAAGTACCAGTACAGCAGATCTTTCATGAAGACCATGATGCCTGGACTGATAAATTTCCTAAGGCGGATAATCAGATCCCAGACAGCAGAGAGTGCAGCTGAGTCAAGCTTAGGAGGTTTCAATGCAGAAAGAAAAGTACGTATATTACAAAAACCAAAGAGCTCATTTCATTTTTCTTTTTTCATTTACCCATGACCCATAACTTATGAGGGGCAGTAAGAACAGAAGGGGCCATGACTGGTTCTCAGTCGAAGAACCATGTTGGTAACCGTATCTAGATAGCAGAGTCTCGGAAACCTTTCCATTGATAACCCTTTTGTGGTATGTCTTCTAAACAGTGGAGACCCGCTGTTGCTGCTGATGGCGGAGGGGGGGGGGCAGTGGAGAAGTTAAGCACAGATGGCTGGATTGTCATCACAGCAAGGTCCTTCCTTCTAGAGTAGACGACATCTCACGGCCCCCTCACCAGTACCTCAGATCATGTTTCGGTCCACTCTACTCTTGCTTTCTCCAGAAACTCCATGGTGGCGGTGGTGGTGCACATCCCAATCCCAACACCTGAGCGGCAGAGGAAGACAGAACTCCGTGACTTCCAGGGCAGCCCAAGCTACAGAGTAAGACTCTGTCTGAAACAAATGATGTGGGGCAAGGGGGAAAGTACAAAAGAAAACAAACCCCAGAACTTTCCAATTTTCTTTATATGCTGAAAATTTTAAATTAGACACAAGGTGAAAAGAATAACACACGGATTTCCTGTGGGCTCATCACCCATGTTTAACAATGTAGGGTCCCAGTTGCTTCACCCTCTTGCATGCTGAGATATTTTAGAATAAATCGTAGGTGTCAATGCCAATCCAATGTACCGCTGGACATTTTTTATTGTAAGGCTATTTTAGTTCCATAACCATGATGTCATGACTGTAACGAATAAAATCATGAAGGGCCTTATTCTGGTGCTAGAAGAGAAATGGGCCTTAGTGTATGCTAAGCCAGTGGTCTATCACTGAGCTATACCCAGGCCTCTTTGATCTCTTGGTATTTTAAACTCTTGGTATTTTAATTAAATGGTGTTGCAGCTAACTTGCCTGAGTCAAGGCCTACAGTTCCATACATTGGTCCATTTGACTATGTCTTAAGTTTCTCTTAACCCAGAACAGCATTTCTCCCACTTCCGCCAATGCCATTCGCTTGGAAGCAGGGGCACTGTCCTGTCTGATAGTACACATTTTAGATGTGCCTGCTGAGTGGTCACCTTACCTCTCCTACTATCCATTAGGACTACGGTCTAGGGAGTGTTGCTCCGCTCTGTGGCTGCACGGGCTGTGTGTATGGGCAGCACGTAATGCTTACTGTTTTCTGGTCAGTGTGTTCTAATGAGAGTCAGTGGCTGGGTTACACATTTCTCCACTAACCTCTCTCTCTTTTCTCTCCATTTCCTCCTCTCTCTTTTCATCTCTCCTTACAGGATCTTGCTATGTAGCCCAAGCTAGCCTATAATTCACCAGGCAGCCCTGAATGAACTTAATCTTATGATTGTCTTGCCTTTACGGCCCAAATCTGAGTCTTGGGACAGAGTGTAAGAACATGGTACCATGTTCAGTTTATTAATCCTTATTCAGTGTTAGATTACTTCTCCACAAGTTGTAAGATTTTTTAAAATAATCTGTCTGTTCTATTGAACACTATTTTGTCTCATCATAGATAAGCTGTTTTATTCCTTGAAGCACAGAGACCAGGGCAAGTAGACTAAATGTCCACTCAATTCCCTTTCACAGCCAATTGTCAGAGCAATGAATTAATAAATCAATGAGCGTCTTATTTATTTTGCCTTTGTTATTGTTTTACTCTAGTTTTCTTCCTTCCTCTTTCTGTCTATTGTGGTGAATTCATACTTGTAAAACACTTCTATATTCCACTCACTATTATTATTTTGATAACCAAATTACTCTCTGGCCATTGAGATCCCCTCCAACTTAGGTTTTTGCTTTGTGACAGAACAGCATTAGTGTCTGTTTCCACAATAACTAGACGGCTTGGGGATAACCAGTCTGGCCACAGTATCAGCCTCTCTTCTAAGAAGAGGTGTTATGTAGAAATGGTTTTGAGCAATCGCCAGCATGGCCTTAGGGATGCTCACAGCACGGGGTTGCCTTTGCTTTCAGTCATTCAGCTGACAAAGCTGAGGAATGTACACTGGTAACAGAGAGAGATCGTGAATTTAGAATTCTACCTCTGTGAGTTTAAGACTAAAAGGTCTTTAAACTTCTTTTATATCTGCCTTCAAACACTAAAAATGTTGTTCCTTAATAACATGAGCATATTTTTGCTTTAACTGAAACAGGCATGATTGTGTTAGCACTACAACTAACCACTAATGAGTACAGTTGCCAATGGTGTCCTGGCAGTCCCCTTCCCATTAGAATATGTTCCACTGAGGACAGTCATTTAAAATGCTATTTCTAGAGTGGTTAGAAGTGTTCATCTCACTACATATTCACACATATGTAGAACCCATGCCTGCTTCTGTTCATGTTTGTTACTCAAGATTTTAGTTTTCTCTCTACCCGGATATACTTTCTTTAAGATCACTCAGGGTGGGGGGATGGGCAGGGTTCACTGAACAGAGATGGTTTCCCTACCCAGGAACAGAAGGCCCTTGGCCTTTCAACACCTTTAACACTTACATGTCTTATTCTTCTCTTAGACCAGTGGCTCTCAACCTGTGTGTCACAACCCCTTTGGGAGCTGAGATATCCTTTCACAGGGGTCAGATATCAAATATCCTGTAGACCAGATATTTGTGGCATGATTAATAACTGTAGCAAATTTTTCAGTTATGAAGTAGCAATAATAATGATTTTATGGTTGGGGTCACTACAACATGAGGAACTGTATTAAAGGCCCACAGTATTAGGAAGGTTAGCACCGTCTTAGACAATCATTGTACATTCTATTTCTAGGATGTTAGTTCGCAATCCATTTCTAGGAAAAGCCTTTTCTAATTCTTCTTAGATTTGGTTTGGAGTCTGTGTTTTCCTGTTCATCCCTTACTTGAATAATTTGTCATCTCTTGACAGGAAATTCAATGATAATATGGTCTTATTTGCATTAGATCCCAGGACTTAACATAGTGCCTGGCCTAAAATAGATTACAAGAAGCAATCTATTAGATGAATGCAGTGTATTAGATTTAGTAAGATTGATAGACTATAATGGCTTGACTTGTCCTGCTAGAGCAAAAGCAGAAACCACTACCCAAAGTCTAAAAGACTGAGCATACGAAAAAATGCATACCTGAAACCCAAGGTTATAACAGGAAAGAAGACATACAATATAAACCCATGCAGCTATAGTCACCCGAATTTTGACAAAGATGCCAAAAATATGTTTCAAAACTGATAACTTTTTCTGAAAAAAAAATGGTGCTGAGAAAACAGGATATCTACATGCAAAAGAATTAAAATAATCTTTGTTCCTCACTGTGTGCAAAAATCAACTGGAAATGGATCAAAAGTAAAACCTGAAACTGAACCATTAGAGGGAAAAGCAAGAGAAACATTTCAAGATACAGGGAAGGCCTTTCTGAATAGGACCTCAGTTGTGCAGGAAATGACGTTAATAACTGAAAAATGGTATCACACGAAATTAAAATTATTCTTCCCAACAAAAGGAACGATCTGGTGAAGAGATACCCTACATAATTGGAGGGAAATTTTTGTTATATATCTGGAGTGGAATTACCATCTAGAACATATGAAGAACTCATAAAACTAGATAAGAAATCAAATAACTCAATCAACAAACAGGCTAATAGATGGAGTAAAAACGTCCAGTAAACAGAGCAGAATATGTCCAGTCTCACTGACCCCCAGACAAATGCAAATCAAACTATACTGAAATTGTATACTCACTCTGAGACAAACAGGCATTAAAATGACGTAAGGATGGGGACAATAGAAACCACACATGGCCCATCACCATGGAAATCTGTACGGAGTTCCTCCTAAACTTAAAGTAGGTGTACCTTATAACCTAGCTATGTCTGTTCATCCACCAAAGGACTCCAAGTCAGCACATCATGGAAACCTTTGTATAACTATGCTTTTGTAGCACAACCCACAGTAGCTAGGTATCAGAGCTAATCAGCGTAGCTGTCACCATAGGAAACGACAAAAGGTCACATGTATAGACAGAATGATACGTTTTTTAGCCATAAAGAACAACAAAGTTATGTTATACAGGACAATAGAAATGGCTGCAGATAATCAGAGTATGCAAAGTGAGCTGGTTTTAGAAAGGCACTATGTGCTTTCTGTCATTTGTCACTTCTAGATTATATACAGATACGTAAATTATATAGATATATGCATACCTTACTTACAAATGCACATATGACATGAAAGTAGAAGTGAAAGTGTCTAGGAGGACAAAGGGGACAGACAGGAGTAGGGTGGGGAGATGGGAAATATACTCAAGGAACTCTGTACCTGCATGAAAGCAGTCCCTGTAATACGTCACCATGTACAATGGACACACACCAATGACAATAAATACAGAAAACCTAAGATTTAATAAAGTCTGAAAGTCCACGAGAAAAGGCAGTAACATTCAAATCTCTAAACTTGAGAAATGCAAGCTATTAGGAGGCACTCTTGGGTGTGCAAAAAGATACTGTGCTTTTCCATATGCTATTTAACATTTGTGAGAGTTGCAGCTTCCAGCTCAATGACCTGACCCAGATCTGTCAGGCCATAGGTGGCTTGCTCCAAAATAGATCTTGCCTGCCTAGTTGGGAAAGATATTTCTTCAGGCCTTAAATAATTCACATAGAAATAGAGCCTACTGGAAATAAAGCAGATGTGTAGAAGTTTCTCTTTTATTTTTAAGTTAAATTTAAACTCATTTATTTTAAATGTTACTATCGTTTGATTATGTAAGGCGGTGTATGATTCAAAAACCAAATGACATAAAAAGTTGTCCATTCCAAGAAGTTTCATTCCAAATCTTATTTCTGGCAACTTCATTGCCTATGGCCCGCTGCACCACTAATAAATACGTTCATTGATGTGTTCTCAATATTTATTTGTATGTCCAGAAATAAATTGTATTCATAATCTCCTGTGTTTTTCCCAAGACATGAGAGATAGTGTGTGTTATATTGTTTCACCTGCGCAAATGTATTCTGAAGATATTTATATAACAAAGAGCTTTTAAATTCTTCTCCACAGTTGTGTTGAATTTAAAAAGGTAAAGTTAACTGCTCGCTCTTTAATGCTGGTATTTCTGATTGTTCGCCACTATAATGCTGTAACGCATATATAATCTCATATTAGCTTTCCATCACCACAACAAATACCGAGACAGTGGGCTGATGTGGGGGGAGAGGTTTATTTTCACTTACAGTTTTACAATTTTAGTCCGTGATTCCTTAGCCCCTTTGCTGTGGGCGCAGCAGTGTATCAGCATGTCTAGAGCCCACAGCACAGTAAGGCCACCCACGTCACGGTCAGAGAGCACAGAAAGAGGAAAGGGTCAGTTCCCTCCCGTAGCAAGTGACCTAAAGACCCCAAGTCCTAAAGTCTGACCACTTTCCAGTGGTGCTCCCTCTGAGGACCAAGCACATGGGCATGTGGACATTTAAGAAACTGTATTATGCCTTCAAAAGGAAAGAAAAATTAATTTAGATGAGACTACAGAGTGTGGATCAGAATGCGGATGAGAACAATCTGGCAGCTAGTGGAGGTCAGAGTTCCCCTGTGGGCCTGCGGAGTTGGGACTTCGGGGACATCCATAATCACTTAGATGTGTAGCAAATGACCAGGCAGACTTTTCAAGGGGATGTTTTTCCTGATTTGTTTTACGCGTGGAAAATGCTTGGTTCTTGAATTTTTCCAAGAGAGATAGATGTTCATCAAGTACTGGGGTTCAACTGCCCAGCCCAGGCCATTAGGCTTAAGATGTTTTTAGCATTTAGGAGATGGTATCAGTGTGCTCTTAGGAGGACAGAAAATAATTGCAAACACCTATTCTTAGCCAGCGTCCCACATTCTGATCACTGTTTACAAGACTTATGACTAAATGTCTTCAAAAAGTACTTCCTGGCTGGCATTGACTTGGTAATGTCCGTGGATACAGTACAGCAGAGACTGTCCGTGGTCCATTAAACATTCACCCCCTTGGCTCTAGCTCTTCCCCATGACACAGCCTACACTAACCGCATCCCCATCACAGTGGTTCAACCTGACCCATCTGAATTCATCATGACAACATGCCCTCTGAAGACTTCCAGACGGCCTGCTTTGGGACAGTGGATGCTGGGAGACACACCAACTGGTTGGGTAGGCTACGTATTAGTGAGAGAAGGGAGAGTCACAGCCCCTTCCTTGTTCCATAATGCTTACATCTTAAAGGTCTGCTCAGTCTCATAGTGTAGGAGGTAGATCCATCTGGGCTTTTTTTTTTTTCTTTCTTTTTTACTTCAATAGAATGGAGCTGTGGAGACTTGGGCTTTCCATCTATCCTTTCCTAAGAACCTGAACTTATTTCACTCCCCTGAAAACATGGTAGTCCATCAACACCTTTAGAACTTAGACTCATCCTTCAGGGTACACCAAGGACTTGGTTTTGTACTTTTCCAAGAGATCATGCTTAGATCACGGCACACAAGGTGTCTTAGGTTCAGCGTCTCTATTCTGCTGCCTTTCATATTAGGGTCACTGCGTGTAAGCATTGAAAAGAGAATTAGGTCTGCTTTATGAAAGGGTTTTGTTGTTTTGCTTTAAAATTTTTCTCTTTAAAGATAGAATAATCCCAACCGACAGGCTGTCAGTTTGGCCCAACGATAAATACTACTTTACAGAGGAGAAGCACTCTAGTGGCTACGCTCCATGCTTCCTCTTGAATGGTCAGAGATTAGGGACAAAGGCCTGTAGCACACAGGGAATAAACCGACCCCCGTGTGTGTGTGCTTCAAAGGTAATTTATATACTGGGAGGAGTTTTGCATTTTAGAGCCAGAAAGCAGACTTCCTTATTTAATTGGCAGTGTCACGCACAAGAGTAAAAGTACGATGCCCTCCGTTAACACACTAGTTTCATGGGTTGTCTGCACGGCAGGGGTTGGAGAGGGGACTTGGTGGCTCAGCTAAGAGCACTTGTGGCTCTTGCTCAGTTCCCAGCGCCCACACGGTGGCTCACAACCAGCTAGTTCCAGAGAATCTGATGCCATCTTCTAAGCTCCTTGGACACACACATGATGCATACATATGTGCAGACAAAGCACTCACAAAAAAATCTAAAAACAAACCATTAAAGAAAAATAACTTATCCAATAAAAAATTTTTAATTTTTTTTTTAAAATGAGAAGAAAACTTGATATAGGACAATTCTTCTTTCTTCATTTATATCATGACATATCTATGTAGTAAGTTCAAGGGCAACCTTGGGCTGCATAAGTTTCTTTTTCTTTCTCCCCAAACAAACAAACAACATCAAGCAAAGAAAATCCCCAAGTAATGGGGGTTTTTGTTTAGTTTAGTTTTAAGTAAATCAAACTTGCTATATAATTTTTTGGTGTTCCTGGTACTAAGTAAGTGAGAAATTTACTGTTATAATCTATCTTATAGATATTCAGAACTGCATAGAAAACAATGACTAACTATAGGAGAAATAAGAAATTATATTCTGGTAATTAACTTGAAAACTTTACTTCCTTATGAACTTTATATTAATCTACATTTAACTATGTTAAATAACTATTTTTACAAAACTGAATTATTCCTACAAAGAATGTCAGAAAATATACATATACACATTCAGCTTGGACTTTTAAAACACAAAAGTTAATTATACAAAAATGTATTGACAGAAACAGAAAACAATATATGTGCTACTACCAAAATCAAACCTGCTGCGACCGGCTTCCCTAAATTGAGGTATTTTTGCCTATTGGCATATTGCAAAATAGAAAATCCAACCCCTGAGAGTGTCAATAGAGTGTCTAAGTTCTCTCAGCTATCAAGAAGAACACCAAGGCGGTGGACGTAAGATGAGCTTGCGGGAGACACTAGAATCGGTGGACTTGGCGAGCCTGGGTCTTAATGCTCAACCGAATGACTGTAACAGAGCTAGCGGCTTTTACACTTTGGCACACAAGTGAATGATCAAATGTTTGTTTTGCCAAGCTAATACAAAATCAGATCAAGACTCTCTTTGCTAGGAAGTGCTTGCTCTACCGTGCCATCTGCCTGTTTCTATACCCAGCTGCCGTGGGGGCAAGAACACGGCTCTGCAATGGCCAATGGGGCCGTGTCTTCCCTTTTTATTCACGATAGCACGTTTATTTTAGGATCCTTTAAATCACACATCTTTTCAAGCTATAGGAAGATGTCTGAGGCTGAGAATGATTAAGTTTGGAGGTAGAAAATACGGATAATTTAATCTTCGAAGGCACAGCGGGGACTCTGGTTAATCTTAAATGTATTGTAGAGAGTAGAACTAAAAATTAACTTTGCAACAGTAACAACAACAACATCATAGTAAAGTGGTTTTTGTACTTAAAAGTATAGTAAATGAATTAACTTTGCTTTTGCCATAAATCTAAGGCACATATAGACGGCAGGAAGCACAATTTTTCTTATGGAAAGAGATGGCGGAGTTTGGCATTAAGTTCTCTCTCTTTGCTTAAAAGATCCAGGCTGTGCTTTTTGAAGGCTTCAGACTGGAGACGCAGCTCATCGTAAGCTTTTTGGATTCCATCTACCTTCCGCTGAAGCTCGCGAACTCTCAGGTTGCTATCAACGGCCACGGCCTCTTGCTCGAAGCGTTCTAGCGCATGCTTCCTGGCCATGGCTGCTGTCTCCAACTTCTCCTCAAGCTGGCGGATCTCAGCCTGTTTGTTCTGAAGCACCTTGCCCCTCTCCATGGACAGCTGCAGCAGTTCGTCTTTCTCACGCAGGGCAGTCTGCAGCCTGGCCTTCAGCTCCTGGTTCAGGTTGAGGTTAGCCTCGTGGTCCTTCTCCATCCGCTCCGTGGCCTGCCGGTGTTGCTGCCTGACGCTCTGCAGCTGGCTGCGCAGCTGCTCGGTCTCCTTGGCATGGGCACAGGCCTGCTGGCTCTGCAAACCCAGCAGCTCCTCCTCTCGGGCTTGAGCCTGGCTGGCCTCGTGAGCACGTCTCTGTTTCAAGACCTCCAGTTCCTCCGCCAGGGCCTTGTTATGCGCAGTGAGCTGCAGTACCTTGTCCTCCTGGTCTTTCAGAGCCTGGCTGAAGAGGCTGTTATTCTCCTGCCTCAGCTTCTCATTCTCCTCCTTCAGCTTGATGTTTTCACTCTTGTGCTCGTCCTTGAAGCGGATCATCCGCTCGTGGTTGGCTGCCAGGGTCATAAAGCGACTCTCCAGCTTTTGGATGTGTTCACTCTGGGCCTTCATCTTCTCCATCTCCTGCATCCTCTTCTCCTCCAGCTCCGAGTTGAGCAGTTCTAGGATCTGGCAGCGTTCCAGGGCCTCATCGGATCTGCGTTTCAGGATGCAGATGAGCTGGGATTGTTCTTGGATGCGGGAGCGGAGCATAGCCTTCTCGCCCTTCTCCTCCTCGGACAGTCCCCTAAGGTTGGCCAAAGCTTCTCTCAGACCGTCCATTTCCTTAAACCCCAATTCGTCATCCTGGTTTTGCAGGTTTTCGTTTTGTTTTCCTAGGATCTCGTCGGGGGCTGGGGTATCCATCCGAAGCGTCTTCTCCTCCTGCGGCATAGACGCTCTGCGGGAGAACTGACTTCAGTCTTTCCCCCTTCCGATTTCAAAAGGTCGTTGCTATGGACGCTCAGCACTCTTTCCAGCAGTTGGTTTTTCCAGTAAGGAGTCCTGTAATTGGTGGACAAACCTGCAGAATGCAGTGAGGTAATAGGGGGAGTCTAGTGCCAATCTGGTCAAGCCACGCCTGTATTCTGAACCAATCACAGCTCTCAGTTCGCTGCCACTCTCCCGCCTGGGCAGCGTAGGTATAAGCCAACCACTAAGTCAGCCTTCTGTTCACCACAGGGGACAGATCCTGATTTCTCATAAGAGTAAACAAAGCAAGCGTACAGAGACTTATTCTCCTCTTTGTTCTAAGAAGCTGCTGTCTATAGAAACATGGTTGCCATGGGTACAGACAAAGGAGAGTCTGGACCCAAGTCTTAGCTCAGCTGCTCTAAATGAAATTTCTTTTGTTTCCTTTAACACCGACCTTACCTCTGGGAATGGATACCTTTAGTTAGACACGCAACCTTCCTGTTTACCTATTGGGAAAATACATTAACAGACAGAAACACAATGAACCACACAGATGCGATCAAATCAGAAGCAAGCAAACAACGAAAAGAAAAAAAAAAAAAAAAAGAAAACATGATGATTACACTTGTGCCTTGCGCGATGGAGAGATGGAGATATAAGTCTGTTCCACAAGACGCCAATGGTGATAATCGAATATGTATAAAAGTGTCAGATAATATTGACATATTAATACAAAGCTTAGAGGCATTAATAGAGCATCATGTTAAAATAGGAATAAATAAACATATTTAGAAAACAAGGAGCCAGAAACAGCTGAGCAATGGACCTCAAGAATGATCCAGCAAATGCAAGTAAAAATTAGATGATATTTTATCCACCAAACCCAGTAAACATAAATAAAACTCTCATGATTTATGATTTCCAGGACTTGTGAGGGGATGGTGAGAGACATCCTTTAGGTTATGGACGGAAATCAGCTAACAGTGTCTTGTTAGCTAAAGGTGCTTTAACTGTATTGTGAGCTAGAAATTGCCCTTTCGGGGAGCCCTTTGTTTAAAAAAATCAGAAAAAAAATACCTCGTGCAAAGCTTTTGCCTTGCCATCTGCCTCATAATTATTAAGAAACTCGAAACCTAGATGTCCGAAAGAAATGGCTAATTGAGCATTGTCATGTCTTAAAAAACATTTTCATGGCACAGAACATACTTAATGTTAGAGAAATAAGTGAGGGAAAGGGTTAGACTTCAGATATACCTGTGTGGTGACAGAGAAGTCTGTGTCTTTAAAACTGCTGTAGGGATGTTCAAATGCTTCCGTTTTCACTGACAACAAAACATTAAACAAACGGGTTGAGATGCTGTCTTTGGTCTCAAATATTTGCGATTGTTTTCCAGATCACAGAGTTTGGTCTATACAGGGATGACAAGGCTGAGGGCTAGAAATTTTTCTAAACTGGGTGTTTTTATGCTCTTAAAACATTTTAACTGATCAAGGCATAAATATTATACATAGCAACAGGGTACTGTACAATGTCATATACAAATACACACATATTTTCAATCGGATTAAATATATCTGTCTGTTCAAACTTAATCACTTCTTTCCTTCCTCCTCCCTCTCTCCTTCCCTCCCTCCTTCCTCCCTTCTTTTTTTTTCTCTCTTTCTTTGAGAAAGGGTCTCATTTAGCCTAGGTTGGCCTCATAAGAACTATGTAACCAGGCATGACTCTGAACTTTTGACCCTCCTATCTCTGCCTCTGGAATGTTGGAGTATAGGCATTGAGCTACTGAACTCTGTTTATGTATTAGCTTTCCTAATGGTTGTTAGGAAAAGATGGAGAGTGTGACCAGGACCATGAAAGAAAAGAGATGTCCCAGGTTTTGGCACCAATGATAGGAAAAAGATGAAGAGAGTAGGGAATATGCTCCATGGAGGTGAGGGGAGGCACGGGGGCAGGGGGATGCCTCTGGGGGATCCATGTTGGGAATCCCTTCCCCCTGAGGGACCAGCCACACAGAGGTATAGTACAGAATAATTTATTCAGGGCATGGGGAGGGGAGTTAAGTGAGTAGTAGGAGAAGGGAAGAGAAGCAGAGGCTGGCCATGAGCACATGGGGGGGGGGGGGGAGAATGGGGAGAGGAGGGGCAAGTGGGCAGAGCATACCTGGCTGTTGCCAGGTAACTGTGGGGTGGGGTATACATACTTGGCTGTTGCCAGGTAACTGTGGGGTGAAGTTTACAGAATCCCAACAATGGTAAAACCATTTACACATCCTCGCTTCTGCTTTTGAAATGCACTACAGTGTGTTCCCTATGTTCACTCTATTATTTGATGGCTGAGCAGAATGTCTTATTCCCATCTACATGTAACAGTCTTAATTGGGGTTTCCACTGCTGTAAAGAGACATCATGACCAAGACAGTTCCTATAAGGGACATTTCACTGAGGTTGACTTACAGGTTATGAAGTTTATTCCATTATCATTATGGCCAGAAACATGGCAACATCCAGGCAGGCATGGCACAGAAATTGAGAGGTCAACATCTTCATCCAAAGGAAGCCAGGAGCAGACTGTCTCCTGACAGCTAGGAAGGGGGTATCTCAAAGCTCACCCCCAAAGTGACGCACTTCCTCCAGCAAGGTCACAACTCCTAATAGTGCCACTCCAAAGAGCCAAGCAGTTTCAAACCTCTATAAACCATAACTCAGTCCCAGTCCTAGTTCATTTGTTTTTTCCTTTTCTTCTTGTTGAGGGAAGAAGATTTTTTCAGGTTACAGTCCATCACTGAGGAAAACCAGGACAACAACCAGAGCAGAAGCAATGGAGGGGGCTGCTTACTGGCTTGTTTAGCCTGCCTTGTCACAGCATGAAAACATGGTGGACAGAGCAGCCGCACTGCTGTTATACAGCAGACCTTGGCTACAGTTTCTTCAGCTGTAGGTCTTTCTGTAACAGCTGCTGCTGAGTTACCACTCTTAAAGTCTGGATTGAGTTGGTTTCCTAAACTGAAAATTTAACATATTCTAAAGTAAAAATAAAAGTATATATTAACCAGGATACTGTGGATAGTTTCAAATGTGGTCAGGAAGACTACCCTCTCTAAAAATCAGCAGGTCACAAAACAAAAGTAAGCAAAACATAAGGAGAGGAATCTGGGGGAGAGACTTGTGAGGAAGTGGGGGGGCATAGGCCATGGGAAGGAAATAAGAGAAGGCGGGGGGGGGGGATGAGAGCTATTAAAATGGACTATATAGTTGTCTGAACTTGTCAGAGAAATTTTACCCAAAAATGTGAAAAAAATACAAAGCTGTAAATAAGCGTTGCTTTCTCAGTTTTACGCGGCTTGCTTGAATCTCAAGCCGTACCGTATGAACTAGAACGTGAACAGTGGAGACAAACGAGAGGAAACTGGAATGTCTCTTCTTGTTCTGCACAGTGAGCACCGGGCTTGTCCATTACCTCATATGGTCATGTGACACGACAGCCTGAAATTACAAAGTATATTTTCTACAGCAGCTGTTTCTCCAGGATGGGGTAACAGTCTCCCTCACTACCTAGCTAAGCCCCACACGCATAATGAAAATTCAGTGATCTCTGTCTGCTGAATGGGTTTTCCACATTTAAAAATGGACTTTGTGAAGTACAAATTAACTTCTCTAACATCAAATCCATAATTTTTTTTTGAAATTTAAAGAAAAAAATTATTGAAGATCTGAAAAACAACTCCCACAAGATTGACTTTTCCATAAAACTGCAGCTACACAATGCTTTGTGTCTATCGTGTTAAAACGTGCATTAGACACACATACAAAAACCATGGGAACAAGCCACCGTTCTTCAACAATTGAGCAAAGATGAAATGCCTAAGAAACAACATGGATGACTTGCAAAGGGACGAGTGTTGAGTTATAGACACTGAAGTGACCTTGGCCCCAGGAATCAGAGCATTTTGTCACAGAGCATTAACACATAGTATAAAGGTGCGTAGTGTCAAAGGAACAGAACCAGCAGTGTTCAAAAGCAGCTTCGTCAACCAGACTAACACTACAGCATGTCTCTCTGTTGTCCATCACTGATACACTGGTAGAAACTTTGAAATTAAAAAAAAAAGAAAGAAAAAAGAAGCAGTTATTCCATTCATTTCCTCTGTTTAAATTCAAACAGAAAACAAAGATCAATTCTGTTATACACTAACGGTCTTCAAAGTACATCCTCTGTACAAGAGAAGGACTGAGACCCAAACTGTTCACAGAGACCCAAGCACATATGAGAGAGAACACACCTGAGAGAGCACAGGTGAGAGAGAGCACAGGTGAGAGAGCACACATGAAAGAGAGCACAGGTGAGAGAGAGCACAGGTGAGAGAGAGCACATGAGAGAGAGCACATGAGAGAGAGCACAGGTGAGAGAGAACACACCTGAGAGAGCACAAGTGAGAGAGAGCACAGGTGAGAGCACAGGTGAGAGACAGCACAGGTGAGAGAGAGCACAGGTGAGAGAGAGCACACCTGAGAGAGAACACACCTGAGAGAGCACAGGTGAGAGAGAGCACACCTGAGAGAGCACAGGTGAGAGAGAGCACACCTGAGAGAGAACACACCTGAGAGAGCACAGGTGAGAGAGAGCACACCTGAGAGAGCACAGGTGAGAGAGAGCACATGAGAGAGCACAGGTGAGAGAGAACACACCACACCTGAGAGAGCACAGGTGAGAGAGAGCACACCTGAGAGAGCACAGGTGAGAGAGAGCACACCTGAGAGAGCACAGGTGAGAGAGAACACACCTGAGAGAGCACAGGTGAGAGAGAGCACAGGTGAGAGAGAGCACACCTGAGAGAGCACAGGTGAGAAAGAACACACCTGAGAGAGCACAGGTGAGAAAGAACACACCTGAGAGAGCACAGGTGAGAAAGAACACACCTGAGAGAGCACAGGTGAGAGAGAGCACAGGTGAGAGAGAGCACACCTGAGAGAGCACAGGTGAGAGAGAACACACCTGAGAGAGCACAGGTGAGAGAGAGCACACCTGAGAGAGCACAGGTGAGAGAGAACACACCTGAGAGAGCACAGGTGAGAGAGAGCACACCTGAGAGAGCACAGGTGAGAGAGAACACACCTGAGAGAGCACAGGTGAGAGAGAACACACCTGAGAGAGCACAGGTGAGAGAGAGCACAGGTGAGAGAGAGCACACCTGAGAGAGCACAGGTGAGAAAGAACACACCTGAGAGAGCACAGGTGAGAGAGAACACACCTGAGAGAGCACAGGTGAGAGACAGCCCTCACTTGGCTTTCCAATGGTACTCGGGAGGAGCCTCCTTATAATGACTGGCTCTGAATAAAGTTGCAGATTTCTTAAGCAGGTACTTGAGGAAATCATGTAGATAAGTAATAAAGCAAGGGTTCACTTCCTACACAAGGCCAGACCTTGCCCAGTTTTTTCAGGACTGGTAGCCACCCGCAGGTTGCTGGGTGCCTGGAAGAGCTACAGGAGGGCTCTAACTCCCAAGCACAGGGGCGAGTCCTCACTGCCTCTCCACTGTGTATCCTGGAAGATGCCTCCCAGAACTCTCAGGGCACAGGTGGTAGTGCTGTTTGGGAACAGACACTTCTGGCCCAAAGAGAGAGCCAGCCAAATGGTATCAGGACTGGGCACTGCCATCGGAACTCACAACCTACCCAGAGAGCCAAACACCCAGGAGCAACCTCCCTCTGGAGACCACAGACCCACAGACCCACAGGAGAGACAAGCTCCAGTCAGAGACAACAAGATCACCTAGCATCACAAAAAAACAGGATGGCAAGAGGCAAACGCAAGAAACTAGGAAGCAGAAACCAAGAGAACTTGGCAAAATCAGAACCAAGTTCTCCCATCACAGCAAGTAGTGGATATCTAAACTCACCAGAAAAACAAGATTTATACTTAAAAATCATACTTCATGATGATGATGGAGGTACTCAAGAAGCACAGAAATAAAATACTAAAGAAGTAGAGGAAAGCCAGGAGAACACACACAAACAAGTTGTAGCCCTTAAAGAGGAAACACAAAAATCACCTAAAGAGCTACAGGAAAACACAACCAAACAGGTGAAGGAACTGAAAACAGAAATAGAAACAATGAAGAAATCACAAAATGAGAGAACCCTGAAGTTGGAAACCTAGGAAAAACAACGGTACTCATAGACACAAGTATCAACAACAGAACACAAGAGATGGAAGAGAGAATCTCAGAGGCAGAAGATACCATAGAAACCATTGACAAAACAGTGAGAAAATGCAAAAATCAAAAATTTTCTAACCCAAAATATCCAGAAAATCCAGGACACAATGAGAAAACCAAACCTAAAAATAATAGGTGTAGAAGAGAGCCAAGATTCCTAACTAAAAGGCCCAGTAAATATCTTCAACAAAATTGTAGAAGAAAACTTCCCTTAACTAAAGAAAGAGATGAACACGAACATACAAGAAGCCTACAGAACCCCAAATAGACTGGACAAGAAAAGAAAATCTTTCTGACACATAATAGTCAAAACAAAAAAATGTGCAAAACAAGGAAAGAATATTAAAAGCAGAAGGAAAGAATGACAGGTAACATATAAAGGCAGACCGATCAGAATTACACCAGCTTTTTAACAAGGACTATGAAAGCTAGAAGATCCTGGACTGACATCATACAGACCCTAAGAGAACACAAATGACAGCTCAGGTTACTATATCCAGCAAAACTCTATATTACCATAGACAAAGAAGCCAAAATATTCCAGGACAAAAGCAAATTTACACAGTATCTGTCCACAAATCCAGCCCTACAAAGGATAATAGATGGAAAACTCCACCACAAAGAGGGAAACCTCACCCTAGGAAAAGCAAAAAATTAATCTTGCAACAAACCTAAAATAAGAAAAGCACACAAACATAATTCTACCACTAACAACAAAAATAGCAGGAAACAACAATCACTATTCCTTAATGTCTCTTAACATCAATGAACTCAATTCTCCAATAAAAAGACATAGACTATCAGACTGGATACATAAACAGGACACAGTATTTTGCTGCATACAGGAAACTCAACTCAGCAACAAAGACAGGCACTACTTTAGAGTAAAAGGTTGGGAAAAAACTTTTTAAGCATGTTGTCCCAAGAAACAAGCTGGAGTAGCCATCCTAATATCGAATAAAATAAACTTTCAACCAATAGTCAACAAAAAAGATAAGAAAAAACACTTTCTACTTATCAAAGGAAAAATCTATCAAGATGAACTCTCAATCCTGAACATCTCTGCTTCAAATACAAGAGCACCCACATTCATAAAAGAAACTCTACTGAAGCTCAAAGCAAATACTGCATCACACACAATAATAGTTGGAGACTTCAACACTCCACTCTCATCAGTGGACAGATCATGGATGCAGAAACTGAACAGAGACATAGTGAAACTAACAGAAGTTATGAACCAAATGAATTTAATAGTCATCTATATGATATTTCATCCTAAAACAAATAAATATATACCCTCTTCTCAGCACCTACCTCACGGCAGCTTCTCCAAAATTGACCAAATAGTCATTCACAAAACAGACTTCAACAGATACAAGAAGATTGAAATACTCCCATGCATCCTTTCAGATCACCATGGACTATGTCTGGTCTTAAATAACAAGAACAACAACAAAAAGCCCACATACACATGGAAGCTGAACAATGCTCTACTCAATAATAGCTTGGTGAAGAAAGAAATAAAAAAAATCAAAGAATTTTTAGACTTTAATGAAAATGAAGGCACAATATACCTAAACTTATGGGATACAATCAAAGAGGTGCTAAGAAAACAACTTATAGCTCTGAGCACCTCCAAAGAGAAACTGGAGAAAGCATACACAAACAGCTTGACAGCACACCTGAAAGCTCTAGAACAAAAAGAAGCAGATACACCCAAGAGGAGTAGACAGCAGGAAATAATCAAACTCAGTGCTGAAATCAATCAAGTAGAAACAAAAAGAATTATACAAAGAATCAACAAAACCAAGAGCTGGTTCTTCGAGAAAATCAACAAGATAAAATTAATGAACCCTTAACCAGACTAACTAGAGGGCACAGAGAGAGTATCCAAATTAACAAAATCAAAAATGAAAGGGGAGACATTTCAACAGAAACTGAGGAAATTCAAGAAATCATCAGATCCTACTACAAAAGCCTACACTCAACAAAACTAGAAAATTTAGAGGAAATGGGCAATTTTCTAAACAGATACTAGGTACCAAAATTAAATCAGAATTAGATAAACCATCTGAACAGCCCCGTAACACCTAAGAAATAGAAGCAGTCATCAAAAGCCTCTCAAACAAAAAAACCCAGGACCTGATGGGTTTAGCATAGAATTCTCTCAGACCTTCATAGAAGACCTAATACCAATACTCTCCAAACTATTCCACAAAATAGAAACAGATAGAATACTACCCAACTCATTCTTCGAAGCCACAATTACGCTCATACCTAAATCACAAAAAGACCCTCCAAAGAAAGAAAACTTTAGACTAATTTCCCTCATGAATATTGATGCAAAAATACTCAATAAAATTCTGGCAAACTGAATCCATGAACACATCAAAATGTTCATTCACCACGATCAAGTAGGCTTAGGGATGATTCAATATACAAAAATCCATGAATGTAATACAGTATATAAACAAACTCAAAGAAAAAACTACACAAACATCTCTTTAGATGCTAAGAAAACATTTGACAAAATTCAACACCCCTTGATGTTAGAAGTCTTGGAAAGATCAGGAATTCAAGACTCATACCTAAATAATATAAATGCAATATACAGCAAACCAGTAGCCAACATCAAACTAAATGGTGAGAAACTTGTAGCAATTCCACTAAAAACAGGGACTAGACAAGGCTTCCCACTGTCCCCCTACCAATTCAATATAGTACGGAAAGTCCTGGCCAGAGCAATCAGACAGCAAAAAGAGGTCTAAGGGATACTAACTGGAAAGGAAGAAATCAAAATGTCTGTATTTACAGATGATATGATGGTATACTTAAATGATCCAAAAACTTTTACAGCTGATAAATAACATCAGTAAAGTGGCTGGATAGGAAATTAACTCAAACAAATCAGTAGCCTTCCTATATTCAAAGGGTAACAGATTGAGAAAGAAATTAGAGAACCAACACACTTCACAATAGCCACAAAGAATATAAAATACCTAGGTGTGACCCTAGCCAAGCAAGTGAAGGATCTGTATGACAAGTACTTCCAGCCTCTGAAGAAGGAAATTGAAGAATATCTCAGAATCTGGAAAGATCTCCCATGCTCATGGATTGGAAGGATCAACATAGTAAAAATGTCCATCTTGCCTAATGCAGTCTACAGATTCAATGAAATCCCCATCAAAATTCCAACTCAATTCTTCATAGAGTTAGAAAGAGAAATTTTCAAATCATTTGTAATAATAACAAACCCAGAATACCAAAAACTATTCTCAACAATAAAACACTTCTGGGGGAATCACCATCCCTGATCTCAAGCTGTATTACAGATCAATTGTGATAAAAACCGAATGGTACTGGTACAGAGATAGGCAGGTAAATCAATGGAATAGAATCGAAGACCCAGAAATGAACCCACACACCTGGTCACTTGATCTTTGACAAAGGAGCTAAAAGCATTCAATGGAAAAAAAGACAGCCTCTTTAAAAAACTGATGTTGGTTCAACTGGCAGTCAAATTGCAGAAGAATACAAATTGATCCTTTCCTCCTTGTACAAAGCTCAAGTCCAAGTGAATCAAAGACCTCTACATAAAACCAGGTACACTGAAACTAACAGAACAGAAAGTGAGAAAGAGCTTAGAACACATAGGCACAGGGGAAATTTTCCTGAACAGAACACCAATGGATTATCCTCTAAGATCAAGAATCAACAAATGGGACCTCATGAAATTGCAAAGCTTCTTTCTGTAAGGTATAGGACACTGTCAAAAGGACAAAATGGTAACCAACAGATTTGGAAAAGATCTTTATCAATCCTACATCTGATACAGGACTAGTATCCAATATATACAAAAAACTTAAGAAGTTAGACTCTAGAGAATCAAATAATCCTATTAAAAATGGGGTACAGAGCTAAACAAAGAATTCTCAACTCAAGAATATCGCATGACTGAGAGGTACCTAAAGAAATGCTCAACATCCCTAGTCATCAGGGAAATGCAAATAAAAACAACCCTGAGGTTCCACCTCACACCAGTCAGAATGGCTAAGATCAAAACCTAAGGTGACAGCAGATACGGGCAAGGATGTGGAGAAAGAAAAAACACTCATCTATTGTTGGTGGGCTTGTAAGCAGTACAACCACTCTGGAAATCAGAAAATTGTACATAGTACTACCTGAGGACCCAGATATACCACTTCTGGGCATAGACCCAAAAGTAGCTCCAACATCTAACAAGGACACATGTTCTACCACGTTCATAGCAGCCTTATTCAGAATAGCCAAAAGCTTAAAAAAACCCAGATGTCCTTCAACAGAGGAATGGATACAGAAATTGTGGTACATATGTACAATGCCGTACTACTCAGCTATTAAAAATAATAACTTCATGAAATCTTTAGGCAAATGGATGGAGCTTGAAGCTATCATCCTGAGTGAGGTAACCCAGTCACAAAAGAACACTCATGGTATGTACTCACTGATAAGCTGATACTAGCCCCAAAAGCTTGAAATACCCAAGAAACAATTCACAGATTTTTATGAAGCTCAAAAAGAAGGAAGGCTAGAAGATGGATGCCTCGGCTTTTCTTAGAAGGGAGAACAAAATGCTCCTGGGAGGAAATAAAGGGCCAAATGGAGGAGCAGAGATTGGTGAAAAGATCATCCAGAGACTGTCTCACCTGGGGATCCATCTCATGCAGCCACCAAACCCAAGCACTATGGTTGATGCCAAGTAGTGCTTCCTGGCAGGAACCTGATATGGATGCCTCCTCAGAGGCTCTGCCAGCCATTCTGATCCAGTGGAGGATGCTTGCAGCTAACCATCAGACTGAACATGAGGATTCCAGTTAAGGAGCTAGAGAAAGGACTGAAGGAGGAGAAAGGGTCTGTAACCCCATCAGAAGAATAAAATGATCAACTAACCAAACCCTCCACAGCACCCAGAGATTAAAACACCAATCAATGAGTTCACATGAAGAGACCCATGGCTCCAGGTGCATATGCAGCAGAGGATGGCATTCTCTGGCATCAATGGGAGGAGAGGCCTTTGGTCCAGTGAAGGCTCGTTTTCCCAGTGTAGGGGAAGCCAAGGTGCTGAGGTGGAGAGGGAGGTTGAGAGAGGGAGCACCTTCATGGAGGCAATGGGAGGGGGAGGGGAGATGGGATTAGGGGAAGGGGATAATGTGAAATGTAAATACAGAGAATATCCACTAAAATAATAAAAAAATAAATAAAAATTAATTTAAAAAATTAAAAAAGGCTAAAACTCAAAAAAAAAATCCACTAAACTTAGCGAGATAAACACACACTGAAAATAAATAAATAAATAAACAAATAAACAAAGAAATAAAATAAAAATAAAAAAATAAAGCAAGGCTTTTTTTCATCTCGAGGTGTATCGGCCAGCATTGCTCCAACTCACACAAATAATCTCAGTAAACGTGGCGCTCCGTACCCCTGTGTGCGTCCGGGTGATCGGCCAGAGTTTCAGCTTACTGCGGTCTGTCACATTTGTGGAGTATCTGAGTGTCCATTGCACTGAAGTGCTCATTGTCAGCATACTCCTCATGGTCCGTATTTCCTCCAGACTTCTTATAATTTGCATAACCTTCCATAATGGAATCCGCATTCTTCTTGGCAGGAATTTTGTCTGGTGATGGAGTCCCAGTCACCCACAAACCATGGTTTCAGCTCTTCAGGAATCTTTAACTTCACCTCTGTTTCTTCATGTTCAGCGGTAGGATGTACCCCGGCTCTCTTCCCAGGAGGCTGCGGTGCCTCCCTGGTTCGGCCGCCATCTCTGGTTGCAGGTGTTTTCTACTTGTTTTCACGCCAAGGTGTTTCTGTTGCAGACCAGATGTCTCTATTCCCTGGAGCAGGCCTCTCTCACCTGCCCTCTGTATATTGTTCCTGGTTGGCCTTTTGAAGTTCTCGCTGTTTCTGCAGATTGGTGTCCTCGTTTTTTTTTTTTTTTTTTTTTTTTTTGAGCACTCTGCTTTTCTGGCTCCCACTCGTCCCAAGTAGAGGTCAGGAGGGGGTGGTGCACCGAGGAAGCTCCTGCAGGAACAGGACACGGGGCTGCAACATCCCCATGTGTCTTCAACGGTTTTTCAGAGCGCCTGGGCCTCACAGCACTTTTTTTTTTATTCCAACCACTGTAATAGATAAAAGTACTTCACCTGTTTGTCCTTTATGCAGCGTTTACACACTTTGCTTCATGAAGAAGAGACCCATGAAAGCACAGCAGTCTCTGGCCCTCCTGGAATTTAGGCTTCGGATCCTGCTTGGGCACCATTTATAAGTGATCCACTGCCGCCTCCTCTTCCTCCCACCACCCCCGACTACCCCATAAATTTTTTAAAAATATCAAAGTGAAGAACTTCAAAAGATGTATTGAGGGGGCAGGAGAAGGAATACTAACATATAGGATGTTTGAAAAAGTCCAAGAAAACCTATTTTATATGCTTTCTAAATATAAATATTAGAATATATCCATATATGTGTATATATTTAATTGGAGATACCTTACACAGGAGACAGCGTTCTCACAAACAAAAAGCCAAGTGTCAGAAACAAAACATTTGCCTTCAAGTTGTCGATCACAAGAATCCCAGAGACTCCTAGACCAACACACGATATCATTATTCTTCTTGGTCGACCCCCAGGATTTGATAATAAGACCCTATTACTGAAGACACTTTTTTGTAACAGAGTACGGAAAATCAAGCCGATACTGGCCTGGAAGTCTCTTCTTACTGACGAGCTTTCGTGGTGCTGGAAGGTGCTCCGGCTTGCTGGGGAGAAAGACATCAATGGTTTTATCCAGCCGTGACCCCTGCATGCTACAGTAAGGACCAGCTCAGTGAGATGTGCTCCTTCGTGCCAAGACGACATGAATGCTACTCGTTTAAGGCCTTATTCCGCAAGGTGGAATTCACATGGCGCTGTTAATGGGGACAAGGAAGAATCCATGGGCTTGGTGGGTTAGAGGCCTTAGAAAAGAAGTTACTACTATCGTGTTAAGTGGATACAGTTACAGTATCCTTCTAAACATGTCTCTTCTTACCTACAGATTAGTGCAACTTGCAACCCTGAGCAGAGGCTTCTATTTGGAGGTTTGAAAGCTTCAAACCAGTGTGTCCTGGACACCAAGGGGCGTGAGCTCATGCAGTCGTGAGTGTATTCACGGGACCCCCCACAGGATCAAGTCAGTCAACATTTCCACAGGGATTTGTTGTGTAACAGTTTCCTCAGACATGTCATTCTTCAGGGAAGCTCTTTAAGCAGGAAGGTAAACAACTCAAAATGGTTTTAGGAAGTTCCGAGCCTGATCAGATCTCCCAGACCTCTCCCTGCCATCTAAACCCCAAATGCTGACAGTCACTCCCAGACTAATTGAGCTAAACTACAAAGAAGACTGAGGCCAGACCAACTGTCTGGAAGGAGCAGAAACTGGGCAAGCTGCTCGGAAGAGGTTTAGACCGGGGTGGGTAGACTTTGATGAGACAGCCATCTCTGAGCCGTGTTGGCTCCTGGAAGTAACCCCTTGCCCACACTAGGGTAAGTAACCTCAACTCATTGGTCTGATGATGGTATAGTACTTTCGCTTGTCGTGGGTAAGGAGAGGCGTGTGCTGTATCTCCTCAGGGAAAGTTTTGTCACACAACAGAATGGGACCGGAGTTCCACCCGTACGTAGCTGAGACACTATAGTGGTTGATGGCCACTGGGGAGGAAACACAGTTTTCTTCAGAGATGCTCCCCTGGGTAGGTTACCCTTTCTCCAGCAGATGGCCCTACACCTATTCACAAACAGGTAGTACCAACTGGACTGTGAGAGTGTATAGAAAGAAGGTGAACCGGAAAAGCGGTGGGCCGGGGGTATCTGGAAGGAGTTGGAGGGATAGAAGGGGGTGGATTTGATCAAAATACATTGTATACAGATATGACATCAAAAAATAAAACATACTTAAAAATGAGTCTAACACAAACAAAGAGTCGGCAGACAAACAGATGGAGTTTCAGAACACTAGCCAACCTTTTATCCTGATTTCAACCCCAGGGGAATCCTTACTATCTAGACTGTGATTCAGCGGGAAATGCCAGCGGTGAACCTTACCACTCCTACTCTGCACCCGACTAGGGTAGGCTTTGTAAGCAGTATGTCAGATGGACTAGCTGGACACTTGACTAAGTAAGGAGTGAGGACACACTTTAAAATCCCACACTTGAGAAAACTGCAAGCCTTTGAAACAGGACTCTAGATTAGAAACACTCTGAGGCTTCAGAAGCATCTACGCCTAAATGCCACCCAGGCACAAATAAAATGAAGCAAAACTCATCATCCTCGGTTCTCTTTGGGACGGTAGGAGGTTTCCTGTCCCATTGGTATCTTGGAGGTAAGGGGTGTGGGGGTGAGAGGAGGCAGGTAGTCCTGGCTGGGGTCGGAGGAGGGCAGCTGATTTCCTCAGTGCTCCTGAGATGCATGAACGCTGGGGGGCGGGGGGTGTGTGGCTGCACTGTGACTTTGGTACAAGCCACAGCGGGCTTGCAGTGACTGTACATCACAGCACAACCTCAGGGCATCTTTGTCAACTCGGCACCTAGTGGGTTTAAGGCTGCGGTATTTGTTTTCATAAAAAGGCAAGTGCTCCAGCAGGCTTCTATTTTATTTATTTAATGTTGTTAGTGTTGTTTGGTTTGTTCTTGTTTTTAGACCACTCTGACCGTGTTATAGGTTACAGCCCCTTGATGACATCTATGAGACATCTTTACAAGATTTCACATTCGCTCTTCTTTCAGACTTCCTTAAATCTACATTACATTGGAGCTTGCTTTTAGAAATTAAAACTAGCTGAGCTCTTACGGTAGAGTAATGTTTCCTGAATCAAAACGATCCAAAGAAATCTCTGTAGAAAAAGTTAAGGAGAAACTTAAACATCTTCAACAACAAATTCTGACTTACGTTCAATCTTCTCAACAAGTCTTTTAAAAGTAAAGACTCTGCCTTTTATAATAACCGGAGAGCTCAGTTAGATGAGAGGTGCATTGAAGGCTCTGGAGAAATTAGCCATACCAGAGAATTTATAGTTTAGGATTCCTAATACAATATATTTTTTAAATTTAAGAACTTAGGATAAACTACCGACACAATTTTAAGTCATGATTATTTATTCTAAGTGTTTTTGTCTTTTTACAAAACACCTTATGAAAATTATACATAGGAAGTCCAATACAATTGAGCAATTTATATTCTGATTAAAACTTTGTAGCAAAGAATACCTGTGACTTCTTTTATGCTATTTTTGTGTAGTAAAATTATGAGAAAAAAACCATCAATTATAAGCAATATTTTAGCATAGTCTTAGAAAATACAGGCTTGCCACCCATTTTAGCAAAAATTAAGCCAAAATAAGCCAAGAGCTGAATTCCATGTGCAGCCAGTAGGTGGCGCCAAAGTCCATTTGAGACTGAAAGGTGAGATTACGGGCGTTGGAATGCGTGGGGGGTTCTCAAGTCAGGTTTATGAGCAGTGGAGTCAGTCTTACACTGCCCTAAGATGCAATTCAATGTTTCATTAGAGATTACTGAGTAAATGGTTGTCAAATTATGTACGTCGTTGTCATCACCGCTGTCCTTCCTCTCTCCGCCCCATCCAGGAGTGCCCTTGTTTCTCTGCCCATAACCTTCCTGTGTAAATGCACGCATTTTAATAACCAAATGGCAGGCCTGGACTGCAACAGAGATTGTGGTACAAACCCCGGAAAGCGTTTTCTTTGGTGTGGAGGCAACAGTTCAGTTTTTGTAGCTCGTTCAACTGTCTCCTTGAATGTGAGCATCACACCGCCGTACATCTTGTCATCATTTAACTCCCTTGAGTCATGCAACCAAAGACGTTCGTGCAGATCAGGTTGAGCATGCTTCATAGTGCTCCTTAGTCACAACGGGGGAGGGGCATTTGTCCACGAAGTCGACTCTCAAGCTCAGATCCCACCGGGAGTAAGTTTTGGCAGCAGACTGGGCTCACTTGGAAATCTTGGCAATCAGAAGCATCCTGAGGGGCAGCGTCGCCTCCACCCAAGTGTTGGGAGAGTTTACCATCTTCTCCCAGAGAGCGGCTTCCTCGGAAGTAGAATCCATCCAATCCACTTCAGTCCCATAGCTTTTTCCTGAAAGAAAGTTTTCATTTTCATTTACATTTCCTGCTGGGGGAGGGGCTGGGAAGACAAGGAAGAGTTTGCACACACCTGGAGAGCACATCTGGGGCACGAGGAAGAACTTACTACCCAAGTACCTTCCTCATTTTCCTCCTCATGGCTCCCAGATGACTGATCTTCACCTGAATGCGAATGTTAACAGTGGGTGATGACTTTTCAGGGCATAGAGGACTGGGGAGGATTATGTTCTGAGGGAGAGAAGACACTGGCTGATGCCTTAGGGACTGTTTATTATTGCTAGTCATTATTGCTATTATTATTTTATTTTGGAGTATCTGGGGGTTTTCTGGTACTATTCCTTTGTCCACAAAGTCGGAATTTCCAAGCTCGGATTTTGGAGCCTGCCAACGGTAACTTAGGTTCTGAAAGGACAGACTCTGGACCCTGCAGACCCTCTCAACCAAGAACTCTTGGACCCCTGATGACCTTTTACCCAGCAGTTTCACTACATTTAGGATTTTAGCATCTCCTGGAGAGTTTGGCTCATAGAGAATTAAATTTGTAACAAATGTTACCTGTTCCAAAGCCAATCCGGAGGCCTCCCAGAAGCTGGTTGGTTAGTTTGTAATGGTCCCAGACAGTGAGTTCTACACAGGCTTCAGTCAGATCTTCGGGTCGGAACCCGTCATACACCATGGTGTGGTTGAAGACGGGGTTGCTGGTTTTTCCTACAGCTCTTGTCTTCTGGCGACTTTTTCTACTGGTATCTGGAAGGATGGTACTATCAAAAGACAAAGTAATGTGCGGGCGTCATGGTTAAGAGAGTGACATTTGTGTTGTCAGGACCCCTCAGCACAGCCATCTCACAGGGTGACATTTATGCCGTCAGAACCCCTCAGCACAGCCATCTCACGGCAATAGAAGAAGAAAGCTCAGAAGCCAAGTGTGCAGCTTGCATCTAGAATCCCTGCATCCATCAGGCTGAGGTGGGAAGACTGAAGTGAGTCTTAAACCAAAACTGGGGATACAGCTGTTAGTGAGTGCTTTGGCAAACACGGAGGACCCGAGCTCTCTCAGCCGAGTCCATACTAAGGCTGAACAGGGTAGTATGCATGCTGAGTCCCAGTACTGGGAATTTAATAAAAATGGAAGAATTCCTGAGTCTCTGTGTCCATGCAAGACAGCCTAATTGATAAGAGCCAGAGAGAGACCCCGTGCCAAAGAGAGAGACCCAGTGTCAGAGACAGAGAGACAGAGAGAGAGAGAGAGACAGAGAGAGAGAGAGAGACAGAGAGAGAGAGAGAGAGAGAGAGAGAGAGAAAGAGAGAGAGACAGACAGAGAGAGAGATAGAGAGGGAGAGAGAGAGAGGGAGAGAGAGCACATGTTGGAAAGGTCCTACTGTAGTTTTGTAGAAGTCAGGGGACGGTGCATTGTGTTGAAAAGAGCAGGCACAGAATCAGCCAAACCGGGCTGGAAGCCTGACTCTGAGACTCACTATGAATTCCAGGAACATCATTCAACTCCCCAGTCACTTGCTTCCTTAGTACAAAGTTAGAAAGGTGATGGTGACTTTGAGAGGTTGACGTTAGAAGTGACATGAGTGTACACAGCTCAGTTAATTGAAAACACTTAAAGTGGTAGGAGCTGGTAGAGGCATCTCTTAGAATTCAGCTTAAATGAACTGAAGATAGTCATGTTAACTGAACTGTCAGACTTAGAAAGACACAAAAAAAGCACATATAGTGTATGTGTGTGTGTGTTCGAGAGAGGGAGAGAGAGGGAGAGAGAGAGGTAGAGAGAAGAAAGGCAGGATTGTCTAGGAAGGAAACAATAGGAATAAAAAGAAGGAGTGGGGAGGGCAGAAATACTCAAAGCACACTGTGTACTTTGAAATGTTTTCACATGATCTATGTCCTTATATAATCTAGCACTATGTACATGACTACATGCCAATGGGGATTAATTAATAAACTGATTTATATTTGAAATCTGACGTAAATAGGCAAGGAAGGAAGGAAGGAAGGAAGGAAGGAAGGAAGGAAGGAAGGAAGAACCAAAACAAAATGTTGGCAAACAAAACATAGGAAACCAGAGAAATGTTCCCTTGTTCATTAGGAAGCCAAACAGAGTGACATCTAGCATTATAGTTCTATTAAGATATTTTCCTTGTTAGTCTTATGTCAACGTGACACAAGTTAGAGTCATTTGAAAGGAGGAAACCTCAGTTGAGAAAATGCCTTCATAAGATCCAGTTATAAGGCATTTTTTTAATTAGTGATTGATGGGAGAGGGCCCTGCCCACTGTGGGTGGGGAAAGCAGACTGAGCAAGCCATGGTGAGCAAGCCAGTAAGTAGCACATCTCTGTGGTCTCTGCATCAGTTCCTGCCTCTAGATTCCTGCCCTGCTTGAGTACCTGTCCTGACTTCCTGTGATGATAAACAGTGATATGAAAGTTTAAGCCAAACAAACCTTTCCCTCCCCAACTTTTGGTCATGGTGTTTTGTTACAGCAACAGAAACCCAAACTAAGACAGCTATTTTGTAGTAATAATTGCCCTCAACCATGCAGGTACCTCAGATGATGTTACATTTGAGTTTCAAATATGTAGCTTAATTTGTACACACAATCTCTTAGGTTTGATTTTAAAACCAAACAAAGCTTTGGGAGATGGTGCTATAAACTCTTATAGGTCAAGAGTTCGATGTCTCTAATAACCTGTAAGTGATGGGTGTTGACATCACAGATACAGAGAACTGACACCAGCCAGCAAAGACAAGGCTATAGGAGAGCTAAGTAAAGTGGAGTCACGAAGATCCTTACCATTTAACAAAAGAATTTAGGTGGCTCCCCCTCAGCAGTGGGAGATCAAGGCATTCCTTCACCCAGATGTGGACTTCTCCAGTTGTAGGAAGCTTTTTGCCTGGAGTTGAACAAAGAAAACAAAATGTGCTGCCATTTCTTTTTGGAAAAAAAAAATGTCACCTTGCATATAGGATAGCACAAGGAAACAAGCCAATTCTTGATGGTATTGAGCTGATTAAGCTTATGGACATTCGACTGTGTGCTTCTTAGCCTGAACATCCTGAGGTCAACTCGCTCTATAAAAACAAGAGCTACTGCCAACAGATAGGTGCCCTGAGAGGGAGAGTCACTGTTCTTTAAGGATGCACCTCTGCTTTGTTGTACTTGAGGTTGGGGACTAGGGAGGAGACAAAGTTAAATATAGGAGTATAATTGTTAGTATTATAGGTAGTTACTAAGAAGCTTGCTTAGTATGAAGTTGCTGCTAGATTGCTTGCATATAAACAGAGGAACATTATTAGACTTTTTTTTTCTGGTTTAGTCTAGTCAACTAAATCATACTCACTGATCTATAGCCACATCTATAAAGTGCTCATATGTGTGTGTGTGTGTGTGTGTGTGTGTGTGTGTGTGTGTGTGTGTGTTTGTGTGTGTGTATATATATATATATATATATATATATATATATACATAATTAATATGATAAGTAATTTAGGCCCCTTGGAATGTGGCTATACAGGAGAAATCAATGTCAATAAATTTAATGGAAATAGAAGCACAAAAATGAAACATGGTGAGAAATGTCAAGCTGTTACCCAGTGCTTTAGAAAACGATGTATTTAATGAGTGATAACTGAGTCAGGAAAAGATTTGCGGAGCTGAGACTCCACCTGAGACTTAGAGAGGCTGAGGAAGGGAAGGAAAACGTGGAGAGAAGCACCTACAGAGTGAAAGTGCAGACAGGGGAAAGAACATTGCACTACGTAAGTGCCTCAGCCTCAGCACCGAGTCAGTGAGGAGGATTAGAAATGGTGCTGCTGTGCAGATTAACCTCAGGAGACAGGTACAGAGTCATATACAAACAGAGCCAGAAGTTATACAATAAGTTGGACCACAATTTAGCTTAAACATATACCTTGTCCTCCTCCTTCCTCTTCCTCTTCCCCTTCTCCTCTTCCCCGTCCTCCTCTTCTCCCTCCTCCTCTTCTCCCTCCTCCTCTTCCTCCCCCTCCTCTTCCCCCTCCTCCCTTCCTCCCCCTCCTCTTTCCCCTCCTCCTCTTCCTCCCCCTCCTCTTCTCCCTCCTCCTCTTCCTCCCCCTCCTCTTCCTCTCCCTCCTCTTCCCCCTCCTCCTCTTCCCCCTCCTCCTCTTCCTCCCCCTCCTCTTCTCCCTCCTCCTCTTCCTCCCCCTCCTCTTCCTCTCCCTCCTCTTCCCCCTCCTCCTCTTCCCCCTCTTCCTCTTCTCCCTCCTCCTCTTCCTCCCCCTCCTCTTCCTCCTCCTCTTCCTTGAAGTGCAGAATGCCCTTTTCTAATCCAACCTGTGCCTTCACCAGCCATTGTTTCATTCTCCTGACTTCAACTTTCAACACAATCTGCCTGGGAAATTAGTTGTTGGTGGGATGTGACCTTTATTTCCGCCAGGTTTTTGAACTTGTTGAACTGGCTGGAGACCTAAGGCCCCAGTGCCCAGCCTACAAACAGTAATCAAGACTGAAAGCTTTATCTCCTAATGAGACTAAGAAGGGGGGATGCAGGGGATCTGATTTCCTGGGCGCCTTCTATGAATCCTTTTAGTTCCCATCTGGGAAAGAAATGAAGAGTTTCTTCCCTATCACGGCTCTGTCCGTAGGCCTAGGTTCTCACTACAGCAAAGCCCGTTCACATGGTGCAAACACGAACATTTCAGAAACCAAGACAATCCACAGGGCTGGAAAAGACAGAACAAAGAATTTCCTCATAGAAATGGGAAGTAAGCTACACTCTGGGGAAGGGTAAAGAGGAGGTGCTGTTTACAGGGTGTAGTGCTGTTTAATGGGGCAGGGAAAAGTTCTGGGAATCTGCTCCACAGCCAGGTCAGTATAGCTCGTATCACTGAGCTAAAGGCAAAACAATTAAGATTATGTATTTCTTACTGTAAGAGAAATACTAAGATTTTTCTAGTTTACTACTGTGAGTTGACCCCTTAATCTATACAATTAGTAACTTAATATGTGTGCTCAGGAATCCATCTTTGAAATCGTAACAGAGGCCAGGTTATCTGGAGAAGGAGGTAGGTGGAAGATCTGGATCTGAAGACAAAGTCACTGCATACCAGGGCTTGGCTCTGGAACATATTGGAGAGCCAGCTTCATTTCACCTCTGTTTTCTGTCTCAAGGGCAACTGGTGCTGTCTGAGAAAAACAAGGGAGTGTTAGCAGTGTGAGGAACAGGTACTTTTCTACCCAGCCAGTGAATGCTGTGCTACAGTACCACGTCTGTGCCGTCTGAGGTTAAGGATCACCTGTTTGCTCCAAATTTAGTTTTTCCTCTGCATCCAAGCTCCACAATTATAACTTTATAACTAAGGAAAAATTGTTACTGTTGAGTGGTGAACCCATGCCAGGAAGCTTGGTGAGGTGGAACAGGTTGACAGCTGGAGACTTGGTGGGCACACACCCGTGACTTGGGACACCCTGACAGATTTCTGGCCTGGAACACGTGCCACACTCTCACATAAGGAACGGTGACCTGACGTCAGACAGGTCCAGAGTTCTCTATGCTAACGAGCTACCGAGAGGCCTGAAGGGTATCTAATCTCAGGCCCACCCTGAGAAGTGGGTACAGTACAGTTATGCATCCATCTTCCGCCATGAACAGCTAATGATGTGGTTAAACATGAACTGTTTGTTTCTTCAAGACCCGTGTTGAGGAACCTGGGGAAGGCCTTTGCCTACAGACCCGTAGTGCAACTCTCCCATGGAAGGCCCATTTGTGCTTTTCTAACTCTGCCAAGCTAAGAACAATCACCCACAGGACAAATCGGAGCTCCCCAGCCAGAGCTCACTCTAGCCATGGGCTACATACTGTCGCCAGCCTGCAGGGCCCTGACTCTGATCTCAAACTTTTCTCCCAGCAGTGCCTGGATATCCAAGAATCAGAGACACACCCCCACTCCCCACCCCGCCCTTTGCTCTCCCCCCCCCCTCATCATAAGCTGGGGGATCCCCAGGCAGCTCTGGCTTTCCTACATCTCAGACTGTGCTTTCCCACCCCAGGAGCTGTGTCTTGGAGCTTCCCTGAAGCCCAGCAACAGCAGTCAAACTCCAAAGCGGCCGTGCCCTGAGGAGTAGGCCCATAATGATCTCAATTAGGGGCTAACCTGGGAAGGGGCTACCTTAGGCTAATGGGCTAGCTAGTTTCAATCAAGCATGGGCTATGGAATAAGACCCTGTAACTAAACAAAACAAGGCACATTCTTTTCAAGGGACAATCTGACCATTACTAGGCTCAACAACTATCTCAGATTTCAAAGGATTGGCGGCACTTAAATGACCTTCTTGAAGACAGAATTCAAACATTTGCATCGAATGTTGTAAGTTCTCCACATAATTTTTAAAGGCCTTTCTTTACCAAATACACAATGTAAATTCAATTCTAGTTTCAGATGGCCCCAAGTTCCACACCGGCACTGTGAGGTAAATGCTACTGGGCTCTTCTCTGTACACCAGATCACACACCAACCCAGCACAGGAAAAAGGGACTCTGAACCCACCTTCCTCTTCAGCGGGTACCACTTGAGCTGTGTGTTCTGCTTGCTGTCCCAGTCCCACGTTTCCAGGTCAAGTTCCACCTCCCCCAGGAAGCTGTTGCGTTTAAAGGTATCCCGATGCCAAACGGACAGGTTCAGCCTCTGTGTCTTTAAAAACTGTCTTTCAACTTTATACTGTAGTGAAGAGAAGACAATAAAAACGAAGACCAGCATCACTTTATGCCAACGTTGTGACAGAGACAAGGAAGGTCATCTGTGTGGATCCAAATGTCTGTTTGGTTTCCAGTTTCAAAAGGCTTGCGAACGCATCTTACTCGACGGATCTGATTTCTAAGAGCTAAAGCCCCGTCTTTCCTTGAAGGCGGATGCGTTCCCTGATGCTGGCAAACCGTGGTTCAAATATCATACCTGGAAATAGCTTTCTAAAATCAAAAGTTCATTATTCGACCTTTGCTGGGTGCCTTGACAGGAGACACATCATAAATGAGGCTCCACCTAACAATACAATTCAAATCCAGTCGACTTCTGTTTTTCTACCTAAGGACAAGGTGTTTTACACTTATTTTCCTGTTTCTTTCTTTTTTTTTTTCTTTGTAGTTGCCGAGAGGCCCCTTTAAGGCCTGCTGTACAAACTTGCTACACAGCTGAGGATAGCATCAATTACCTCCGCTCCACGTTCAGATCATCGGAGTGCACTTCCATGCCCAGCTGAACTTTATTATTTAAAACAGTTTTGGGTTCCCAGAAACACTTAAGCACAAGGCACATCCCCATATACCATCTGCCCCTACAAAAAGATCTCCCGAATTATCAGATTAAAAAGAAACATTTTTTTTTCCTTAAAATAAGTAAAATTGATTTTTCCAGCCTCACATGGTTAGGTAGAAAAGTCTTGGTGTCCTAACCATTTTTCATGTCAAAGGAAGTCAATCCTTGATTACATGTAATCACAGAAGAAATAATAGTACTTCCAATCTAAAAATAATCCCCATTTGGCTTTGTGACATACTACTTGAAGGTCCATTTTGGTTATCTCAGACCTCCCATTCTCTGAATTTACGGTGTAAATCCGCTGGCTTTTCCTGACTATAGGGTTGAAGCAGCTGACCCAGAAATAGCTAGGGTCCTGGGATATGTCACAGTCAGACAGTAATTACAAACTTGCTGCATAAATCCGCAGATGGCTAATTCAGTCACGGATGACTGACAGCATCATTGAACTGTTTCTTCCCCTCTTCCTGGAGGATTATCAAATACTTGTAGTTTTCTGAAACAGAATGGAGGACAGCTCTCGCTTGAGTGATTTGTCAGTCATAACAGATATCACATGACATCCCATGTAGGGAGAAAAAGAATGTATGTAGCTAGGCAACTTTCCACTTAAGACCCACCTAACCATCTTTCCAATAAACGTTTCTGTGGTGTCCCCACCACAAACACTGCTGTGAGTCAGTATGAGCTCCATGTGTAATGTTAAATGACATTAACTCATTTAATGTCTAGTCTGTGATTCCCGAAAGCGGTAGGTGAGTATCTTTATTTCCCCCTTTGCAGATACGGAAATTACCATTAGCCTCATTTCTGAGTTCTCGGGTGCAGGAGCATTATACACAGTCTCCACACACCACAGGTTAGTCCTTGCCCTTGTGGAACTTAACCCTTAGTGTCAAGGTTAAAGTACTGAAAGCTGTCAAGTCCTTGATAAGCAAGGTTAGGGAGTCAGAGGTCATCGGAGGAATTACGGTTGCTAAAGTAGATGGATTGAGTAGCTTAACGATTGTTTAAGAAAGGGTTAATTAAGAAATTATCCCCGTGGTGGTGATAAAAGATGCTGAGGCAGCCTATTCCAGTCGGAAGCAACAGAAAATGCAAAGATAAGGGCAGTTTCGGCTGGGGTGCTGACATTCTTGTATGAACACCATTTAGGCAGACATGATAATGCAGAGCCAGGTCATCACAAAAGCTGTCTGGGGACAGAGTTTAGAAATACCCGCAGTATCTCGTTGTATACAGGATTCAAGGTCTTCTTCACTACAAGTGTCTTCTTCTTGCCCATTTTGCCTTTGTCTGGTAGCAGATAGGTCTTTATATATCTGAAAAGGAAAGACGTGAAAGGAGAGATGTGGAAGCCAGAGAAGATACAAATGATACGTGTGCACATCTACCTTTAAAGCAGTGAAAACCGGGAGCAGAAATGATCCCGTGGTGCTGATAAAACCGGTAAGAAAGGGATGTTCCTGTCCACGCCTTGATATTTTAAAATATTTAAATAGATTAAAAGATTTTAGTAGGATGGATCATTTAATGTTGTTTTAAGATTTTTAAATAGAAATTTCTTTTTTTAAAAAAAAGTATGTTTCTTAATGCAGCTCAAGCAGAGCTCAAGCTCACGATTCTCCTGTCTCCACGTTTAGTGCTTGTATAACAGGTGTGAGCCGCCATGACTAGTCTCAAATCCATCATTTCCACTGGCTTTCCGAATGTGGCACTTAAGGAAAACTAGGCAACAGGCTTCTAGTGTAATGTGTAATTCGTTTGGCTTGTTTCCTGCTGAGAAAAGGCGCTGGTGATTGTGGGACTTGCTGCTTTGTTAGCATCTAATGGACTAATTAACCGTAGCACACATCTGCTTGGGCCATCCACATTTGGCATCAAACCAATGAAGGGTGCCAAGGAATTATTCTGTAACCAAAAAAAGGAGGTCGGGGAAATGTCCAGTGGGGTGGGGAGGGGGACACTTGTCACACAAGCCTGATGGCAGGAATTTGGCTCCACGGAACCTACATAGTAAACGCTGAATAGGGCAGTGCTCATCTGTAATCCCAGCCCGTTTCCAGTGAAGGTGGGAAGGAGCAAATAAGATCAAAATGCATTACATACATGAAATTGTCAAAGAGTAAATACAAATGATTTTTAAGAAGAAGACATGGGGTTAGGGAAATGGCTCCGTGGTTCAGAGCACTTTCCCTGTCTCAGAGGACCCAGGCTGGTTCCCAGCACCAACGTGCAGCTCACAACCAAGTCTAGCTTGAGTTCTCCTGGCTCTGATCCTCTCTTCTGGCCTCTGTAGGCACCAGGCTCTCATTTGGACCCTACACATACATGCAAACAAAGCACTCATAAATTAAAAGTAAAATTCCATGCCTAAAAATACAAAAAGATCATGTCCCACCATTTGATATATATACATACATATATATATGTATATATATGTACCTCCTAACTTTTAGTGAGTTATATTTAGAATGAATGTGATTGTCCAATTTACTCTGTAATAAAATAGTGCAATATTTTTTGAAATAAAATGAATATAAAGACCAACTGGGAATGACCCAGAACAATGGTCAGAAATCAGACTTCTTCAAACTGAAATGCACTCACTCCTATGATTTAAAAGATGAATTAGCAATTCTTTCTAAAGTCCCAATGTAAGACAACTGCATTTACTACTCATTTGTTTTGAGACAGGGGTCTTCCTAGACAGCAGAAGCTTGTTCCCAACTTACCATCCTCCAGCCTCTACCTCCCGAGGGCTGGGGTTACAGATGTGTACCACCACACTTGGCTTTGTAAGACAATTTAAATATGAAAACCACTTTATTAAGTCAAGTATTTTCACAACAATGAACATTATGAAGTCTGTCCCCTGTGTCTCTGATTTTAAAAAAGTTTTGAAAGTCTGCCAGGAGGAGTAGGGTTCTGATTTTATTCTGGATTTTGCTGCCTCTGAATCCGTCTTTATGGAGTACTTGTGTCTAATCTTTTTCTCTAAGCAAGCTCCCAAACTGAAGTATTATTGCTTCTCCATATCCTTTTTTATAATCGAATGTTTGGCGTATGAGTTCATAAATAACCAGCTTTTCAAATAGAAGCACACAGTCTTTGATGGCGTTCATTCCTTGATCCCTACCAGACTGACTGAGAACTAAGAAAAAACTGGGCGAGCCCCCCCAGGTCCGTACTTACGGGTCTGAGCGCTGTTTCTTAACATCTGCTGCTGCCAAGTCCTTACACTGGGCCACGAACACGTGCAGCTCCTTCAGGGACTCCACGTAGTTGATTGCAAACTGCACGCTTCCTTTCACTTCCAGGTTGCCAAAGTCTCCACTGTAAACGCTCATCACACTGCTGCTCGCCTGGGTGTGTCAGAAACAGGCAGGGCTTGTGTCGAGGTCCCTGCTTGGCCTCATGCTTCCAGATTACATGGAACACCAGATAATTTGATATGGCATAAGGTAATACCAGCACACGTGACCTGACATGACACACGTGACTAGGTTTGCTTTAAATTGTTCCTAAATTTAAAGATAACAGTGCGACACAAAGTTATTTAGATGCCAGTTCATCTCAAAACAGGGTGGTTTTACGCTAGGTGGCATTCTGTTAGCTGTGCTAAAGAAAAAGGATGGGAGAAACTCCGGGCACACAAGTCACAGTGACACATGGCACTACAGAAGAATTTTACTATGTTTCTCATCCTCGGAATCTAGAAAAGTTCTTGCTGAGCCTCGCGCTGTCAGAGTTTGGGAAGGGTAGACTACATCTGCTTGATGAAGGGAACTTAGAGCCTTCCCCAGGCATACATAGATTATCAAGGGAAAAATCAATTTAAATAGATTTCTTCAAAGGGCTTCAGAAATACAAGGCTAGTGATTTAAGCGTGGTACCATTTGTCTAGCACACCTGGTGAGCTGTACGAATGTGTGTGGACAGTAGGGAGTTGTTCAAATAAATATATGTCAATGCCATTTCACGTGTGTTTCTATACAGACACCACGTGGGGTGCCTTAACTGATGGGAGACGTTCTATATCATCACATTCACTCTCATCTAATCTGAGCAACTCTGCATCGGGAGTTTTCCATATAAAAGCTGTTCTGGATCCTTCCAGAAGGCAACGAAGTACTATTCTATTCCTCACAAGACTCAGTCTAAATTTCAAGAGGCCGATTTGAAAGACAGGTACAACTGTGTGCCAGCAAGTTGTATCTAAAGTCATGTCTGAGATGAGCAGGTTCTGTAAGAGCCACTCTGTTCCACAAACAAGAAAAAAAAAACTTTTGAATGGTTCATATTATTTTCAGTTTAGAACTTTGAAGCATGTCCAAAGGTGGTTGTTAATTTTAATTACAATGTGCATTAAACCCCTCATTCTACGAGAGTTGGGATAGCTAGGAATCTGGAAGGTAATTACAAATTAAAGAAAATGATGTTGAGGTTTAGAGATAAGACTTTATGGTGAGCAGGGGCATACAAGAGCAAAGTTTAGAGCAGCAGAGAGAGTAAGATGGAGCCTTTGTTTACATACAGAGGACAAGGACGTCATGCCAGAGGAGCTGCTAAGATTGGTTAATGAGCTGGGGCTCTTCTTGTATCTCCTGAGCTGGTAGCTGCTCTCTGATGCTGTGTCTGTTTCTCTGTCATCGCTCTACAAGACATCACATCACATACGCAGTGTTTATATTTGGAATGAGTCAATGTTAGAATCTATATCCAGGCGAGGACGGTATCTTATTACACACTGATCTGGGACATTTCCCAAAGGCAGTGGTGCTAGGGCTAATGGCTGGGGCTTCTGGGTGAAGCGGTGCTCTGCAGTAGACCTCACGTAAAAGAGCAGTGTGCTAAGAGGGTGATGGCATGATGCTTTGCCACAGTGTGACCCCAGGACCTATGGAAGACAGCATCACTGTGAGATCTCTTGTCACTCTTTTAATATATCTATGTTCCCTAGAAAATAATATGTGTATATACACATATAATGCATATAGACATATATGTGTGTGTTTTATAATATATATCGTAAAACATCTATGAAATCCTATCAAAGTATAAAATACCATGCTTAAACTTTTCCACTCTAAATATTTTAGCTTTAGCTTTCTTAAAAATCAAACTCTTTTGCTAAAGATACTATTAAACTAAAAATACTAAGATTTAGTCTGATGAGTTTCAGTTACATTTTATATATTTAAACGTAAGGCATCCCTCATGTAACCTGTAGTGCTATTTATCCTGTTGTTGCTTACATCTGTTAAATTATCCACTCACTAGCTCTCAACACATTGCTTTAAAAACTAAAAAGCAATGTGATGCTTATTTTCAATACATTCCAAGGAATATCTACTTAAAACCAGGAAGAAAAACAACAATGACAATGTGAATTGCATTCATACTTAAGGATTGCCGAATGTTTTCTTATAACATTATTTATAACAATTTTACTCAGGGATTGTGGGATCTATAGAGCAGCACAGTAGCTCCGGGGGTGTGAAGAGTCGTTAGTTCAGGCCAGCATATTCCAGGGTCATGCAATTACACATCAGTATCATAGATATCAATTATAATGCAGATTAATGAAGGAGTTAAAAAAACATTAATGTCTCACATGGAAAAGAAAATAATCTTATCTCGATGATTTTTTTAAAATCCATACCTTTTAAATCTCTCTGATGTTACATTCTCTTCCCACACACTACACAATCAATTCTCTTCTCTCAGAACACATATATTCCACTAGTATACCAGATCATTAGTAAGTTATGGGAGGATGAGACCTTGTCTTGTTGTCCTGGTACTGAATTTGTCACTTAGCTGGCACTCACTAAAGGTGACTAAGTTCCAAAGGGACAGCTGACAAAAGAGCTGAGTCCCTGCCTCCCCAGCTCAAGCCTTCATGCTTAGAAAGGTAAAGAGATACAGTTTCATCACGTCTCTGACACACAAAGCCAGATGCCCCATTAAGGGATGAGACAGCAGGTTAAAACTGAAGGAGAAACTTAACAGATATACTGGTACAATTTGCCTCTCAAATTACATGTTTCATTCCCATGACCACCCAAGACCAGAGCCGATCTTGAAAGGTCTAAATGACAGAAATTGTATGGGGTTTATGTTTGGCTAGCAATCAGCTAATGAGTTAGTTCTCCTCACTAAAAGAGTGATTTCTTTCCCAAACTAGTGTAGGCTCTTAAACATCTGTAAGGACCAAATGTTTACAGGTGCTGTCCACCCAAAGTTTCTAATGAACAGAAAAGCACCCAGAATGGGAGTATGATGCTATTTACATCTTGCTCAAAATTTTGCTCACATCCTGTCTATTAAGCTTGGCGTGAGTATAAAGCCTTCCATTTCCCTTTCAGAAACCCCGGCAAAATCTAGACTCACAGATTCTAATCTTTACTGAGTGTTCACTATCTTCCGGGCACCGTGTTATATGTTTCTCCACTTTAGTCATTTGGTCCCAACAACCTCATACAGTAGAGAGTCAAAAATCAGACTCACTAAAAGTGAAGAATTTATTTGTTCCTAGTAATACAACAATCTAGCTTATAGCCAGAACTGGGAATCTCTTACTACAGACCACAGGTTTCTTCTAATCATGTGACAGTAAGAATCTGAGCTCTTTTTTCTTTTTAAAGGTGTGCCACTATGGCTGGCAAGTTTATTTCTGTTTTTTAAGGATTAATTTATCTTATATATGTGAATACAATGTAGCTGTCTTCAGATACTGACAGAGGGTTGCGTTACAGATGGTTGTGAGCCACCATGTGGTTGCTGGGATTGAACTCAGGACCTCCGGTAGTGCAGTCAGTTCTCTTAACCCCTGAGCCATCTCTCCAGCCCCAAAACTGAGCTCTTACTAAGTCAAAAGACCTCAGGCAAAGTGTTAGATCTACTTTATAGTGGTTTCTGGGTGTTTGGAAACTAACTGGAGTATTGAGTTTATGGTACATATCCTGTACTTGGTAGGTTGTGGAACATAGCTTCGCTTTTATTTTCCATGGTTACAACACAGTGGTTACCAGCAGGAAAATCAGGTCTGTATGCGGGTCTGCTATCTGCCTGTTTGAAGATGTTTTAACTCCATAGCCTTTATTTTTTTTCCACCTGTAATATTTGGAGATAATGGTGGTGCAGAGCTTCATGGTCATTGGAGAATTAGTGAAATCATGAACACAGTGTTTGTGGAAGCCAGTGGATTATTTTAACAGGTGACTTGGAAATAGTTGTACCTCCTATGGTTTTACAAGGCAGCTCTTAGCTATTGCTACAGCTAATTTCTTCACATATTTCTTAATTTGTACCTACTTTGAAGCAAAAGTTTCACATTCCTAGATCTCTCCAACCCACCTTCAGTGGCCAGAGTAACTGCTGTCTGGGTGAAATGAGGCATGCTTCTCTTGCCCTGTTCCTGGATCAACAACACAGCCTGCACTGGTTTGGGAGGCAAGAGCCACCCCATTGACATCCTAGGTTTAGGCCAGATGGCCCAGTGGTGTCAGAGAAAACCTCCTATTTCCCCAAAGGTCCAAAACATAAACTTGCCTCATCTTGAAGAAATGCTGGCACGGACTTGCTCATCCTTTTGAGTTTGTCAGAGTGGGAAAACTGATTGTCAGGCAGTGAAGGCACTGTGGAAACTAGAGAGCAGCATTTAGATTTCAAAATGATCCAGAACCATCAGACATTAGGCACACTTTGAGAACACACTTGGCTTTCATTTGTGAGTGCTGTTCCGTATAAAGGTTAAAGGTGTAGTCGTTAGCATGCATAGGATCATGAGGTAAGTGACAAACAGTTCATATAAGTCACATCCAGAGAGAGAGCTTAAAGGGAGTTGAACCAAATGAAAATGAATTGACAACAAGCAAACAAACAGGACCACTTGCTCTGATTTAATTGATGTGGGTGGGTCTTACATTACATTATGTACGAGACATGACAGCTCAGGTCAATAATCCCAGCAACACTCGGAGGCTGAGGCAAGAGTATTGCTGGGGGCTTGAAGCCATCCTGAGCTACACAGCAAGTTCCAGGACAGGCACGGAAAGAGACAGGCCACGGTCTCAAAAAGACCTCTGGTGTCAATGTAAATTGATTTTACTTATTTCTTCCCACATCAGAGCTCTGAACCCCAAGTGCTGTAATGTATTGGTTCATCTCCCCGACCCTCCGACAAGATCCATCACATTTCAACATGCTGTAGGCTGAAAAACTATTTCATTTGGACACTCAAGATTTTTGTTCACAATTAAACAGTAAGGACCCTTGGCTATGGAATGACTAAGACCAGGTTTGTTTATTTAGTAATTATAAATATTAAATAAGTAAATTAGAAAAATTCCTGTTTGAGGGTCTCTCTCTCTTTCACACACAAACACACACACACACACACTCACACACACACTCACACACTCTCACACACACACTCACACACACACACTCACACACACACTCTCACATACACACACACACACACACACACACTCACACACTGTCACACACACACTCACACACACACTCATACACACACACTCTCACACACATACTCTCTCACACACTCACACACACACACACTCACACACATACTCACACACACACACTCTCACACACACACTCACACACACACTCACACACACACACTCTCACACACACACTCACACACACACATACTCACACACACATACTCACACACACACACTCACACACACACTCACACACACATACTCACACACACACACACTCTCACACACACATACTCACACACACACACTCTCACACACTCTCACACACTCACACACACACACACACTCACACACACACTCACACACACACACTCTCACACACATACTCTCTCACACACTCACACACACACACTCACACACACATACTCACACACACACACTCTCACACACACACTCACACACACACTCACACACACACACTCTCACACACATACTCTCTCACACACTCACACGCACACACTCACACACACATACTCACACACACACTCACACACACACACTCACACACACACACTCTCACACACACACACTCACACACACTCTCTCTCTCACACACACACAGAAAGAGAGAGAGGAAGAGGGTAATGCTATGGTTCTGATGGTGGTTGTCACTCAGAATTATGAAAGTCTATAATTTTTAAAGTAATATTTTAGCTAGTGAGGTGGTGCAGGCCTTTAATCCTAGCCCTTGATATTTAGAGGCAGGAGGATTTTTTATGAGTTGAGAACAGCTTAGGTTACATGGCAAGTTCCTTTGCCTTGTATAACAAATTTGACTTTCCATGACAAGGCCAGCCAGGGCTACACGGAAAGGCCCTGTATTAAGAAAAATGATGTAAAGAATATATTTAGATACCATTTGGCTCCAAGAAGTTTCAGTATATCAAGGTCAGGTTTAAACACTTTAAGTTAATATACTCTACTAATTAAGAAAAGATAGCACATGACTTCTTTCTAATACAATAATGTATGTAATGTCAGAGCGTGAGCTTGAGTCATGATTTGCATATATTTAGTTCAAACATTATTTTCTTCTTTTGTACATGAATCACAGTGGGTAAGCTTTCTCATTAAGGTGAGTGGTAGCTCTTACAATGAAAGTTTCTATTTCGATGCATGTCACACTGTCTGGTGTATACTAGTGCTGTATACATATTTTTTAAGATTCAAAGATTTATGATATATCATCTCTAAGTTATGACTTAAACACAATACAAATATATTTATTTGGCTTTATCCTTAAAATTACCATTAGAAAATACAGGCAAATCAAATTGCCTTTCTCTTCATAACTTAAAGACATACATTTAATCTTAAACATTAGCTGTTTTCATTTTTAATTAAAAGAAATCTAAGGAGGGAAAAACCAAAACTGAGCCACCTATGTTAAATTTTTGTTTATTCTATATCAGTCCTCACCTAGCCTGAGGCTCACAAAGGTAAACACATACAGCAAATCCATTCACAATGTCTCGTTAGAATACCCATTTATCATTTTCCCTGTAGTCAAAGTGTGTGTGTACAGGTGCATATGTGTGCACTTGTGGGAGTGCATGTGCATTTCTAAATCACTGTGAATGTTTGTGTATATGTGAGTGAATTGTACTATTGTGTGTGCAAGCATTTTGGGTGAGTTACAATGGAAACAATTCAACATTAGGTTGGAAGGTCGCTAGGTGCTCAGAAGAGCTGCAGGAGAGCTTTCCATCCTAAGCTGAGAGGTGAGACAACTTCTTCTGCCCACTGTTTGCCCTGGGAGGCTGCCCAGAACCCTCACGACGACCCAACGCCAGACCCGGCCCAGCTGCATCAGGACTGGGCACTGCCATCGTAACTTACAGCCTACCCAGGAACAATCTCCTTCTAAAGACCATGGTCCTACAGACCCACAAGAGAGACAACAAGATCACCTGGCACCACCTATAATAAGATGGCAAGAGGCAAGTGCAAGACTCTAAGAAACGAAAACCAAGACAACCTGACAATATCAAAACCCAGTTCTCCCACCACAGCAAATAGTGGATATCCCAACTCACCAGAAAAACAAGATTTAGACTTAAAAATCATACTTCATGATGATGATGGAGATCTTTCAGATGCTCATAAATAAAACACTTTAAAAAGTACAGGAAAGCCAGGAGAACACACACAAACAAGTTGAAGACCTTAAAGAGGAAACACAAAAATTAATTAAAGAGCTAAAAGAAAGCACAAACAACCAGGTGAAAGAATTAAAAACAGAAATAGAAACAATGAAGAAATCACAAAATGAAACAGCCCTGAAGTTAGAAAACCTAAGGAAGACATCAGGAGTCATAGATGCAAGCATCACCAACAGAATACAAGAGATGCAGGAGAGAATCTCAGGAGCAGAAGATACCATAGAAATCCTTGACACAACAGTCAGAGAAAATGCAAAAATCAAAAAGGCTCTAACCCAAAACATCCAGGATCTCCAGGACACAATAAGAAGACCAAATCTAAGGATAATAGGTGTAGAAGAGAACGAAGATTCCTAACTGAAAGGCTCAGTAATAATATATAATTTTTATTATTATAATAATGTAATAATAATTATATAATAAATACAATTTCAACAAAGTTATAAAAGAAAACTTCCATAAGCTAAAGAAAGAGATGACCACAAACATACAAGAAGCCTACAAAACCCCAAATAGACTAGACCAAAAAAGGAAATTCTCCTGACACATAATAGTCAAAACAACAAATGTGCAAAACAAAGAACACTAAAAGCAGTAAGATCAAAAGGACAGGTAATATGTAAAGGCAGACAAATCAGAATTACACCAGACTCCTCAACAGAGACTATGAAAGCTAGAAGATCCTGGACTGACATCATACAGACCCTGAGGAAACACAAGGTCCTGTCCAAGTTACTATATCCAGCAAAACTCTCAATCACCATAGATGGGGAAACCAAAATATTCCAGGACAAAAATAAATTTACACAATATCTGTCCACAAATCCAGCCCTACAAAGGACAATAGATGGAAAACTTCACCACAAAGAGGGAAACTTCATCCTAGGAAAAGCAAGGAACTAATCCTCTTGCAACAAACACCAAAGAAGAAAGGCACACAAACATAACTCTGCTTTTAACAACAAAAATATCACATAACAACTATCACTATTCCTTAATATCCCTTAACATTAATGAACTTAATAATCCAATATAAAGACATAGATTACCAGACTGGATAGGTAAACAGGATCCAGCATTTTGCAGCATACAGGAAACTCATCTCAGCAACAAAGACAGGTACTTCCTCACTGTAAAGGGTTGGGAAAAAAAAAACTTTCCAAGCAAATGGTCCCAAGAAACAAGCTGGAGTAGCCATCCTAATATCGAATTAAATATTTTTTCAATGAAAAATCATAAAAAAGACAAGGAAGGACACTTTGTACTCATCAAAGAAAAAAAAATCTATCAAGATAAACTCTCAATCCTGAAGATCTATGCTCCAGAAACAAGAGCACCCACATTCATAAAAGAAACTCTACTAAAACTGAGAGCATATATTACACCACACACAAATAATAGTGGGAGACTTCAACACCCCACTCTCATCAATGAATAGACCATGGATGCAGAAACTGAACAGAGACACAGTGAAACTAACAAAAGTTATGAACCAAGTGGATTTAACAGACATCTATAGAATATTTCATCCTAAAACAAAAGAATATACTTTCTTCTCAGCACCTACCTCATGGCACCTTCTCCAAAATTGATAGTGGGTCACAAAACAGACCTCAACAGATATAAGAAGATCAAAATAATTACATGCATTCTATCAGATCACCATGGACTAAGGCTGGTCTTCAATAATAAGAAAAACAACAAACAGCCCAAATACACATGGAAGCTGAACAATGGTCTACTCAATGATAACTTGGTCAAAGAAGAAATAAAGGATGAAATCAAAGACTTTTTAGAATTTAACAAAAATGAAGGCAAAACATACCGAGACTTATGGGACGCAATGAAAGCAGTGCTGAGAGGAAAACTCATAGCTCTGAGCACCTCCAAAAAGAAACTGGAGAGAGAATATGTTAACAACTTGACAGCACAAGTGAAAACTCTAAAACAAAAAGAAGCAGATACACCCAAAAGGAATAGATGGCAGGAAATAATCAAATTCAGAGCAGAAATAAACGAAATAGAAACAAAAAGACCTATAGAAAGAATCAACAAAACCAAGAGCTGGTTCTTTGGGAAAATCAACAAAATTGATAAATCATTAGCCAGACTAACCAGAGGGTACAGAGAGAGTTCCACCATGTTCATAGGAGCCTTATTTATAATAGGCAGAAGCTGGAAAGAACCCAGATGTCCATCAACAGAGGAATGGATACAGAAATTGTGGAACATATTACACAATAGAGTACTACTCAGCTACTAAAAACAACAAGTTCATGAAATTTCTAGGCAAGTGGATGAAACTTGAGTGAGGTAACCCAATCACAAAAGAGCACTCATGGTATGTATTCACTTATGAGCACATACTAGCCCCTAAAGCTTGGAACACCCAAGAAACCATCCACAGAATTTATGAAGCTCAAAAATAAGGACGACCAGAATGTGGATGCCTTAGTCCTTCTTAGTTGGGAGAACAAAACACTCTGTGGAAGAAATACAAGGTCAAATCGAGGAGCAGGGATTGAAGAAAAGATCATTCAGAGACTGCCTCACCTGGAGAACCACCCCATATGCTGCCACCAAACCCAAGCACTATTGCTGATGCCAAGAAGTGCTTACTGGCAGGAACCAGACATGAATGCCTCCTCAGAGGCTCTGCCAGAGCCATATTAATACAGAGGAGAATGCTTGCATCTAAACATTGGACTGAACACGGGGAACCCAAAGAAAGAGCTAGGGAAAAGACTAAAGGAGCTGAAAGGTTTGCAACCTCATGGGAAGAACAACATCATCAACCAGCCAAGGCACTGAGGTGGAGAGGGTGATTGGGAGAGGGAGCACCTTCATGGAAGCAAGTTGAGGGGGAGGAGGGAGGGGAGTTGGTGGGAAAGGGTATAACATTTGAAATGTAAATACAGAGAATATCCAATAAAATTGAATAAAAAATAAGATTAGGTCATATCCTATGTGTAATTCAAGAAGAATTTAAAAGCCTTTTTGCTGCGTCATTGCAACAATGCATCTCGTTAGATGATGATGTAATCAGTTTTGTATTTATGACCTTCAGTTATTTATTTCTTATTACATATATTTGTCCTGATAAAAATGTTATTTACTAATGAAAAGAGCAAGAATCAGTTTTTTAAATTGCTAAAGAAATAATTTACCTATATTAAAGCACATAATTAATCTCTTAGGCCATGAATGAATACAGAGATATAGATATATGTCTATCTGTATTTTGTTTTCGTGTCTCAAACAAAATGTTAAACAAACAGCAAAATAAAATTGGAAGCCTAAACTTTTGCACGTCCCAGTTGAAAGGCAACAGGAAAAGTCTCTGTCCATAAACATCTCCAGGGTAGAAGCTGGTTTTGTCTGCAGTAGCCAGACAGTATCCTCACAGAGCCGGGCCTGAATTGCCTTCTCCCCTAGGCAGCTCTTAACAATTTGTCAAGTCATGTGCCAAAGCTTGGGGCCTTCAGGAAGACCCCATGGGCAGTCTCGGATTTCAAGCTAGGCATTAGAGACCTCCAGTATCAGCAGATTATTTCTCTCTACTGGCTCCTCTACTGAGAAGCTTTTCTCAGAAGGTCCATTAGCTTATTCAAAGGCTTTTGGGAGTTATCACACACAATACTGTGGACTTGAAAGCAGGATGGGTAGCAATCGCTTCACACCACCGGTGTCAACATTTATGTAGAAAGGGAGTTAACAGTCATGCAGGCATAGATGCATGCTCTGTCAGCCCCCAGAGAGCCACTTCAAATATATAATTTGCCCTTAAGACAGTGGTTCTACCTATGTGGAATAGTCTTAATATTGAAAACTGGAAACAAACATTATCTAATATTGTCTTCTGGTGGATATAAATTACTTGCTGGGCATTAGAAGCAAAAGTATGCATTTATTTTGTTTAGATTCAAATGTTAAAATTAAAAAAAAATATTGGATATTCACCATTTGAAGCTAGTTTACTACCTCAGAATTTAAACCCTGACTATAACAAAAATTTACTGCTATAGATATGTAGGGAGGTCTAGCCAGCTCTACTGTTTGTGAACTGTGTAAGCATTAGTTCTTTTGGGGATCCAAATTAGTAATAAGTTGCTTTCAGAAAATAAATAAATAAACTTTCATTTATTAACTGTTAAATAAAAGTTAAAGTAAACTACATAAAATGTGCCCATTTGGCAAATACTCAAAGAACAGAGTAAGATATATTAATAGCATCAATAATAAGATACGTAAACTTAACACAATAGGGCTCCTTTAGTGAAAGTACATCTTTTCAGTATAGTAAACTGTTTTTAATATGCCCTCTTCAGAATGAAATAGTTTTTTTTTTTTGCAAGCTTTAGAAATACAGTATTAATGAGTACTTCAGTATTAATGGATTAGTTCATTAGCATATTTAATGTTACGTGGAATGAAATGTTTAGTCATTCATGAGAAATGTCCTGCTACTCACTGCCTGGTATGCATTCATTTGTATCTGGTTCCTGGTCTGCTTTTTGATCTACCCAGAAGAGGAACATTGAGAATAAATACCATTTCAGTTAAGGATTAAACAGACATCAAAGTCAAACTCAAATGCTAGTTTTAAGACTGGAATCCTTCACAAGCCTCTTTAAAGCCTCCTTCCTGCTTAATTACAAATCTAAGGCTCAGGGCAGAAGACCTGAGTTTGCCTTCCTGAAAGCCACTCAGGCTCAGCAGGACATGGGAAGAACTGGATCAGGAGCATCCAAGTTGTCCCACCCTGCTCTGTAAAGGACACCTCATTTTCCCAAGCGTTTGTTTCCTGTTTTTTTTTTTTTTTAATTTTCAAAATAAAAACTAAAGTCATATTCTCATTTGTTTCAACAAGGCAGTTGTGAATATAGAAGAAGAAAACCTAACATAATGTAGAAAATAAATCACCTCTGAAATCTGCACTGCATTTTTACGATTATTGCAAGAACAGCTTACACAACGAGAGCTGTCGGCAAATATAGATCGCTCACTTCTTGGTGCTGAACTGTAGGAATAAGACTCATTCCTGCCCTTCCCCCACCAAGGCTTGATTATACAGTTAGTTTTATACCAAAATATAATCCATTGACGTGCCTCAAGAGCTTCGGGCTCCTTAATATTTGAAATCAGTTAATCCCAACACCATTCCAGACTCATTTATATAACCACAGGCAGGTTTATCTTCCCTAGTCCTGGCCTGTCCTTTCAGTTGTGCCTAGAAAGACCTAAATGCTGAGATTTGAGAATCAAATACAAGAACAATTTAACCCAAGATCCCACTCTGTTCCTTCTGCCTTCAGAGGATTCTGCAAGTCAGAGTTAACACAAATTAGCTCATACCCTCAGAAATATAATTCCCTATTTATAGAAACCCTTGCTTCCCAAGTCTCTCTGCTGAGACCCCCACACTACCACCAGCAGAAGCTTTAGAATACAACAGTATAAAATGCACCACGTCAGAATGCTTTTATAATTTAGGCACTATCGGCTACATACTGGCAAATGACGTTCTTCTATTTACCCAACAGCTGCATGCCAGTGACTGCCCAAATCACCCCCGAACTTAATACAGACAGAGACATGCAAATGCAGAAAGATATTTACCATCTTCAGCACTACGCACTAATTCTTCAGGCAGATTATCTACTTTTGCTTGATCTGTTCAGGAAAAATTAACAAATGGTTAATGGGGCCGACCCCTGATAAGAGAACAATGAAGCTGTCCCTGGAAGCTCCCCTGAGGAGTTGGAAGCAATTAGTCAGGATGCGGTGAAGGATGCAACCAAGACGCCTTCCCCCCAAAACTTTCTCTTCAGATTAGCTACTTGAGCCGGTGTTTTAGCAGCCACTTCCATTTCAGCCCGATGCGGCTCACATCAGCAAGCTGCTTGCTGTGCGCTGACTCCCAAGGGTTAGAGGGTTAGCTCAGAGCAAGCAATCTGCTGACAACGGGAAAGCTGGGGCTGAAGCAGCCTTCTATTCTTCTGCAGAGGGTAAGACTCTGGCCATGACTAACACCTTCCCAAACCTATGGTCATTAACAAATATTTGTGTCTGTACATCATTGTTTTCAGATGCCTCTGGGAGGCTTGCTTCGGAAGCCAACTTAAGAGATGCAACTGGGGACCAGCTGCTAAGTGGAATCTTGGCAGGCTAGTGTGAGAGTGGGTATTGGTATTTGGAAGAGAGAGTGCTAGAATACCCGTCAGCTGACTGTGACTTTTCTTTTAACCCTATACATTCCTGAGCACTTTAAAGCTGCACCATAGCAATAACTCCAGACTTCTCAGACAAGAGGGCTTGGCTTGGTTTTACTAAATAGGATAATTGTCTTCTTCGGTTTCCCTCAGTGCCCATCACCAACAAAAAGGAAGGACAATCAGAGCTGTCCAACAAAGGACTGGACATGCCTTTTCTGGAAGCATTCAGGCAGATATGGGGCTTGGCCACCTGTTGAGGTGGCTTTAGAGGGAATTTTGGCACTGAGAGAAGTTAAAATGAGTGACCTTCAGGGTCCTTTCCAACCCCAAAATTCCCTGATCCTGGGGAGGGTGAGAGCTGCATTCTGAATTGGGAATGTTGTCTTCCATGCCCTGGGAATCTCTGAACTTTATGAGTTGTTTGGAGAAGTAGCTTTTCTTTCCTTCTGCTTAAACGCTGACTTTTGTTTAAAATCTCAAACCGCAAATACCTAAAACTTACTCTAATCCGGACAATGTCAGCAATTAGTTGAGTTTGGTCCTGGTTAACTTTATATTTAACAAATTTTCTCATGGCCATCTGAGACCCCAGGACAGATCATAACTTTGAAACAGTTGGAACAAAATTCCAGAGCCCATGACTTCTAAATCTGTTGGTCTGACAGATAAGTCCCATTGGACATTCTTCCATATCTAAGCCCCTCCCTGCCTTCAGCAGTTAAAGCAGCGGCCGGAGCAAGGCATTCCTGACGGAACGAGGCATGTTAGTCTTTGGTCAGGGACAAAGGAAGCGGGTGAGAGGGGAAGAAATGACAAACGAGAAAGAAAAGCTCTTGAAGTCAGGGACTAATTAAATCCGTATCACAGGGGATTTCATCATATGTGATATGGTCACCTTATAAATACTGTTGACATGTTTATCGTGAGCTTTGGGTCTACTTTGGGTCTACTGTATCATACTAAACAAGGTATTTTAACTCTGAAATTCCATTTTCCTCCATTATAAAAAAGGAGCTAACAACTCATCTCTCATGGGCAGGTACTTGTGGAAAAATTCTTAGACAATTTGTTGAACATAACAATATTTAGTAGATGCTGTTAGTACAAATTTCACCAGCACCACTGGTGCTGGGATTCTTTAAAACTCACTTTACTTATATCTTTTATTGAGAATTTTTATGTGTATGAATATTCATATATGTATATGTGTGTGTGTGTGTGTGTGTGTGTGTGCGTGCACACACATGAGATGCACACGTTTGTGGGAGCCAGAGATTGATATGCGCTGTCTTCCTTGATCCCTCTCTATTTATTGAGTCATGGTCTTTCTCTGAACCTGGAGTCCACTGACTTGCGAGTCCAGACAGTGAGCTGCCCTGGGGCTCCCTTGTCTCTGCCAATCCATGGCAGGGATTACAGACATGTTGCCATTCGTACCCTGTGGAGAGCATTTTTGGCACCTCTGGTCAGTTGGTGGTGGAGAAATATTAATTTTTCAGGACACCTTGAAGCTGATCTTAGGCAGGAAACTGGCTTCTGCCCTGCGCCCTGTAAGGGCTAAAACTAAGCACATTTGCATCTGAAGTTCAGAGCAAAACACTTGGGGCTGAAGCAGTGGAAGGTACATTTGCATTTGAAATGTCTGGCAGGGCAGACTCAGCAGCTGTGGCAGAGGTAGCCCATTTGATCAACATTGTCCCTGATCTTCACTTCACACCTGGTTTCTAAAAGGACAGTTACAGGATCTTTGGTTAACTTGCTTGTTCTCTATCTTAGAAGTGATGTAATCTTTCTGCATGTAATTAAAGTGGTATATAAGAAGACTAATAAACAAAGGCCTTGAGTCAGCCTCAAGGTTTCAATCTAATGGCCAAAGTCATGTTGTAATAACCTTTAACTAACTTGTCTCTTTTCTTTCAATCCTCGCTCTGGTTCTGGGGGACCCAAGTAGGGTGTCCGAGCTGGCCTTGGACAGTACCCAGGTTTTATGATAGTCCTGGGAATGCTTGTACTTCAAGAACTTCATCCACTAAGCCACCTCCCCAACCTTGTGTGTTTCAAACACTCAAACTGGGATTTCACAGTTCAAGGAAATATAGTTTTCTCACAATTAAACTTCATGTAGTATTTTTAAAGCAAAGTTGCAGACACTGAAGAGCGAAGCCGCCTGAGCCCACCAGAAGGCTGTGTCCTCTGTAGCAGTGCACGAAGGTTCTGGTGCATGCCAGCATGCGGTGAGGCCACAGAGGAGCTTTGAAGCTTAGGGGAGGCAGGGACTGTGGGACAAACTTTATTCTCACTTGATGAATCTGATGGAATGTCTTCTAGACTTTTGGAAGGCACTTTCCTAGCAGATCTCCTTTCCAAAGTTTTCAAAACAGGGCTCTGATCTTCTTCTGAACCTGTTACAAGACAAAACGGATGAATACTGCACACTACAAAAGCAGAAGCCTCCCCGTCAGCAGAAGGCAACGAAACCATCGGCTGCAAAGGGAAAGTGTGGCCCAGATTCCCTCCAACTACTTCTCAAAGGAAGTGGAACCATCTCTAATAAAAATATGCCTTCAAAAATAATTTTCCTGGATATTTGTGAACATCAACCAGTAGTACCGAGGGGACCACATCAATACAGAAGTGCTAAGGTATTCGCATGCTCTGAGCTATTCACACTTCTATTTTAGGCCCATAATTTATCAAGCCACACTTTTAATCTTCACACTTAACAGTCTAGCTTTTGAAGACAGGCATGAAATAATTTGGGGGCCATTAAAATAGGTTAGCAGAAAAACCACAACCAGCGGGATTCAGATGTGTAACATCTGTGTACGATTGAGCACTCAGCTGGTGAGTTCTCCAGATGTACAGATGTAAGTTTCAAGGTTCGGGGAAAATTGCCGACAATGGAAATGTGTGTAGCCATTCTAGTAGTACACCAGAATCTTACTAAGTGCAGGTGCGTACAGGCCAGTTTTCTGTCCTAACTCAGAGGGCAGTTTTGTAAAAGAATACCTCCACAGGGTTAATGGGATGGTTTCCTTCAGCAACATTTGCTAAAGGAACTTAAACTTGATTGACTGGGATCCCATCTAGATCCTTTGGTCAGTGGTCAAGAAGAGATGCTATAGTTGCTTGCCACAAACACGCCTGACACCTCACTGGTCAGCCACTTAGCATCTGGTTCCACTGATGCTATCAAACCACTAGAAAGAGGACCAACAGCACTTAAAGTGCCCCGCCAGAGAGCATCCTTCATGGCCTCCTTGCTCTGATCAGGTAACTTCTCATTCCAATTTGCTCTGCGGTTTTCCTGCCAAAATGCCCAAGAGTTGATCAATATCAACCGGAACCAAGCCTTGTTTTTATGGCTGAGCTGGAAGCAGGAACCCAGAGCACTCAGACAAATGTCAAGTAATAGCTTTCAAGATTTAGCCAAGGCAGCAGGGCCAGGCCATGACCTTAGGTGGGATCCAGTGACCTCATCTGGCTGAAAACATATTTGAGAAGGGGAAAGTGTTCTTGCAGGAAAATGGAAAGAGAAAAGAAAGAAATATGGGTGGGCGTGGGGTAGCACAAAGTATCTGAGGGACGGGAAGTTGCAGCCTTGTATTTGGCCCGGATATTAGATGCCCCAAATGCTAAAGCACGACCCTAAATGCTGAGTTTGTGTTCATTTGTGGGGCGTTGTCACTGTGACTTTTACGAGAGATGTCTGTGAGGTGTGCCAGATGAGAATTTTTAATTGTTTCCAAGAAAACAACTGGTTTGTCTGTCTAAAAGGATCTTGCTAATCTTTAAAAAAAAGTATTTAAAAATACTGCTGGAATCTAACAGTTTTATAGGTTCAATGAGATGATTCTGAAACACAGCCTTGTGAGAAAAGCTGTTCATATTCAAATTATTTGAATAAACAAAATAGATAAAATGGCCTTTTCTAACTAAGAAAGGTTTGGGAGAACTTAAGAAAGAAGAAATTGTTATGGAAGAGCATTAAAATGGCCCCAGTCTTTAAATCGTCACCATTGACACATGCATCTCATTAAGCAGACTCTTCATGCAGTAGGAATTCTCAAACACTCACTGGAGTTGTTTCTCCAGCTCCCCCTGTTAGAGCTGGTGCTCCCCTCTGAAGACTCGGGTTCAGAGCACGCCTCTGGTCCTTGCTCTTTCTCTTGTCTCTTATACGGTGTTGCCAGTACCAGTTTAACTTCACTTGCTTCTGTAGCCTTTCCTTTTGTTTCCAGGGGAACAATGGGGTGCTTATTTCTGGACACCCTCATTTCTTTAAGAGCTTCTTCAAAGCCTGGTTTTTGGGGAGTCTCTGTTTCTCCTGCAACAAGCCTTTCTCCGCCTTTGTCCTCTACAAACCACATGGGCTCAATGTTCTCTATTTTATGGTCTTCATAAAGTCGTGAGCATTCAGGGACCCCAAACCCACTTGTGCCACCCTGGACATCTATCAACGGACCAGTCATAGCTTCATCTTCTAATTGTTTATCGCACTGGCTGACTTGAGATACCAAAGCACCACACGCAACCTTCATTTTAGAGGCTCCTGAGCCATCCAGAAAAAGATGGGGTATTTCTCCCATGAGGTCTGCTTGCTGTGCCTGTGAAGACTGCTTCTCCAAAATGTCCTTTTCCCCTGACAGCTGGAGATGGCAAGGCCTTTCAGACATCTCTTTAAGAAGTTTCTCAAGACCAACATCAAAAACACTCCCAGTTACTGATGGGGCCTCGGTCTTCGCTATGGTTTCCTTTATTTCTGAAGGGTGGAATTCAGAAGCAAGTTGATGGGACATCCCACAAACAACTGTTGAGGCTGACGGAGAAACAGTCACTGTACCGTTTTCCTCTTTTGACAGGGGAGTTTGTAGTGATTCCTTCAGTAGTTTTTCCAAGCCAGCCCTGAATTTAGGGCACTCTGACTTTGGCTGAGTGATGGTTTCCCTCACTGTCTCTGCCACTTCCTGAAGTAGCTCCTGGCCATCCTGAGTTGCAGTAGAAGCGGGAGAAACAGGGGCATATGCTGATGGTGACATTCTGGCAGATAAGTGAGCTCTACCTTCATGAGTTGTATCAGGGAACGTGTAAAAAGAGTGAAAGTACTTATTTGGAACAACAGGGTCTGGAGCAGCCCACAGGGGACTCCCTCTCTGAGGGCTTGCGGGTCCACCTGCTGTTTGCTCTCTTTCGGGGAGCGTGGTGTCCACCTCTCTAGCTTCTCTAAGTAGCTTCTGTAACACAGCATTTACATCAGTCATTGCTGCTTTGGAAGGGAGAACAACTTTCTCTATAGCCTCCGAAATTTCCCTCTGAGAAGACAAGGGGCTATCCTGGGATTGAAGAGGAGCATCCCGAGATAAAGACATATCTGCCAGAGAACTGGAAACTGCCTCAAAAGAATGGGAAGGCTGAACCGATGGAGGAGATCCTTCCTCAGCCAACTGAAGCATACCTTCTGTGTTACAATGTTTGGCCTTCGGGGTGAGACCTGTACCTGCCAAAGTTTCATCACCCTGTGGGAAAGGAGCTGTTCTCTCTCTCTGATCTGCTGAAGGACTGAGATTCTCTTTTAACCACTTTTCAAACAGTAGGTCATCTTCAGGCAGGGACATAGGTCTAGTAGTAACAGGTTCCTGTGGAGACATCAAGGGAGTCGATGCAGTTCTAGTTTCTTCCTTTAGGAGTTCGTCCACACTACTGTCCTGTTGAATCCTTCTTTGAAGCTCTTTGGGGCTCTTGAGCCCCGTGACTTCTTCCTCATCCTTGGCAAAACTTTTCTTTTGAGGCCATGCGTTATTTTCAGAAACACCTACTTTGAGTGCTTGCTGTTCATGAACTTTCTTGCCCGGGGTCTGGCTTGCTGGAGATGTGGATTCTGCCACCAACGTCTGTAACCTGTCACTGAACGTGTCTTTAGAGACTTTAGGCAAAAGGCTTGTTTTTGCCATGGATTCTTGAATCTCTTGATCTGAGCAAGCCTTTTTAGTCATTGGAGCCACAAAGCATTTCGTATTTTTTCCTGTATTTTCCTTTGAAGGCTCATTTTCTACCAACTGATAAGTGAACTTTGGGGGTGTTTTTTGGTGACATGTGGTTTCATCTGGTGGTGCTTGAAGCATGTGCTTTAATTTCTCCATTTCTTCTACAGCGATACCATTTCTCTGCCTTAAATGTGTTCCTTCTTCTACTCCATGGGTCTTTTCTCTTGAGGATTGCATGGTTCCAAACTCCTTGGATTTCTGTCTGTTCAGTGACACAGAAGTTTGTTTGCTTGTTGCAGTACTCTTCCCATCTGGATCTTTCCCGTTTCCATTAGCTCCCAGGCCCCAGAACTTTCTCAGATTCTCAAACTGAGAGTGGCTATAGATTTGTTCTCCATTGGCTTCATCCATCCTTTCTCTTAGAGACAGAACTTTGAAGTTACCATTTGATTTCTCAGTCACAAATCTCTCTTTCTCCACAGAAGGGTGAATTTCATTCCCCATAGTTGGAAGTAGAGTTACTTTATCAGACTGGTTACCTGAAGGATGGCTTTTGGATAGACCTGATACTGGGGGCCTGCTTGTTCTGGGTTTATTTGAAGAATAAAAATGGGAAATATGAGGTCTTTGGTCATCCTCATCAAAGACCACCTGTTTAGCTGGGACTTGACTGTGGTCACTCTGGCCTAAAGATAAATTGCCCGGGGACATGACTTGTGACTTCACGGGATGGTGTGCTTTAGTAGAAGATGGCTCCTGGCTGCAAGAAGATGTGAGTTGTGGTGCCTTTAACTTAGCATCAGCCTTGCCTCCTTCCCAAAAAGATATTCTGTCACTCACTCGCTTGTATTTCTCTCTCAGCACTTGGTTCTTGGGCTCCTCACTGGCTTCTTCTTGGTCCTCAGGCTTCTTCCAAGAAGATCCACTGTTGCTAGCCCCAAGGGGCAACCCACTATTCTCTGGGGAAGATTTTAAGACAGAAGTATTTCTAGTTTTGCTTTTCTTTTCTGCATCATCTTTCATAATAGAACCTAGAACAATTACTGAAGAGTCAGCGTTTATATCTGTGTTCCCCTTACTTTTTTGAGTTGCATAAAATTTGTTTTTTTCTTTATCTAAGCTGCTGGGATGTTTAGTGTTCCATGGGGCTTGGGCTTCTGAGTCAGATCTTTTCAGAGCCCTGAGCAGGTAGTCACTGTCTGCAGGAAGGGTCCCAACTCCTTCTCCCGTACTCTCTGAACCTTGGCTACCACCCATGTTTTCATTCCTGTGACTTGGAATTCTGTAGCTTTCAAATCCTTGCAGTGTACCTGGACCTTCCTTGGGAGTGCCTTGTTGGGACAAATTCTCAGAGTTAGACTTGAGAAGTGCATCACTGTCTTGGCAAGTTTTAGAAACTGGCATATATCCCTCTTCTTGGGGTGCCAAGCTGGAGCTCACAGGCTTCAACTTGGATGTTGGGACCTTTGAGTCGTCTTCTTTCGGACAAGTGTTGTCTGTCATCAAAGCATTGCTAATCTGTGCTTTTGAGTCTGTCTGCTGTCTGAGATCTATTTCTTGGAGATGTTGGAGAGTTGACACACTGTCCTCTGTATGAGAAGTTCGATTAAACCAGTCGAGGACTTTAGATATGGAATCATCAGCTGTCTTCCTTACGTCTGTAGCACATGGACCCACGTGTGAGGATGTCTGATTAGTGAGAACCATGAGAAGGGGCTTACCTTGCCGATGGTCTCTAAAACTGTGGTCCCGTGTCTGTGATGGCTCAGGCTCGGCATGCTGAATCAGTTCATCTGCAACACAGATAGGCTTTTCTGAATGAGATCATGTTTGCAGGGCTGTTTTTCAATCATTCATACTGTGTTCTAAATAGGGCACATTCTACAGAGTTAGCTGCCCATACCAGCATCTTTCAGGGAGTTTAGTATAAGATATTCTAATGAACTATTCTGCAAAAGATACCTTGTAACAGGAGAGGAAGACAAATGCATACTTCTTCAAGTAGTGAGGTGAGGTACTTGAAAACTGTTCATTGGAGTCCATGGTATAGATTGGAGTCCATGGTATAGATTGGAGTCCATGGTATAGATGTTCTAAAAGTAACGTGAGCTTTGCATTCCACTCCACATTATATTTAAATATAAATCTTCTCCAACTCTCAAATACTAAAATAAAACTGAAAATCCAGCAATGAATGGCATACTGGTTTTATGGCTTTGCTCATCTAAAAGGAGATTGTCATAAGCCATAGGGGAAGCTTTGAGAGACACGAATTGAAGTAATTTCAGGAGTTAGAAAAACAACTTTCAAGTAAGACTAAACAGTGAATTCTTTCCAGAACACTTGGATAAAAAAATGAGAATCTTTGGATTCCTGGGCCTGACTCCTCATGTATTAAATCAAAAATCTCCGAAGCCAGAGCCCAGGCATCTTGACTAGCAGCTGTGCTGGTGACTGGTCTGCTTGCTGGAGTTTGAGATAGACCTCCAATCAGAGCAGCCTCCTCCCCTGTTCCTCATTTTCTTCCGCTATTTGTGAGTCTGAAGTTAGTTCTGTAAGCCGTGTCAACTGAACTGGTTGCTTATTGTCAGCTGAGCAAAGCTAGGGGGTCTAAGGAGGGGTGTTTAGATTCTTTTTGATCTATAACTACAAGGTACACAGGCATTTTATGAGAACTCACTAGGCATTTACTTAAGGCTCATATGCTTTCGGACTTTTCTTTAAAATGCTAAGCCACACAGGGCATGCAGAGGGGTATTCCTAACATAAGATGAGCTGATTTGTTTTTACGATCTGCCACATTTTCAGATCAATAAAAACATGCCAGTTTATAAAACTTAGTATTTAATTTTAATCAACTGACTAATTGCAAAAAGGTCAGAGACTGCAGAATACTGACACATACTAGATATCAGCTTTTTTATTTAAGTACACATTGTATCACTAAATATTTGTCAATAATTATGAAAGTCTTAAAGAATTATATGTCTATTTACAGACTAATAATGAGAAAAACATTTGTGATAAACTCTTGGCTAAAATAACAGAGTCTTGTAGATAGGGATTAGAGATGGCTCAGTGGCTAAGGACGCTGGCTGTTCTTCCAGAGAACCTGGGTTTAATTCCCAGCACCCACATGGTGGTTCAAAGCCTTCTGTAACTCCAGTTCAGAGATTTGACACCTTCTTTTGGCCTGCAGGCCATGGTGGATGGGTAGAGAATCAGGCGAAATACTCTTACACACAATTAAATGTAAATCTTTAAAAGTCAGGGTATTATAAATACAATTTATGAATTATATATACATACCTATTTTTTTGGCAGGGTGTATAACTCCCAGTTAGCAAAAGTTACTGTTGACAAGCAATATCACAGATGAAAATTTTAAAAATTGTATGTGTGTGATTCTTCTTAGATATTTTACATATAATGTTATAATAAAATAAGAATATTTCTTTAAAAATTTTATAGTGAGTAGTTTTTCCTTCTCTTTGAAGAACTCTTTTGTATCGTTTTCTATTGCAAACATAGGCTGAGTCTTGATTGCATTGAAGCTTGTAACTAAAGCCAAGCCCTTAAGTCATGTTCACAGGAAGTTCTCTGAATGTCCTAGTACCTTATACAGATTATTTTAATAATTAAAGAATGAAAAGGGCTCTTAGTGAGTGGGCATACCCTGTATATAGGCACTGAGACTAGGAAGGCTAACAGCCTATCAAAAAGAGCTCTGTTGACAGTATTTTCTTCCAAAAATGTAAATGGTCAATCATGATTGCAAAATCTGACAGAAAAAATAACTAAATACAAAATCACCAGGACGGCCTGTGAGGAAGCAGATGTAGTTTCAGAATAAGAAAGTTCTTTCTCCTTATAAATATATAAATATAACAAAGAGAAGTACTATCCCTGGACTCCACGGCACACCCTACATGTCAGGTGTTTACAGTACAGTTCACAACAGTAGTAAAGTCACAGTTATGGAGCAGTGACAAATCGTTTCAAGGTGTGTGTGTGGGAGGGGGGTCACCACAACATGAGGAACTGTATTAAAAGGTCACAGCATTAGGAAAGGTGAAAACCCCTGATCTAAGTTAATGCCATGTGATTATTTGCTAATGTTTGGCCAATCAGTAGTAATTTCTTCTCACATGAATTATCTGATTCCTTGAAGAAGCACTTGTTTTGTTTGTTTGTTTGTTTCTATTTTTAAGGAGTTCTATTCTATTCAATTAATTTAAGTGTGCAAAGAGCAAAGGAGCCTTGTGTCTTAATGGGTGGGCTCAGGCAAGGATGGAGCTACAGGGCTAAGCTAGTGTTCTTCAGCACTGACCTAATACTCACAAGAGCAGTGCTAACTTGTTACGGCTGTTTTAAAATCTTGACTTTAAAAAAAATCACAGGATTCAATGAAGATATAATTAAGGTGTGAAAAAATATAAAATATTACATTTTCAATTTATGTTTTTCAAGGCTCAACAATGATGTAAAAGCCCAGAGGGGACACAAAAAGGTAATTTGAGGGTCACTCTCTCAGAAGTTCTTAAAGTCTAGTTTCATAGCCTTAAACTAGTAAATATGAATGTGTTTGCTCTACCCAAACATTCCGGAAGTTATTTAATGCCTACTCTCTACACTGAATTTTATTTACCTCAAAACATTGTTATCTGTACATGTGATTTCTTTCTTCTTTCCTTCCTTCCTTCCTTTCTTTCTTTCTTTCTTTCTTCCTTCCTTCCTTGCTTGCTTCCTTGCTTCCTTCCTTCCTTCCTTCCTTCCTTCCTTTCTTTTTTTCTTTCTTTCTTTTTATTTTGTGCTGTTGTTGTTGAAACAGAGACTTTCTATTATGCAGCTCTGAATTTCCTGGAACTTTCTGTGTAGACCAGGTTGGCTTTGAACTCACAGAGATCCTATTGCCTTAGCCTCCCAAGTGGTGGGACTCAAAACCTGTGCCAACAAACCTGGCTTATTTCATTTATTTTTTATTTTGTCTTTTTAGTATTAGCTATAAGGAAACTCATATTAAACATAAGCTTGTCACTGTGCTATCCTGGTTCTTTTGGTGATGGTGATTTAGGAAAGTCACCAAACAGCAGCTATTTGAAATGTAGCTGGGCTGCTTAAGCAAAACCTTGATCTTCTACAGGGATCTGACCTGATCATTTCCCTAGCTTATCTGGTGAAGTCAGCTTTTGTAACTTGCAATGACAACTCTTACCTGCAGGGCTTTTAGACAATTCTGATTGAAGCTTTGTAAAATGTGATGGCTGATCTTTTTCATTGATGATGGATAAAGTCTCAGCACACGGAGGTCTTGTGGGTAGAATGTCTGAATGACAAGGGATCTCATCACTTGGAACAGACCCAGAAGACAGCGGCTGCTCTGTTTCCTTTTTTGAAATGCTTGGGCTTGGCACTGACTGATAAAGAGACAAAGGTTTTTTGTAGGAGAGCTCTGGGTGATCCCGAAACTCATCTATGTCCCCTGCATCTTCAGTTCCATTTTGCAACCTGTCAGATTCTAAGACAGTAAATTCTCCTACTTCCTGACCAAGAATAGGTCTAGGACTCTGTGGAAGTTCACCCTTCACTGCAGAGAATCTCACATGCTTTAATGGCTCCAGCGAGTTTGTTGGAGAGTCGTCTTCTAAAGAATGCTCCTTTTCAGAAAGTCTCTCATGGATGGTTAGGCTGGGTGATAGGATTTTGCTTTTCGAATCAAAGTTGTAGTTTAAACGGAGAGTCTCTGAGTCTGTGCTACTGGAGCTGGAGTTTCGCTTTAGGATCCCCCTTGGAGCCCCCCTTACATTCAGTGAGTCCCTCCTTTGTCCAAGAGAAGACTGCTTATCATCTTCTTTTAAGTCACTTGATTTGTAGATCAGTTTTCTGGCTTTGGGGATTGGAGCTTTGATATGAGACACATTTTCAATCTCCATGGATACAGGTTGCTTTGGTTTCTCTGACTTTTGACATGACATATCTGGGATACATGGCTTTTCTCTTGATTCTGACAACTCACCTGAAAATTAAAACATATTAGCTGATACATTAAGTGGAGAATAACCCTACAATTTAAAGGAGACCAAAGTTTAGTCTGCATCTACTAAGCACTATGGAAATATAGAAGATAGAAGGGAAGCTGTATAAATGTAGCCCTAATGGGAAAGCGCTTATAGACCCATGTATTGGCATACAGAAGACTTTTATAGTAAAGGCATTATTCTATGACACTACAGTGGTAAGACATGGCATTAAACATATGTCCAAAGCCATGGAATGTAGAATACCAACCATGAATCTTTGATGTGAACTATTGACTCTGGATGACAAAGATGTTTTAGAGTAGCTTTTCTGTGTGAGGTGATGGTGAGAATGAGAGAGGCCTGCACCGGCTCATATCTTTGAATGCTTTCTGTCTATTTGGTGAGACTGTTTGGGAAGGATTAGGAGGTGTGGCTTTGCTGGAGGAAATATGTGACTGGGAATAGGCTTTGAAATTTCAGAAGCCATTCATTCCCAGCTAGCTTACCCCCTCCCTCTGTCTCGCTGTTCTCTACTTTCTAATAAGACATAGCTCTCAGCTACTATGCCAACACCGTGGCTGCTGCCACGCTCCCACCATGATGTCATGAACTCACCCTCCGTAACTGTAAGCTTCTCCAAATTACATGGTTTCTTTTATAAGTTGCCCTGGTCATGGCATCTCTTCACAGCAATAAAAATGTAATCATGCTTTCATAGTTATTAAAAAAAATACTACTGTGGTAGCAGATACTAACCATGAAGAAGAATCTGCATATGTGGGAATAAGGCATATTTAGGTATTGTATATACATTCTGTTAAGTACGATTATAAACAGAGTTCGCTCTTAAAGTTGATGTACAAAATCTGATAAGATGGTTCAAAGGATAAAGGCATTTTCCATTCAAGTTTGGCGAACTGAGTTTAATCTCATGAAATCCACAAAAAGTAAGCAGAGAGAATCAAGTCCACAAGTTGCTATCTGACCTCTATGTGTGCACACACGGGATGTGAAAGTATAAGAGGCTCTATGAACATACAAAGAGAGGTTTAGAGATAAAGGAGAGAGAGAAGCAAAACAATAATATAGAGAAAAGCAAAAAAATCATATATTTTTCTTATGTGACATCAAGGTGTGTGTGTGTACTCGTACATGTGTGTATGTACATGTGCGTGTGCATGTGTGTGTGACATGAAAACTGAAGATGGTTTATTTCCAACAAGTGGGAAAACTAAGGAGTAATGGGAAGGATGGGGAAGGATGTGGGGATTAATGCAAGCAAGATACAATGAAATATATGTGTAAAATGTCATAACAAGTTTATTTTGTTTTGCATTGTTTTATATGTAAAAGTTATGGAAAATATTACTGTGCTGTATTTGCTCTGTGATACCTTGTACTAATAATAAAAACTTTTAAAATAGAGTTTGTAGGGCTACAAAACATGTCTCCGTGGTGAAAAGCACTTGTTTTTACAGAGGACCTTGGTTTAATTCCCAAGATCCACATGGCAGCTCACAAGCATCTGTAACTCTGGTTGCCAGGGAATTTGATGCCCTCTTCTGAACTCTACGGGCACCAAACATGAATAAAATAATGCTTAATTTTTAAAAAAATTTCTCAGAGAAGGCTGAAAGAAAAATACAAACATTATCTTTTAAAATAACATATTAAAATCATAAAAAGTAAGTCAACATTTTAAATAAAAATTCCAATACCTAAAACTAATGTTTTATCAAAAACGTTTAAAAGCAGCTAACATGCTCCAATGGCTTTTCCCTACACAACATTTGTGCATTACAAAGTGTACCCAATGGGAAATATCAAGACAGGCTAACTGAAGGCTGTAGCTCACTGGCCAACTGTTTCTCATCTTCGACAGATTTTTAGTGAGTGACATCTTCTTACAGTTGCTTTAGAAGAGACAGAATTTTCTCTTCCTGGCATGTAAACTTCTGTAAGTGAACATTTAACTCAGTCAGACCACACACTTGATCAAACGCTCCTGAGAAGAAAGCCTTATCATTTCTTCCTGGGACCACTTTAAATTTTTTGTCAACTTCTTTTAAACAGACAGCCATGTTGGCACATGGTAGGAATGCAAGAAGTACTGTTATATGCAAGACTGCATGTCTTGGGTCCAAAACCTTCCCATGTCACCGCTGAGGGAACTCAAATCATGGAGGTCACAGAACAAGTATCAAGCCCAGGACTGGAATGTGCAGACATTCAGCTTTTCAAATCTAGACAATGGACAGAACAGCAGAAGAAAACCATCAAGACCTCTCACTTTCTCCAGGGAGTTATTTTAGTGAAAGGAACTCTGAGCATTTCCCCCATCCACAGATAGCAAAGATAAAAATAGCCAGGCCAGGAAAATAATATTTACCCTCTTTTGAAATCTGAAATAAACCAGCTTTTCCAGTTTTTGCCTGCTCGGCTTTGGTTTGCTGAGGTGAGTGATCTTCTGGCAGCTTGGGGCTGTTGAATGGATTCTTCCTTTGCTGAGAGAAAATAGTGCTTATTAAACTTGGTTTAAATGTCATAACAGCAACCCAGCATTAACAAATGCTTATGAACTCACATACTTGGTAGCTTTAACCAGTCCAATCTAGGCATGTTTGGGCCTAAGGTAACTGTTTAATTTGGTTAGCATTAAACTACTATACATCATACAAAACACAGGTATAATTAAATAAAGTATGCGCATTGCCAAAGTCCTTTCAGTTATGCCAGAAGCACATTTTATTGATAAGAATGACTATGGTTGACAGCAAAGACTTGGTCACGGGAATCCTAGGTTTCTAGTCAGGTCCCTTCCCATCAGGGCCCTTCCTCCCACACAGCTCACTATACTAGATAACAGCTCTGTGACAATTACTTGCATGATGACTTCGGTCACCTTGAAGTGCTTCACAGTCATTGTTACAGACAACTCTGACATATAGACTGGGGTTGTTGCTGTTTGAGACAGGGCTTTCCTACACAGGCTATACAATGCCTTAGGTTTCACACAGTCCTGCCTCTGATTTTTCACTAATACAACTGTCTATAAACGATTATTGTTTGGATTTTTACAAATAGTCAGTTCCCCTGGAAACAAACATCTAATAGATATTCAAGAAGCTATGACTAAAAATAAGGACTGTGGTAGGACTGACAAGCCATAGTCCATAGCCTAAGAAAGGCAAAACTGTATAGGATGTTGATGTTTAACTTTATACTGGAGTCTCACTCTACTTTTCTGGACCTCACAAAGGTCCTACTGTGTCTTCCTTCAACTCATCCCAAGGCCTGGGACTAAACGATGGGTCACCACCTGGCTCTTTTTAAAACAATTTTAAGATTTAATCATGTATATGTGCGGGGATTGGGGGGGTACATGAACACACAGGTACCCATGGAGGCCAGAAGAGCTGTCTAGAGCCGGAGTTACAGACTGTAAGAAACTCACGTTCTCTGCATGAACAATGAGCCCTCTTCAGCACTGAGGCCGTCCCTCTCTTCTGCCCCTAAACTGTTTAATTCTCGAGGACAGAAAGAAACCTTGGCCTTTAGCAACACAAACATAATAATTATCAACCTTATCCACCTCAGGAGTGACCTCTTAAACAAAACACCCTAATAATGTGCACCTTATTATACACACAATGAATTACAGGGGTCTCTGCATTTTGCTTTGCTTTGGCATGATGGGAAAATCGGCACTCCTGCCGATAATGAGGTTTTAACTGTCTGGGCTCAATCTACCTTGGGTAGAGACACAGCTGGAGTCCTCGTCTTTTCCTGGGACATTTCAGTCACACTGGAAGCTGGATCCACCACGCCAGAACTACAAAAGAAACCATCACTCAGAAAATAAAATCTCACCCTGTAGGAGGTATCAGTCATGAACCCACAGCCAAGAGCTTTTAAGACAGGAGAAAGGGAGACGTTTCTAAGATCAAACTGCAAGAAAGAAGAAACTGGGCTCCAGATATGATTAGGCACCAAAGCAAAGGCAACCATGGGATAAAGATGTAAGGGTAGCATAGGAGAGGACAAAAGCAGCTATTTGGGTCCTTGAAGATGTCCAGGGTACAGTCACACAAGGGGCTTACAGATTAAAGTTGCAGAAATAAACTCATTTCCAACTTAACTATAAGATATAGGGAGAAGGTGAGCAATAGGTTTTACGGATGAAATGCAGTCACGGAATCTTGATTCCGCAGCAGTGTTTCCACAGGACATATGAAACATAACTGGAGCAGAGACTCAGTAAGTAAGTCAGAGCTATACACAGTGCTGGTGGCTCAGGGCAACTTCTCAAGACCTTCGTCTCAACAAGTTAATAGGGGAATTCTTACTCTGGAACAAAGAGAAAAGTTCCAGAAGGTCATTGAGAAAGTGGTGGGTGGGTAGATGACTGCATCTGGTTGAAAAAAGTCTACAGGATTCTCTAAACCATGATGTCCCTTGAGAGGCAGCACAGCCCCGGGTGCGAGTAAACAAAGAGCTCACAGAGCAGGGTGAGTTCAGCAGGTCACTCTGACTGTGAGTAAGGAGAAAAGTGGGTCACAGAATCCCAGGACAAGGGGGAAATCAGCTGAGAAGGCTCACACCAGGAGCTTCGCCATAGAAACAAAGATGAAGTCACCACTGGCTGGGTCGCTGCTTCCTGTTAATCTCCAGCACTTCTAGTGACACCAGACACAAAAGCTTAGAAAAATCCTCTGAAGGTGATGGCTTTTCCCCTCGTTGCAGAGTAACCTAAAGCCCAGGCAGGGAAACAAGTCACCTCCAGGCCATGGAATCTTGCCCAAGACTGCCACCACCAAACCCCAAGGCTGGCTATTTTGTGGTTTCATTTCTGTACTTGAACTGCTATTTTTTTTTCACATTATGCTCCTAAGAAAGCTGTCCTTCCTTCCATCGCCTTCCTTATTGATCCAAAAGTAAAGTATAACAGAGGAAGCGTTATTCATAGTCACACAGAGGCCAAGAAGAGGAAGGCAGGGTTATGAAATGGAAAACACAAGAAAGAACTTGTACTAAAACCAGAATTTGGGCAGAAAGGGACCCTTATAGGAAATCTGTTCTTGCACTAGATGGGCACAAAGCCAAATTAAGTTGTGTAACAGCAACGTGCCAAAAAGAACCATGGCTGATAGACCTTGGGGTCCACACAATGAACTGCCAGCACCTCAGAACTGAGGCTATTTCTCTCCAGTGCCAGAAGCCAGCCTGGGAACCTACTCACCTACCCAGGGCTAGTGATGTCATGGGTCTTGGAGAAGAACCTGTAACTACCACACTATTGAACTAGCACAATTTCTAACGACAGTCTAACTATCTGTCCTTATACCCACGGATAAACTTACTCTTCATCCACCACCAAGCAAAGTTCTTTGCAACAGACAGTGACCACTGCAGAATAGCACAACAGGTCCAAATGCAGAATTCTGCAGCCCAGTCCCAACTGATGTATCTATAACACAACTCCTGTACCTTATACTCGGAGTCACTGTGGAAGAGGGGACAGAAAAACTATAAGAGACAGAGAGGGAGGTTGCTAAAAGATCCTGTCTCCAAAGGCTACCCCCATGAAGTCTTACCAGTGTGGCTGCTGAATCAGGAGCTGAAGAAGAACGGCTCTAATAGACCTGCTAAGATGGCTGGGGAAAGCCATCTATATAAAGCCTGCCCTACACAGGAATGCTGAGAGCAAGACAGAGAGCCTTCCCCAGGGAAGAGTATGCCAATCAGTTATCCAATAAGGGTCAGCCCTACAATCATATACACACATGTAACACTAAACAGCCTGATTGGTTGTATTTACTCACATAGGTAACAATTGGAAAAGAGGTCATAGATTTGGAAGAGCAAAGGGGGTACATTGGAGGGTTTGAGGGAAGAAAGGGGAGGTAAATGTTCTAAGTTCCTTATACGACGAACAGTATGCACCAGATGCCTGACTCAATGTCAGTGCTCTCCCTCAGTGAGTAAAGCTGCTGCACAGTCAAAGGATCGTCACCCACACAGAGTTGGCATCCCCAGGGGGCAGACATGCGTTTCTGACATCTTGATCCTTCCTAATCCCAGACTCCAAAAGATAAGCAGGGCCTCTGTACTGTTTACCTCTGCATCTCGGCTCCAGAGGCCCCAACTGCACATCCCGATTATGACTCACTAAAGCTGAAGCCTGTCCTCTTGTTCTCCTGTTAAGCTTAGCAGTTGGCCTATTCACGCGACTCTTGGTGGCTTCCGCTCAACTGCACACTGCAGTGTCTGCCACAGTCCATCCTGTCATTTTCAGGCAAAATGCAAACCTCCCTCTTGTAGTTTCACTTGTCCCATTACCACGTGTTTTCTTGGCACTTTGGGTTAAGAATCTGCTCCCTGCATGGCATCAGGTCTTTAGATTTATATTGCCTAAAAGTATGATCTTTTATGGTCAGATAAGGTATATTTTGTCCATTAGAATCCCACTTCTCCTAGAGAGAGGCAGACTCTGTCATGAACATAAAAGATGTTCAATATAGTCAACGTGAAGTTATTTTTTTGAAGACATTATGTAGCCCTGGCTGAACTGGAACTCCCCATGTCTAAACCACCATGCCCAAATGCATAATGGGATGCCTAAACGGTGAAGAAACCCAAGTTCCACAACCTGTGCTCTGTAAGTTTCTTCTTCCAGACATTCTTTGAAAAGGACCCGTGATACCAGAAGCCACACTTGGAAAATTTGGCATGTTAAGATGATTAGAACACTAGATATTAGCCCTTGTTGTAGAACAAGAAAGAAATTCTGTAATTGATTAGTTTGATTTTTTTAAAAGTCATTCTGATCCCCTTTGGGGTGGTAAATCCCAGGAAGGCTACTATTATGAGTCTCCCTCATAGGCTGGCTCTGTGCTTGGTGTGTGGAGGTGCTCAACAATGCTTCAGAAATAAACAAACATAAGAAAAACGACTCAGAGGCACACAGGGAGTGAGTTAGAATATATACTCTAAGCCCTTCAAGTCGGCAGTATTTTTGTGAGCTCACACACATCTTTCAACACTGTAGCGGTCTACACTGCAGACTTGCCAAAGCACATGTCCATCCAAGTATGAGGCAGTTTAAGCGCCTACAGAGCTTTCACTACCATAACAGACTGGAGTAAATCTAAAATCTGATAAGATTAAATATTCTCTTGAGAGTTCAACATAAGTGATTCTGTGGGCCAGACATCTTAGAAATGAAGTTTTCTTATTATTGAACTTTCTATCAAACCTGCAAGGGCTTGGAGGAGGGACAAACACATTGACTTATTCCTATTTTCTTCAAGAGCAAACCTGTATCTGACACTGACCCTGTTACTGGGGGTTCTAGAAAATAGCTAATTCTGGTGGGGTGAGATGGATATACAGGAGAAAAGCCGTTCCGGAAGGGGGTCATTAGGGTAAAGTAACAGTATTTCAGAGCTACAGGTGAAGTTGGGGTTCATTGGCTCTTTTTCCACAGAGGGGAGGAGGCAGGTGGTTGGTAGAGTAAGCCGTAGTGGGACACAGGCACTGAAGCTGCCACTTTGGTTCACTATGCTGATACACAAACAATGTCTAATTCTGCCCAAACCAAAGGTGACTGGGATGCTGGGAAGTTAACTTTTTGATTATTTCAGAAGAAATAACCAAATTCATTTCATTCCAGAAGAAAATGTGCCAGTGTCGGAAACCAAAATACCATAGCGACGCTTAGCCCCTCTCAACTCATTTTGGAAATGTTCTCCAGAGAGGTTGTAGCTTATGGACAATACACATCCACATTCTGAGAGCAGCCGGAGTCTCTCCTGACTCCATACCTTCCAGTGTTCCATCCTGATACCCCAGTCTCAGGGTTATGCAGATTCAGGAGGGTATGCATTTCAAACCTTCATCTTTCTCTCTTGCCAGTGCCTGGGAACCTACACACGCAAGCAACCCATACACTTTGTATCACTGGATGCTTTTGTGCCCTTCCAAACACCTCGGTGCCTGTGTAAGCCAACCTACAACAGGTCTGAGGCTCTCTCCATCTTAAGAAAGAGGTTCTTACAAACAGTCTGGAGACTGTTGATTCCACGGTTACTCATAGTTTCATGTTCCTCCTTCCCTTCCCTTCCCTTCCCTTCCCTTCCCTTCCCTTCCCTTCCCTTCCCTTCCCTTCCCTTCCCTTCCCTTCCCTTTCCTTTTGTTTTGTTGTTGTTGTTGGTTGGTTGGTTATTTACTTACTCCTGGAATCCAAAACGCTTTATTTGTTTATTAACTTTTTTACTTATTTGTCTTTTTGCCCATGTCAGCCCTCACCATTTAGTCTTTATTTGATGATTCAGGATCTTATCAATTATTTTCTTTTGTTAACTCATTCACTCACCTTCCTTCCTTCCTTCCTTCCTTCCTTCCTTCCTTCCTTCCTTCCTTCCTTCCTTCCTTTCAGAAGCTATTTGCCTGGCACTAAGAACTAAGAGTAACTTCAGGGACTAAATGTCCCTCTTCTGGTATTGTCTTCTTTCTGGAAGAGAGCTGAGGACCATAGTGAGGACCTTTTCTTCAGCAGCTCTGTGTGTATCTCAAGTAGCTCTGTGCATCATTGAGAATGCATGTGCCCCTAACTAACAAATACTACAGTGTCTTTCTAATGGTCTACAGATCTGTTGCATTCTATCCTGGCTCCATTCCCTCACTGGTTTCTCTCCATCTCTTACCTAAAATGCTACAGCATACTCCATTGAACTATCTAGCCCAGGTCTGCACATGGTTGCTACAGAATTGCTCTAAGTAAAGAGAAAAGAATCACTTGGTAGCACCTCATGGATTAACAGTAACAACAAAGAGTCTAGCTTCTTGGCCTGCATTCAAACTTTGCTTCTATATACAGCATGGGATTAAACAATGTAAAAAGTGAAAACTATTATATCAAGCACAGCTAGAGCCAGTCCATTCTAAAGAGAGTGGTTTCCTAGAAGTTGGGGATGGAGCGGGTCCGGGTGAACCTCTTTCACCTTTGAATCCCCTACTATCGTCTTGTATGTGACGAATACTTACAGTGTTGATTGACAGAATGAACCATTGAATGAAAAGTGAACTTGTGCCCCTAAAGAACTTCTTACTCTACTAGAATGCATGACATTAAGTGGGAGTTCTCAATTACTCACAAGGATGGACTTTTAAACACCTTATTTCTATATATATCCTACAAGCAGATATAGGCAACTTGTGAATTGGTGACTGTATCTTCACCATGCATACCTACTTATATTCTCGTTATTCTATTTTCTTTGCATCCTATACATCCCAACTCTTTCATCTGTGGCTCTCATTTGTCAAAGTAGCATCATGGAAGTAGTTACTGACTCCTGTGGATGACACTTAGTTTTTGGGCCCCTTCCTTACAAGTTATCAAGACACTGAGGTGACCACTACCTTCAACGGCCCTCCTGTGAATTTGTCTTGTTAGGTTGAAGATGCTGACCTTTACAAAGTTTCTTATAACAAAACAACACTTAAATCTTATAAACCATCAGTCCTAATACTTTTTCTAAAACAGCGTTCATGGTACAAGGACAAGGGCCTCTCAGATATCTAATTCTTGCCTGAACAAACTTTCTTTTTCCTACACAGGAGCTTTGGAGCACCTGGCCTACCTGCTAGGGTGGCACAAATATGTTTGGGTTCGAATTTCAGGTAGGTGACCTTTGAGGAAAAGAAAGGAGATTGAAAGTTCCAGGTACGAAGGCTTAGTATTTAGTAATAAGTGCATAGGCTTAGTACTAGGGAAACGTCAAGTATTCTTTATAATTTGTCTTATATAATTCATCCTTCCAAGAGAAAAGGTGGCACTGACAAGCATTTGAAGGGTGGGTGACAGAGAAGAGGACAAGGGGCTAGAAGAGAGAAAGCAGTGGTAGTTTAGAATGCATCTGAGCAATATTTGTTATTTTAGATGTCTCAGCTGGCCTCTCTGTAACTCTAGAAATAACTCTAAACCATCAGAGGGTAAGTCTCCAAAGGTGGCATTAAAGGAAAGGAGAGAGGGACAGATAGAGGCAGAGACAGACAGACAGACAGACACACACACACACACACACAGAGAGAGAGAGAGAGAGAGAGAGAGAGAGAGAGAGAGAGAGAGAGGCAAACAGGCAGGCATGCAAACAGAGAAATGAAAAGGTCCACCCTTTTCTAGGTTAATTCAATCTAAAGAAGAGCCTGTAGCAGAGACATCAAAGACTCTGGTTGGTAGACACCTGTTAGACTCTCAGTGATACCCAGGGTCCATTACCTGCTTCAGGGAACACATTATTATCTCACATAACAAAGGTTGGCTTCCCATGCCAGACAGGAAATGTTACACTTCATATATGGGTAGGGCTCTGACATGCAGAGGGAAGAGCTTCTGGTCTTTACTCTGCATGTTTCACTTTGACTCAGCTGTCCTATGGCTTGTTTTGTATGCATGCTTGGTGATGACTTAGGAGGGCATATGATAAGCTTATTGCTTATCACAAATTCACGGAGATGTAATTCACGGGCTGAGAGTGTGAGCTCAGGACCATTTATAGCAATTCTTCAAAATGCCCAGTTGACAGTGATCTACTGTGTGCTTTTTTTCTTCTGTATTTTACTTCTATGTTTTACAGAAAGCATCAGCTTGTGGTATTTAGAAATTCAAGTTTAAAAGCAAAAGGAAGCAGGCTCTCCACCACAGTTTATGAAGTTCATCAAACACTATCCAGCTAAGTTAGTGACCAGGACTCCAGCTGCCAGTGACCAGATCTTCAGCAGTCCTTCAGGGAACAATGTTCTCTGCTTATAAACCTTCCTAGTGCCCGGCTGTAAACAAAGGCGAGTTCATCAAGAACGCAGGTGGCTGCCCATGTCTCATTGCTTACTGATCACCCATAGCATTTACGAGTGGCCCCCACGGTCTCATTCCTACAACACAATAAAGGCGCTTGTCACCAGGCCTAGTTAGGAAACTGCACTGCCCAGCCTCACATCCCCGAACTCTTCACTCCTTGCTAAGACAATATTGACAGCTGCTGAGTCACTCTATTGAAAACCACTTAGCCTACAAGTACAGGCCCCAAAACACACTTAACACACCCAGCTCACAAAGGTTAAACAGCATGAGTGGGCAGCACAGCAGGAGATTAACCCTAAGAGAAATGGTGGCCTTTGACCTTTGACACAGAGAGGAGGAAGTACAGCTGACTGATTACCACCCATGCCACGTGTCACAGCACTAGCCTTAACTGAGAAAAGCACACTTGGAACACCTAGCAGCTGTGTGTTGGCCTTCTCAACCACACTTAATCCATGTAATACAATAGTGTAATTGTAATGCCACCTGGAAGTCGCCATTTTTTCTTCCTAAGAAATGCTTACCTGTTTCTATATTTCATTTCAGTTACTTTCACAACATCCTAGTAAGGCAACCTGGTTCCAGTCCACAGGTAAGATCCAAAAGGTCTGTCTGAGGCCACACAGAAGAACATATATGTTCAAATCACAGGTATTCTATTAGCCTGGAAGTAAAGAAGATGGCGAATTCCGACCATCCTAAGGGGGCAAAATGGAGTTGAGCATCTTTGCCTCTGAAGTCCTTTGAGATGGAATGAGAGCCCGGGGGCAGGATGGGAAGTCTGGACTTGATTAAACAGTGAGATGAGATGTTTGCCTCTGATGCCCTAAGCTATCTTCTTGCCTCTTCTGAAGTGGTGTCGGTTCCCTCTGCTGGTTAGTGCTTCATGCTCCTCAGCCTCTACCCAGATTCTAAGATCTGCTCCCAGCTCTTTGGTCATTTGTCTAAATGACCATGTCTCTTCTACCAGCGTTTCTAATACTTTTGGCTCCATTTGCTGTTGCTGTTTTATTAAAGTCTTATTGTAACTTGATATGCCATGCTTGGTTGATATCCCTTAAAGGCCTGCTATTTTCTGAAGGGAAGGAAAGACCGAATGGGTCTGGGAGTGGAGGGGAGGGAGGAGAGAGACTAGTAAGAGAAAGGGTCAATGGTCAGGATGAAATATACAAGAGAATAATAACTTTGAGAAGGAAAGAAAGTAAGGACATTATCCATCGGGATATAAGCAGGCAATAGTGTTGGGGGTGGGACACCAAGGGAACGAGTGTCACCAGTTCCTGAGGTTCTTGAAGCACTACGTTGAGTACCATCTCTACTTAGTGTGCTTACTACATGCTATGGGCTATGGTAAGAGTTCTAAATTTACTGTCACCAGGGAGGTTTTACCCAGCAACTAATGGAACAGATACAGAGACCCAGAGTCAAATATTAGGTGAGCTCGAGGCATCCTGAGGAAGAGACAAAGGAAGAATTGTAGGAGCCAGAGGCATCAAGGACATTACAAGAAAACTCACAGAATCAAGTATCCTGGCCCAAGGCAGCTGACTGAATCTCCAACCAGGGAGCCTATATGGAACCTACTGCCACGTGTTACAGTTGTGTGTCTTGGTCTTCTTGTGAGATCCTAACAATGGGGGCTAGAGCTGTCTCTGACTGCTGCCTGCCTTTGGGTCTCTTTCCTCTTCCTGGGATGTCTAGTCTAGCCTTAACAGGAGAGGATGCGCCTAGTCTTATTGCAACCTGCCACACTGTGTTTGTTTATAGCCATGGGAGGTCTCCCTGTTTCTGGGGAAAAAAAAAAATAAGGAGGACTGAATGGTGGGGTATGGTGGAAGGAAAGCACTGGGAGGAGGGAGGAAGGTGAAACTGTGGTGGGCATGTAAAAAAATTATTATTTTTAAAAAAGTATTCTACATTTACTAGCTATTTGATTTCCTAATAACCCTGTTAAAAGATTATTAGTCTTGTTATATATTGGTGGGAGTAAAGGCTTAAGAAATTAAGTTGGCATTACTTTAAGGTCACATATTAACCAGCAGCTATTATCAAGGTCTCTTGACCTCTAGTCGACATGACAGACCAACACCGATGACACAGAAAATTAAAAATGGTCCTGGAGGAAAACAGTGAAACCCATTACTCACGGGAGGTACTTAATTAATGGACATCTTCATCTTACTGAGTCAGTAGTCCATTTCCCATGTTCATGACTTACTCACAGTTGACTCTGAAATGCCCATTGGTAGCTGTCTTACACACTCACCCTCCTTTGCCTTTGGACCATTGGAAATATCTTTGTTTCCACTGCGCCTTGGTCTTGGACCTAAACCCAGTATGTCCCACCACCAAAGGCATCATCTTCACGCCAGTAAGAGGCTCTGAGGTGGGCTGTCTCCACTGAGACAGTAGAGGTAAAATACAGTTGTTCTTCCCACCAAAAGGTATTAACTGTGAACTGAAGAAGGTGCTAAGGAGAACATCTTTAAGTACCTAAAAGCAACTGAGTACGTTCCCAAAGTTTTGGAGGAACACAGCCCCACAGCTGGTTACCACTTGCAAAGCATTCAAGAGTCAATACTAGAATACAGAGGAAAATGCATTTTAAAGGGGTATTTGCTTGGTACTACGTTCCCACTGTTCTGCATCCGTGAGAACCAGTTCTGAGCAGTTTTTCTCAGTCCTATTTGTCTTTCAGCATCCTTCACTGCACCAAATGTAACAGTGTAATCAGGATTCTGTCCCCTGAAATGAACTATGGCACTTTTATTTTAGTACAAATAAAAACACACCACTTCTGCTATCGGAAGAAACAACCATTTAGCATTTTGACTTCAAGGTTGAGATTTACTGGAAAATCTGAAAGCTAGGAAAGAATCTTGTCTGGGTTCTCTTTCCACTGAAGCCCAGAACTGCCCCCAAACATCACCCATCTTCACACCTATGCCTCCTGCCCTGCCTTTGTGCCCCAAGCCCACATTTGCCCACATAACACATCTCGCCATGAAACCCACAAGTTGTGTCGTACCTTGGGCCTGCTGGACCGGTGCCATCTTCTGGTTCTTCCACAACAAGTAGCTCTGGGGCAATCAAAGCATCTTTGTTGACATTAGTCACCCAGCTTTCCTTTGTCTTCACTGCTGTGTCCTTATTCTGCTCAGCTGAAACAGGAAACAGGAAAGATAGAAAGGTTATCTCTCACGGCTACAATCTATACCCTTCCGATTGGCTCCTATCAACAAGGGCTCCAATCAGAACCTCAGGACTTCCATCTGCCAAGATGGCCGCTGGGTCTCAGGACCAAAATTATAGCTGTGAGAGAAGTGAGTAGATTCCCCTGATCTCAGATCCCTGCTTCCCAGCCTCCTGAAAGCATAGGCATACCTTTAAAGGTACAGGTAGCCTAGAGACCACTGAAGCAAAGTTCCAGCCTCTTTTAGGTTAACCTGACCTGAACTGGAGCCAAGAGTGGATCCCCTTAGCCAAGAGATGCTCAGAGTGGGATTCTTATCAAGCATTTCCTCAGTGCCTATAACTGGCTAAATGCAATGCTTGACTCTGTGTCACAAAGGTAAACCAATGATCCTAATTTAGATCCCTCTCCAGTGCTTCCACCCCACATCTGTCCACAAACCTAAATTCTAAGTTCTTCACCACACACTGCTTAAGTATCATCACCCCCATAAAACCTCTGTGCCATGTCTTCAGGAAGGTTTCCTGCCTCTCAATACTCAGAATTCTCGACCTGAATCTCTGTAATTAGCATCAACTTAGTGGTTACTAATGACCAAGAACTATGCTGAGTTCTTTGTGGACATTATCCTATATGATGAAAGGTGTTGTCTAAGAGTATATATTTGAAAATTGAAATTAAAAAGCTCAAGAAAATTGCCTAAGGCCACAGGATATATTTATCAGTGTTAGGATGGGACAATATTGGGTCTTCCAATTTTTAAATGCATTCCAAGATGGAATCTATCCTCTTGGTCTTATAGATCTAGAATCTTCGATTGCAAATAGAATCACAGTATCAGCCAGTACCACCCAAGATTTCTTATGATTGGAGTATGCTTGGAAACCAAGAGAGCAGGCAGCTCACTTTACATGCTGAGAGGTCAAAACTTATCTATAATAAGTGTAATAAATGTGACAATTATTTTCAATTCCAGCTCTGCCATTTAGCAATACTATGACGTTTGGCAAGTTAACCCTAGTTGCCCAATAATGTTTATAGAAAAAGTACATATACCTTACAAAATTGCTTCTATAGTTAAAAATAGATAGGCAACATTCATTATATACTGACTGCTTTAAGGATGGTATTTTTCTTTGCCCATAAGCTAGACCTAGAGGCTTACAATGACTGATCTTGAGTTAAATAGAAACCACAAGATAGAGACTTGTAAAGACGCCCAGACAGGAAGTGGTGAGATAGAAATTATAAACACACTTAAGTCCTTAAGTGATCTGTGTGGCTGACAAAAAATCCTGTGTCAAGATCAATATGAAACCTGATTTCATACACACACATGTGCATGCAGACACTCACAGGGATGCATACACATGCATGTGTGCACCTGTGCACGCGCGCGCGCGCGCGCGTGCGCGCACACACACACACACACACACACACACACACACACACACACACACACACACAGCTAAAGAAAGGCATGAACATTCCTCGTAATCCCCAAGCACCAAGGCTGCTCCATTTAAGGTGATACCCAAACAGTTGCCTTCCTCTACAGTCACTTAGCCCCGCCCTCATCCATCCAAATTGGAGGCAAGATTTTGACTGTGAAGGCCATACGCTATTTCAGTGAAGAGTCTCATAGCTTCCCCCACCCTCCTCCTAAACAGATGTCAGCTGTGACCTCACCTGCTGCTGGGAGCTTCTTCCTTCGCATGGATGCTCTGACGATGTCAGCACCATGGATTTTGTCCCTGTGTCTTTTTGCCTTAGCTTCATAAAACCATTGGCCACTCATATTCTTTAGTTGTTGGTCATCCTTAATTTTTTCAGGCAAATGTCTGCAAAGAAAAAAAAAACTTTACTTTTTTGAGAACTCACAGTAAATAAATAAGCTCACTGTAATACCGTGTGAAGAAATTTGTAAATACACAGGCAAAAGAAGCGCTTCTTAATTTATGTGCCACAGACTTCCAAGATGAGTTACAAATGTTACTCTTTGACTAAAAAACTAATCATAATGTCAAGCATGTTTTTAAAAGATAACTTTTATTGTTATGTATATGAATGTTTTGCGTGTACATACATGCACAATAGACATGAACTGCCCACAGATGCTAGAAGGCAGTATCAGGTCCCCCTTAGAACTGGAGTCACAGAGAGTTGTGAGTTGTAGGTGCTGGGATTTGAACTCAAATCCTCTGCAAGAGCAGCAGGTGCTCTTAACCTCTCTACTTGACATTTCTCAAGAGCAGGATTACTTCTTAGCTGCAGTCTTCTCTGTTCAAATGGGCACAGTGGAGGGGATGATGGAGATAGCATCCCTGGATACTTTCCTCACCTGCAAAATGCGGAAATTATCCCATCTCAGAAGGTTTTGCTGAGAATTGTGCTAAAACACATAACCCATCTCTGCGTGTGCCAAGGGGCCTATTAAGCATGTGTTGGACCGATAGTGATGAGCAAGCTCTTCCCCTGTCGTAAAATGATTTCTCACAGACTATCCTGGAAAATGTTCTGTGTGCCAAGGAGGGCTAAACAAGGAGATACAGGCAAGTCCCATCCATGCAGAGATTGCTTTTAAAGGTTCCATAAACACTCACAGTCATCAAACAACTGAAACCTAAATAACTAACTGGCACCGTCCTAAAGCATCCCTATTTTCTACTGGTTGTGGAAAACGGTCTTCCAATCAATGAGTCTTACAACTTTCCATTCAACAAAATAAGAATTCCAAACCTGTCTCTTGGTCCTCTTAGAGATATACTCAGTAAAATCCAGCAAAAAGCTTTTGGGAAACTTAGAACCCCTGAGAGACAATGTGTTGTGCAAATCCAAGTGGGTTCATTCAAGCTGAGATGTCCATGTGCAAGTCTGTCTTAGCTGGGTAAAGTGAATGGGGCTTGAAATGGCTGGGCTGAGGATGAGGATTGCACATGGGCACAGATGGAGACGAGGAACGGGCTGCAGGGGTGGTTACCCTGGGCTGGCAAGGATGCCTTCTTTCTTAAGCATGCTTTGAGGAAGTGGTTCTTTGTCTACCAAATATAAACTGTCCTCTAGAATTGCCTGTCCTGATCATCTAGAAGGAAGTGATTCTGCTACAAGTGTGCTCACCAATTCCTTAGTCACACACTGTCACAACAGCCTATCTACAAATCCTGACAGGGACAGTATCATTAGTTTCCAGCACTGAGTCACCAATGAATCAAGTGCTTCTGATAGTTCCTCACTGCCTCAGGCTTTTGACCACACAGATGTCCCTGCTGGGCTGCTGGCACAGTTCTTAATTTTTCTTCTTCCAGCAGGACCACAGCTCTGTCCAATTACAGAAGTAAAAGAAAATCCACCTCTCCATGGTCAGACTGGGCTTTTGGAAGGAGGGCCTTCATTCCATATATATTTGATTAGTGCCTTTAAAACAATGTGCTTGCAGAGGGTGGATGCCATATGAGGCCACTGACCACCTGACTTGGGATTGACATTTTGGATTTATTTCCCAGAAGACACTTCCAAGCCCCAGTTGCCAGCACACTCAACTTATTGTTTCTGACACTGCTCTTGTGTTATCTGCAGGTATAAGTGGTAGAAACGTCTGGCTGAAAGACTATGGATGCTCTTCCAAACAGGACCAGAGCCTAGTTTGAAATCCACCTAAACATAACAATGGACAGGCTAGTGGACTGTTCTACGTTTCAGTCTCCTTGCTTGTAAAGCTGGGGAGGATAAGACCTTGGAAGACTCTTGAGATAATTCATGGGCATGCTTGCCTGGATGTATTTCTCAGTGCCCAGCTCTGGTAGAGGCCGATGACCTCCGGGTGTCTTTGCATAGCTTTTTTTTTTGTCCAGCATGTTCCACTTGATGCTGCTTCTTCATCCTGTGCAGTACAAAGACACACGGCCCTTCTCCTTGTTCCCCAAATACCTCCCTTCCACACTGACAGTACTCCTAGGCTCTGTCTATGCACATCTTTACTCAGTCATCTCTGGAGGCTACAAACTCCTTAAAGACAAGACGTACATCTTTATGCCTTTTATCGTTCCACCATGAAAACACAGAGACTGGCACTAGGTTGATACCCAGTAGCTGTTCGTCAAGTAAGTCATTGAACAATTAAGTGTTCAACAGCCACAGCGATCGAATAAGAAAAGATATAATGAAGATCCCATCACTGCCAAGTTTCAGGGACCATCATAGTGGCGGGGGTTCTGATGAGGGAGGACTACAAATCTCTCCTCAGAACAGGAAAAAACATGCCATGACATATGGTAACCTGTTGGTGTACCACAAACCCTCACAGCAGTGACTCCCAGTTTCTCTTCATGAGACTGCTTTTTACTAAACAAAAGAGAACTTTGCAGTAGAGTCTTTGTAGGTCTTTTCAGCCTTGGTCTCCTCTCATCTTAATAAGCATCTACAAGGTCCCAGTTATGCACAAATGGCACAGAGACTTTGTGAGTCATGCCCTCAAAGACATATGGCCCCCAGAGCGGTTAGTCAGCATGTGGGAAGGACAGGGTTGCTGGCTCTTTTGTTTAAAAGTGGCAAAAGAATGAGAATTCTTTCAGATTTAGTGAGGGCCACTTTTGCATGTTCTGAGATGAATATTGCTGGTTTTAATAGTTTCTGTTTTTTACTTCTACCTTGGTCATGCAATATTCTGTAGATGACTCCATATGTGTAAAATCAGAACTAAGTTTATAAGAATTTCAGTCATTTGAATAATCCCCCTGTGATGGTTCCAAAGTCTTCTCTTCTAAGAGCTATTATTTTTTCCTTTCTTCGGAGCTATAATTGAAGGAGCCATATTAGCCCCGGATTTTCTAATTGCTTTACCTAGCCGAGGGGGAAGGGTAGATTTCTTTGGATTAACACTGCCTCTGCTCAGCACCCTCTCTACGCATGCCCATTAGCATAAAGAAGATGCCCACTGGTGGGCAGGTGGGAGGGAGAACATCACTCAGCCCAGAAAGGCCACCGTCTCGTCAGCCTTTCAGAGCACAAGCACCTAGTTGTTTTTGTCAGCTGAAAAGTACTTTGCAACAGAGCCATCGGAGTCTTCGCAGCCTTGGTCTCCTCTCATCTTATTGAGCAGCTGCAAGGCCCCGGTGTGCACACAAGCACACAGGCTTTGGGAGTGGTTCCAGTGCACAGGGCTCCGTACTTCCAGCCATTTATCTCTCTCTTTCTGTCTTTCAACCCCCACCCCAATATATTCTGGGAAAGATGATAAGATTCTGTGACTTAAAAATGGCCTCATTTTCTAAAGGAGACGATTCTAAAGGAGTCCAGAGGAGTTAAAAAATCTTGCCCATGGTAGCACAGGGCTAGGCCTGGAAGTTAGCTTGTTTCTCGGCTTCCCTGCACAGCCTGGCAAAGCCTAACATTTTGGATTCTAAGGTAGTTGTCAGACGTTATTCACACATTGATGGAGAGTCTGGAAATCAACAGACCTAGAAAAAAAGTTAACCGAAACATCCCTTAATGATAAGAAATGCATTTTGGGGGATGCGGGCACACCACAGATCCCCACAATCTGCTGAGATTCAGCACAGTGTAGGAAAGCACCCTGGCTTTGCTGGTGGGTCAGCCTCTGTCCTCTCACAGGCTGTCACTCTTCCACTCCAGCTCCCGCCTGTCCAAGGGGGTTGAACTACACTACTCTGGGAACAAAGAGAAAATGCCTGTGAAACTCCCTGAACGCTGTAGCCTCCAGGATTTTGCTTTCATGGAAAGTGCCACCAGAAGTCCTGGAAGCTAGTTCTTCAATGAAAACTGTCTTTACTTGAAAAGAAGCAGCTGAGAATCATAAGATGTGGGTGGCGGTTGAGATGGAATCTACTAAAAAAAAAAAAAAAAAAAAAAAGCCCATTTCTGTAGCTGTGGTTGTGTGCATATGGGGGTCAGGACGTGGGGCTGGTGTGGTGTTCAGACAGATATATGCAGTAATTTCCTGTTGGCAGGGTGACACAAAGCACAGGAAGCACTACCTCGGCAGTGTGTCATTTTCAAACCATAAAAGTCTAAAATTACACATGTGTGTGTATAGTACTGTTCCCCGTAAGAGTGGGAGAGTGAGACAGAGGGATGGAGTGGAAGAGAAAAATATCCATCTTGATGTCTGCTTCTCTGTTAACCTATTAAACATCTCCACCCAGAAGTTAGGGACACAGATGACAGTAACTTGAGCCCAAGGCTTATGACCGAAGTAGAAGTAGCACTGAAGACAGATGTGCATCAAGAATAGCCTGGAGCCGTTACCACCCCATGTGCAAGAGAACCTTATGGGGCTCTCCTCCTGGGACCAGGTCCATATAGGACCATTAACAGCTTAGGTGGCTTAGGAACTGCGCATGTCTCCTGCACGACACTCCTTTTATCACCCATTAAGTCAGTACAGAAGGCAACACATGACTCATGTCACCCCCGAAGTGTCTTGCTAGATTTGCCATAAAGAATTAACATATGGAAGCCATTCCCAAGTGGACTCTCAGCACATAAGGACCTGATGTGGGCGGAGCCACAGTCTGACTGCACCACAATTGGGGCTACACAGTGAGGAATAGGAAGGAGCTAACAATGGCTCGGAGGGAAAAGCACCTTCTACACAAGAATAAGGGTCTGATTCACATCCTCAGAACCAACACAGAGCTGAGGACAAAAGCACACATCTGTACGTCCTGTATTTCTATAGCAAGATGGAGATAAAGACAGGACTCATACGACTGCATCCTGATGGCTTAGAGACGAACAATGGGAGACTGTGTCTTAACATATGTGCAAATGGAGGGTCCGTACCCAAGGGTTTTCTCTGGCCTATACATGTACATCATCACACACGTGCACACACACCTACACACTTCCAGAATACATATTAAAGGCAGACATACTTTTCTAATAATGCTAACCATAATTAAGACATTACTCCATTCTCTTAGACAGCAAGAAGAACTGAAGCTGTAAAGTCATGTCAGGAGAGCAAACTTTAAATTTCTAAATTCCCAATCAGTAATCCTTTAAATGGGCGATTTAAATAAAGGCCATGGGATGGTAAATTCCTTATGGGCCATGCCTTCAACCATCTTGAAATGCCATTCACATAACTCCCAAGGGTTCTTCAAGTATAAGATGCAACAAAATTGTATTGTATTAAAAACACTTGAGACTTTGGGAAGTGATTCCCTGATAAGGAATCAAACGGTTGCCCAGCACTATCTGCGCTTTTTGAGAGGCACAATCTGAGTGAGGGACAATTTAATGTCCCTGTCACCTTTGGATGCCATGAAGAGGAGAAGCATTTATTTGTTTTTTTTTTATCTAAACAACTTTATTTTAAAAAACAGGATAAATGTACAGATTTTAAAAGCATTTTGGCATAAAACTATGTGGATATATTTGTATCAGTAATTTTTTAAATGGTTTGATAGTATGCATTGAAATCTTACTCATTACCATAAGTATCAAGTACATGTAAAACAAAATATAACGTGGAAATAGTCAAAGTTTTCTTGGTGTGTACAGGTTAAACCTAATGATTTTTAAATATCAAAAATTGCCACAAGGCTATCTTCTTAGCTCTTGAGTTATTAATGATTTAGTGTCCAGGTGTACCCCACTCTGAGTGGGTGCTATATACTTGTTGTTGTTGTTTTTCTAAGAAGGATTGAGGCTTCCACTTTTTGGGCTTTTTTTTTTTTTTTTTTTTTTTTTTTTTTTTTTTTTTTTTTTTTTGAGCTTCACACAGTCTGTGAGTTGTTTCTGGGGTGTTCAGAGCTTTCTGGGGCTAGTATCCCATTATCAGTGACTGCATATTATATCTGTTCTTTTGTGATTGGGTTACCTCACTCAGGATGATATTCTCTAGATATATCCATTTTCCTAAAAATTTCATGAAGTCATTGTTTCTAGTAGCTGAGTAGTACTTCATTGTATAAATATAATTTTTGTATCCATTCATCTACCGAAGGACATTTAGGTTCTTTCCACCTTCTGGCTATTATTAATAGGGCTGCTATGAACATGGTGGAGCATGTGTCCTTACTATATTTTGGAGCATCTTTGGGGTATATGCCCAGAAGTGGGTCTTCAGGTAGGACTATGTCCAAGTTTCTGAGGAACCGCCAGACTGATTTCCAGAGTGGTTGTACCAGTTTACAGCCCCACCAACAGTGGAGGAGTGTTCCTCTTTCTCCACATTCACGCCAGCATCTGCTGTCATCTGAATTTTTGATCTTAGCCATTCTGACTGGTGTGAGGTGGAATCTCAGGGTGGAAGAAGCATTTTGTAATTGACTTTGTCAGGACCTGGTCATTCTCAGTCTGAGTTGAGGCCGGCAAGGGAGGTGAAGTGACTGCCTAAGGAGCCACAGAAGATGAGCTACTGGTGATGAGGTTTGACTCCATGGTCCCTGTCACTACTGAACTCTCATTTGTCATCCAGAAGAAAATGCTCACTGAGCAGCAGAGGACATAGTGTGCTGGGCTGAGAGCACTGCTTTGTCACCGAGCAGTTGTGTGATCCTGGGTAACTCATTTCCCCTCTCCACCCTTTGCCATCCTGTCTGTAAAATGACTGAAGCAGATCAACAGGTCTTTCCAGAGCTTCCAGCCAGAACTGACCAAAGAGGAAAATAAGCTCAGAAGGGTCACAAAGGAGCTGTTAAGCCAAAGCCCAAGGAGGGTCATTTTCAGAAATCAGAGACTAGGTCATGACCCAGAGCCAGGAGGAATTTAGAACCATCCCTACAACTCCCTTTGGACCAAAAGCAAATTGTTTGCAGAGCAAGAATCTTCTTGTGTGGCATAACACATCAGATGAGGCCCCGTCAGAAGTCCACACTCCTGTGACTGTCTTCCCTTTCCCACCATACACCATCTCTCTGCATCAGGTCCTGTTCCTGCCCATGGTCAAGAAACTTTTGGTGACTAGTTAGAAAGATGTCCAAGAAGTATTAGTAACTAGGTCTGGCACAAGATATTTTGCCACCTCTAAGCTTCTTCCTAGTTACAACAGCAATAAAATGTCTGTGCCAGGAACCCTCAGAAACCCTCCTGGACCCCTCCAGAACAGCAGACCCAAGGACAGTCCCCCACTTGGAGGCTGTGGCCCAACAGAGCTTTGCTTCTAAGTGCATGGTCCAGTTCTTGCCTTGCCAAATTATGTTGTTATAAGAAACATAATCGAGTGAAGTTCAGCAAAGCATTTGTAAACCGTAGATGAGGAATCATTAACACTCTTTGTGGGGAGAGCCCATAACGTGTTGTGAGCGACACACTCCATGTCAGCTTTGTGTCATGACGGAAGCCCCTGCTCCACAGCACGTCTCCAGAAATGAGCACGCGGCTTATTATCCCTTCCAGAGAACTGCAATGGGGACCAGTAAACTAACACTGCTAACTTACATTCAGGAACCCCTCACTGCTCTCAAAGCCAATGACCACAGTGGGTTGCAGGACCCAGAGCCTGGAAGGGACAGTGAAGAATTAAGGCCAGCAGCGTGCTCTCGTTTATCTGTCTACCATGGAGATGACCAAACATGGCACCAATGGTGACAGGAAATATTTGGGTTCCATTCAAAAAGAATAATAGGTCAAGTTGACACTTTTCTTTGAAGGATCCAAGTCAAATGCAAACTTGACCTGTTTGGAGAGCTCTTTTAATTTTCCTCTTAAAACCAATCTTAGCAATTCTGAAAGTATTCAGAAATACGAATTACTCGTTTTTTTTTAAATCTAAGCTCTCTCTCTCTCTCTCTCTCTCTCTCTCTCTCTCTCTCTCTCTCTCTCTCACACACACACACACACACACACACACACCAAAACACTAAATACATTTCTTCTTTTCTGTATTTAATTTTTTTTACCTGTGGTATTGGTGTGTATGTGTATGTGTGCCTGTGGGGGGGTGTGGGGGGAGGCACACACACATGCAGGAACACGTGGAGACCAGAGGTTGACAAAAGGTATTCATCCGTAATTGCTCTCCATCTCATGTTTACTCAGACAGGGTCTCTCACTGCACCGGGAACCACCCACTCAGATGGACCGGCTAGCCGGTAAGCTCAGAGGTCATCAACTTCTGCCTTCGCAGCAGTGGGGTTATAGGTACAGGTGGCCATGCCTAGCAAGTTATTATGCTTAAGTGGCAAACACTTGACTGAACTTCCAGAATCTTCTCTGTTGTGTGTTTGACTTTCTGTTTGTTTTTTTATTTTTTATTTTTTTAAAAGACAGGGTTTATATGATAATCCAGGCTAATCTTTAACTTTAGGCAGTCACCATAACTGAACCTTGTAATTCTGGGATTACAAACAGACATGGGTCATTCTATGTCCTGTTCTTAAATGGCGTCAACAGCATATAGGGTGTGTTTCTGCTTTAAGGAGTAGGATCTCACTGCATGACACGCTGATCTCAACTGTGAGCTAGAGTGTGTCTGCCTCACTTGCCTGAGTAGCTTGAACTACACATATGTCCAACATGCCTGGCTAAAGTTTTTCATCAACATCCTCTTCCTGCTGGGAGCACAAAAGAGAAATTAAGAAACACCAGGAGGGGAACTGCCATCCAGGAAGTTAGCCTAAAATCGGAATGTGTAAGTTTAGGCTGCAAGACAAACTCTTAGTTATGCCTGGGAGAAAAACAGTCCTATTTTCTGTGAACTGCCTCTTTCTTTCCTTCGCACCCGGACCCTCTCTGGCCTCTTACCTGACCCTCTCCTCTTCGGCCCTCTTCAGGGCAGCATCCCTTTGCAGAACCTTTAAGATGGCATCTTGTTCCTCCTCTGTCAGGAAACTTAAGTCGATCATTTTGGAGCACAACGTTCACAAGAACAATAGTGACAAATGAAGCTTGGGGCTCTTGGCCAAACCCGATCACTCTTGGCCAGGGTGATTACAGGATGCAAAGCCAACGGGGTCTTATATGGTAGTAAAAGTCTTGTCGGGACTCCACAAAAAAGTTTAGGCAGATGACATCAAAATCGTAAGAGCAAGGTCCCTTGAGGTAGCAGTGGCCTGTGGGACGAACAGGTCTCAGGAGGATGCTGCATGCCTTGCGTGTGCCTTCAGCAGAATTTCTTCAGTGCACCCTCTCTGGACCAGTCTTAGACACAGGCTCTCTCCATCCTCATCACCATCTTGAGCAACAGCCTCCTTGGTGCATCCTTAACCTAGAGGATCATGGGACAACAAACTCCAGTCAATGAGAAGAAAGCCCTGTAAGCAATGTTCAGTGGTACATTTTCCAGTGACCATAGGTACTGGGTTTGAACTGAGAAAAACCAGTTCTGCCAGCTTCCTGAGCTCTAGGTCAGCATGTCAGAAACATGCTTCTCCCGATTCTAGACCTCAGAGATGGAGCACACAGAGATGCCTGTCAATGTTTAACAGCCGGCCTCAGCAGTGGAGATTCTCGATTTAGAAATTCCTGGCTTAGAAAGTGACGCTGAAACTCAGCAGGATGTGGGCCATTGGCTGAGCGTAAGAAAGAAGTGTGGGAAAGAAATGGGAAGGAAAGATCTGAAGTGCTAGCCACTTTGGAGGTGGGGGTGTGTCACTGGTGTGAATCTCCACTGGTGTGAATCTCCACTGGTGTGAATCTCCACTGGTGTGAATCTCCACTGGTGTGAATTTCCACTGGTGTGAATCTCCACTGGTGTGAATCTGCATTCCATAATGCAGCAGAACTCACCACAGCCAGAACTAGTATTGTACTGTAGTTACTGTTCGTTCGGCTGCACCTCTAACCTTCACTGGGCCTGGAGGAACCTGCCAAGCATGTCCTCCTTCATTTCTGAACACTTACTGATATGTACGTATAAACTGGGGGAAAGGAAGAGAGAGCATTTCAAAACATCCCACTTCTGAGTCACAAGATAGGTAAGAATTCTGTTTGCCCAGAGGAATCCTAAAGATTGGTGACATTTGAAGAATGCCATGAGGCAAGACTTTAGAGACAATTCCCTCTCAGGTCTGGGTCTTTTGACAAGTCTAGACACTCAAAGCCACGGGCTCAAGTAATTCTTAAGGCAGTCTCGTTTAAGAAGAAAAGGCAGTATGCACCCAAATGAGATCAGTTCTCCCACGGACAAAGCAGAACTGAGCAGCTACCACAATGCTAGCTATAAGCCATTAACTGAGTCACCCTACCCGAGGGGTTGTTTTTGTTGTTTTGTTTTTGTCTCACACTTGTGACACCTGCTTCCCTGCCATCCTGTGCTTTACCTTCAAGCTGTGAGCAAGAACAAACCCCTCCTTCCTTCAGTGGCTTGTCAGGTATTCTGTGAGAGAAAGAGTCTGCCAGACGGTTTCTCTGCTCCTTTACACTCAACACTAGGGTGGCCTTCACAGACATAGCTGTCAAGTGAAGCAGTGACTCTGTACAGAATGCTTCTTGCATCCTGTGCCAAGACTAGCCAGTGAAAATACATTCTTGCTCCCTTTGAGTCCAAACTTTTGTTACTAAATAAGATTGTGCTGCTGGTGGTGGTGGCACCTTTAAACCCAGTGCTCGGAAGGCAGAGGCAGGTGGATCTCAAAATCCTGGTATGCAAAGTGAGTCCAGGTCAGACAGGTCTATATAGAGAAACCCTCTCTCAAAATGCAAAACTACACAACACAACAGAAAAACTGCTCAATCAAGAGGGACCCCAACACTTTTGTGTACTTTTGGTTCTTATTCTATATTTTTCTTATGGATTTTCTTTTATTAGTTTGTTTTGATTTTCATTTTTTGTTTTTCTTGTTTTTTGTGAGAGACAAAGACAGAGACCATACACACACACACACACACACACACACACATATACATACACACATATATATAAATACATACACACATACACACATGTATATACAAACACATTCACATATATTTGAATACATTATGTCAAATATCCCCTTTTACGGTTTTTATGTACTTGCACATGCTATAGCTGCTTTCCTGCCTTTAGAAACTGTTCATCCTTCAAAGCAGATCAGAATTACCACCTCCACAGAGCCTTACTAACTTTCATAGCCAGAGAAAAAAACCTATAATACATTACATTATTGTTCCTAATGTTTCATGTCCTTCTTGTAACAGACTTGAACTTGACCCACCTGAAACAGGGTTGCTTTGGCTGACCAAAGCTATAGCAGAAACAAACGTTTGTCGTTAGAAGCCACTAACAAAAGCCTCCTCCTTCATCCAAATATATATATTTCATCAATAAACATGGAAACCTATTTCTTTGATCCATATATATTTAAAATAGTGAACATTGCATGTTATTGAGAGAGAGAGAGAGAGAGAGAGAGAGAGAGAGAGAGAGAGAGAGAGAGAGAACAATATCTACTATAACTGCTCTCAGGCCCCTATTTTATTGTGTGTCTCTGGATATGAATAAAGATAGTGAATTAATCCATCAGCCAATGAGTTTCAACACACATGGTCACCAAGATATAGTCTTCTTGGTTCTTCTCTTCTTTCACACACAGAAACCTCATCAGATCCTAAGGGTTGGCAAGGAAACAGACCTAGGTCACATACTGACCTCTGTCACAGTGAAGCCTTCCTTGTCTTGCCATTTGGTTCAGAAAGAGATTGTTTCTACGTTCCAGGCATTGGAACAGGATGAGAAAAACAATTTCAATGGTCTCACAATAGGAATGGGAAGAGCTGCCACAGGTGGAAATGTTGGTTTCCACACATCCAAGGAAAAAATGCAAGCTAGCCAGTGCTTGCATGCCCCGTAGTCTAAGGATTCAAACAAACAAAGGCACCTCTTATGGAAGGCTGTTAGCATGGAAGAGGGGCATTTTCTCATGTCCCAATGCACTGCAGGATGGAGCCCTCTCCTTCTAGGTGAATAGTCAGGAGTCTGTCTGGTATGAGTAAGAGGCTGACTGGTGGGCAATTGAGACTCCTCGGGACCACATCCTTGCCGGCTCCCACTATTTCCGGTGGCAGTTAGCTAGGAACTAAGTGGCTGTTTGATTCGTTCCTTCAGCCAGCCAACCGAGAGCCAGCACACTTCTGCACACTAGAAAGGAAGCAGAAAAGGAAGGAAAGTTCCTGATTGAGTAGACCTTATGTGTGGCCGGCAAAAGTCTGGTTAGATTAAATCATACCAATGATTCTTTAAAATTTTTACAGTCTAAATAATTCGACTATGGTGTCACGAGGTAACAGAGCTACGGAAGAAAAGGCTGGACAGGAAGTTGAATAAGCCTGAGAGATAAGAGGAGATGGCTGAGGGAGGCCTCACTGACATGACATTTGAACAGGAACCTGTGAAAGATGAAGAGATACACTATGCAGATATTAAAGCACCCTAAGACGGAAGAGAAAGCCACAGATTGGCTAGGGCCAGTCACCATAGAGTGAGCCAGGATAACAGGAAGAGCAGGCCAGAGAGGAAGTGGTCCAGACTGCACCCGTTATTGTAAGGACCGTTAGGCTCCTGCTTTCAGTCTGAGGTGGAGCACCGGTAAGGAGGGGCAGGTAAGAGGAGAAGGGGTTCAGTGTTTTCTGGGTACCTCGTCCGTGCCTGCTACTCCTTCTGCTTCCCCACAGAACGATGCTGAGGTAGGTGCTGCGTTCTTATAAACAAAGGGACTGAGTTCTAAGAAGGCTTTTGCTGTCAAGTGATACTGACATTTGCCAATTGTTTTGACAGAATAGATCACCCTGTTGCTGGCATCTTCCTCAGTGCCCGTTTCCACATGGACTCCTCAAAACACGGTGACAAAATAAAATTTGCTGTCTGTGTGTTTATTCTCTCCTTAAGCGTAAAGGAGCTGATGACAGTGGCTGTAGGGTGTGACATCCTCTGAAGTATGTGGCACTGTTAGCACACCCTCCCTGTAAGGAGGGAGAGACTAACCACTGTGGTGAGGGGAAGTGAAGAAGAGTAACCATGAGTTCACGGGGAATCCCTGATTCATAGACGTATCCCCGTGTGAGTAGGAGCATCCCTGTGTCCGGCCTCCCACCCATGTTCTGCATGCTGCCGAGTTCTACAACTCAGCCCCCACCAGAGCATGCCAAGCCAAAAATGCTGTTGCATCTTTCTATGATCTAATAACTGAAGCTAAACGTCCTTATGACGGTCTGGGAACTTGCACCATTTCTTCCTCAAGCTCTTTCCCCTCAGAACTCCATGCTGAACACTTCTAGTTCCTCTTGACACTGGGTCTTTTCGTGAGCTGTTCTTTCCTTCTGGATCCTGACTTAACTGTGACCCACTGCACTAGAAGCCTTCTCCAACTGCTCTAGGCCAGGTTGGAGTCCCTCTGGTGTGTTCTATGAGCACCTGACTGAGACTGTCACAGTGGACATCAGTCTATCTCAAAGTCACCTCTACTCATTTTCCACCCACCTGTTTCGAGGTAAGGCTTGGGTTCTGAGAGTTTTGTGCCCACAGCACCTGCCACTCACATATGAAATGTACCATGTATGCATAGAAAATAAACATACCCAAGTCGGTGGCAGGTAGGGATGGAGTTTCTACTTCATGAGAACCAAGCTTTAGGTTCCAGAGTGATCTGAAGTTCATGTTACCCACAGGGCTCGACCTCCAGGTTTGTGCTGTGGCTTCAGTATCACATGACGTCTCTAAGGCTCTTGTTTTATGGAAGAGGCTAAGAAACATGTGTAGGATGAGTGAGTGTGTCCCTTTCTTTAGGGAGATATTGAAAAGCTCTGGGTAGGACTCTGAGGATGTCATGCAATGTGATGGTTGGTTTTGTACACTTGACACAAACTAGAGTCACCAGGAAGACAGGAACCTCAATGGAGAACTTGCCTCCATTAGATTGGCCTGTGGGCATGTCACCTGGAGCATTTCCTTAATTGAGTATCTTGTGGGAAGGCTGAGCCCACTATGGGTCATGTTACATACACCCCCCCCACACACACACAATGGTGGTCCGGGGTTCTATAAGAAAGGAATCCAAGGTGAAACAAGCCAGCGTGCAGCATCCTCCACGGCCTCTGCCTTGGCTTCTGCATCCAGCTTCCTGCCCGGTTCTAGCTCCTGCTTTGACTTATCTCAATGATAAGGGCTCATCTGTAAAAGTGCTAGTCGTCCAGAGATGAGACCAGAGAGAGAAAACATAAGCAACACCTGCTTTTTCTCATAGCAAAGAGATTTGAAGCCTTGGCCTCAGTCATCTGCTGACCAAACCTTGGGTTAAAACCTGGGCAATTAAAGAATCTCTTTCCCAGATGCTCTGTCAGAAGACAGGAACCAGAAGCAACCTTCTGCTTTCCTCCAGAGCAGTTGGTGTATCAGTCAAGGCCTTGAGCCCCAGGAAAGGGGAGGAAAACTCATGCCAGCAGTGACTCTCACATGATGAGTTTTTTCAGAAGAAAGGCAAATTGTTCTGACAGTCCCATGACATTAAAGAAGAAAAACTCAAAAGAGGGGAAAGCCCACTGGGCAGTAGAAGACAAATACAAATATGTCTCAGAGAGAAGGGTGCTTAACCAAAAGCACAATGCAAATCAAAGCTCTGGCGAGTGATCTAATCATCCCTGCTAACACACATCTCATCGAGCATAAAGCTAACTACCTCATGCCCTTATAAATCACAGCGGCATTGGAGGATGAACAGAATAACACACAGGTGCTGTAGGAAAAGCTGAGGGGGGTGGGTGATCAGAATCAGAGTCAGCCTGTCTCCCTCCTAGCAGAAGGGCCTCCCCTGAATACCCCACACCACACGCATGTGCAACCAGGCAGGAAGGCTGCTGACACATCAGGGCAAACTAGCTTATTGCTTCTACCTGTCGGCTCACTTCCTCCTTGCCCTGCAGAGCCGCGTACTTTCCACTATCCCGTTGGCATCCATGGTGCTGCCTTTCTCCGTCACTTATTCTTGGCCTGTTTGTAATCTCTGAGCTGTTTCCATATGTAGAACGGTAGGTTCCTTATCTGGACTTTTACACTTTTGCACTTTTTAGATTTATTGTGAAGGAACAAGGATCCTTTAGAGGAGTGCAGGATTTGTTTCTATGTTGATGTTGTGTACCTGCTGGGCCGGGTACTTGTTTGGTCTTTGTTTGGAGATCTTTTCAGTCAGCCAGTCTGTGCTCTGGTGCTCCCGCCTCAGCACGACTTTTGGATTAGGTTCCTGTCGTCCCTCTCAGCATATCTAGATCAGTTCACAGATGATGGAGTTTATATTTTTAAATGATGTGTGTGTGTGTGTGTGTGTGTGTGTGTGTGAGAGAGAGAGAGAGAGAGAGAGAGAGAGAGAGAGAGAGAGAGAGAGAGTTGAATGAGCATTAGCTCATCCCAAAGATGAATTGTGAGCATCCCAAGGCACATGGAGGTCAGAAGACGACCTGTGGGAGTCAATTCTCTCCTTCCACTGAGAGAGCTCAAACTCAGAGCATTCGGCTCAACAGCAGGTATGGATGTGCAGAAGTGTGCACTTTCTAAGCTTTCCCACCCAGGATGCTGCTCTGCCTGACTATGTCTGGGATCGCTAGAGAAGATTCCCAGTAGGTCAGAAATGGCCGATGACTGGCTAAGGAGTTCAGCAGTTATCAAACGACGAACAGATTCCTTTCCATATCGGTTGTTTCTCAGCTGTGGTGAGAGTGAGCTCACACCCCACACCCACAGCAACAGCTGCAGCAGAGAGTCCTCAGTGGTCCTTTGTTCAGAAAGAAACTGGAGACAAAGGGAAGAGTTCCACAAGAGCATCAGGTGGCACAGCTGCCTGACATCGGAGCCAGGAGACGCAACGGAAACCGTTCTCCAAGGCAGACCCCATTTCCGCGGGAATACGGGTGTCTAGATGAGGCGTGCTGTGTTTCACCCTAAAACCCGCACGCTGGTAGCAAGCAAGAATTACAGACCAACCCTAGATTAATTATTTTCCAGGTTTTATGGTTAAAGGAAAAGAGGAGAGGAGCCAGCTGGTTCATTAACTAGGCTGGAGTTAAACCCAGAAACATGAAGGTAACTCAACTGGAGCTGTCACTAGCTGAAACGTTAAAAGCCTCATTTGCGTAGAGTTATGTGCATTCCCATCCAGGCTGGGGGCGGAGGACTCTCTCCATATGTATGAACTTGGGTGGGGGTGGGGGGGTTCCAAGGCTAGCTACACCTGAAAAACTTGTAAAAATTTCCAGCTCTGTTAGGGGAAGGCAGGGAACTATCAGGAATGCTCAGGAGAAACAGGAGTGGGCAATAGAGAGAAACATAAATCAGAACTAAGTACAGTAAGACACATACACAGTTCCGACAGTCAGACCCACCATCCTGTATAAACTTTAAAATTCTCTTTCCCTGCTCCTATCTCATGCGACAGGTCAGTGGTAGGACCTCATCTGGGAGTTTTTCATTGCAGGTTCCTGGTGACAATCATGTAGAGTGAGAGGTGAGACCACTGAACTGATTGATCTCCCCTATCTAAACCCAACTCAGATCCAGTACAGAGGGATGAAGCCAGCTACCCAGGGCACAAACCATGACGCCAAACCACTGGCTTCAGCACCGTACACCAGCACCCGAGAATGAATCTCTCCGTAAGAGTGATGTACACCTGAGGCTCAAATTTCCAGGAGACACTCAGCATCCTTGTCTCAAAGGCTCTGGTACCCTAGGGCACTGTCAGCCTCCCATATACCCTCCTCTCATATACCCACTCGTATCTCTGCCTGGCCCATGCACCACGCTGTCAAAGATACACCAGTTCCTACAATGGACAAAGTCTTCCTCCATCTTCCTCATCTTCTAAACAGATGCTTTGAAATGCCATAATCATTTCTCATGCCCTTGACATAAAGGGCTGCCGCTCAACATACTGGCTTTTAAGTCAAAAACCATTTGGAAGAAGACTGATCTATGAGTCTTTGGAGACTCCCCAAAGGACTCTGGATTAGTCCCCTGGTCTGCATTGTGTGGGAAGCAGATCACACTGGACAGGGTTATTGCAAGGCTGACATCTGGTGTAAACACCCCTTCACAAGAAGGCTTGCTTCTCACTAGCTCTCCCTCCCTTCCATGTAGACTTGAAGTGTGCCAGCCTCCACGTTTCCCATTACCTCAGGAGACTCTCTTCCATCCCCCACACTCCCACACCATTTTATCGAGTAAATTACAGGTTTCTGTGGACATACACATGCAGATCCCACCACTGAGGTCTTTGAAGAGATTATTTTTAAAGATCTGCTAAATTTGAGGTGTGGGTAAGAGAGTTGTTGGTAAGAGGATTCCATTCTTAAAATGTTAACATTTCTCAGTCTTCCCAGTTAGGCTTTGACCCCAGGTCTAGCATGCCATAAGTCAGGAGTGTGACATCTTGGCCTCTGGTTCTATACTAACTTCTGCATTCTGTGTCTACCTTGTTTTTCAGGACCTTGCAGAGCCTTGGGCAGCATTGCTATGCACGGTACTTGACACATAGCTGGTACCTCATTTATTACATAATTGAAGGACAAAGGAGAAAAAAATCAAGTTAATTCAAAGATACAAAAAAAATAGCCAAACTGCATTACAAGACACATATACAAATTTTCATAACTTACATTCCATATATGTTGATTTTGTAGGAGGCGGGATTATGATCTTCCAAATATCACCACATGGTATTTCCTATAAACTATAAACACATTGCCTTGTGTAATAAAAAGAACTTTGGAAATGAGATTGAGGGCCTTGCCATAGGGTGATTATTTCTACTGATTATGATTATTTATACTGATTAGAAGTTGGAGGGAGAAGTCAGGAGCATGTCTTCTAAAAGCTGCAAAGGCTGGGAAACATCTTCCACAGAACTCCCAGGAGGAACTCAGCTCCGTCGACCCTTTGGCATCTCTGAACACCCGGTTTGCTAGCCACACGCCTACACTTTTGTTTTGTTTCTGCTTAATATTTTGTTGTTTGTTTCGCAGGGGTGGCGATAAAACCCAGCACCTCACACATTCTAGGTAAGCATTTTACCTCCCCAGCACTCCTGCTGAACAAATGCAATATCCCAGTAATCACGGATGGAAACCTGGACTCCGGTGCAGCCGGCAGAACCTCTGCTGTCTCTTTCCACTTCTACTTCCAGCCTCCTCCTCCATCAGTCCTCCATCAGTCCTCCTCCATCCGTCCTCCTCCATCAGTCCTCCATCAGTCCTCCTCCATCAGTCCTCCTCCATCCGTCCTCCTCCATCAGTCCTCCTCCATCAGTCCTCCTCCATTCGTCCTCCTCCATCAGTCCTCCATCAGTCCTCCTCCATCAGTCCTCCTCCATCCGTCCTCCTCCATCAGTCCTCCTCCATCAGTCCTCCATCAGTCCTCCATCAGTCCTCCTCCATCAGTCCTCCTCCATCCGTCCTCCTCCATCAGTCCTCCATCAGTCCTCCTCCATCAGTCCTCCATCAGTCCTCCTCCATCAGTCCTCCATCAGTCCTCCTCCATCAGTCCTCCTCCATCCGTCCTCCTCCATCAGTCCTCCATCAGTCCTTCTCCATCAGTCCTCCTCCATTCGTCCTCCTCCATCAGTCCTCCATCAGTCCTCCTCCATCAGTCCTCCTCCATCCGTCCTCCTCCATCAGTCCTCCTCCATCAGTCCTCCATCAGTCCTCCATCAGTCCTCCTCCATCAGTCCTCCTCCATCCGTCCTCCTCCATCAGTCCTCCATCAGTCCTCCTCCATCAGTCCTCCATCAGTCCTCCATCAGTCCTCCATCAGTCCTCCATCAGTCCTCCATCAGTCCTCCATCAGTCCTCCTCCATCAGTCCTCCTCCATCAGTCCTCCTCCATCAGTCCTCCATCAGTCCTCCATCAGTCCTCCTCCATCTGTCCTCCTCCATCAGTCCTCCTCCATCAGTCCTCCATCAGTCTTCCTCCATCCGTCCTCCTCCATCAGTCCTCCATCAGTCCTCCATCAGTCCTCCTCCATCAGTCCTCCTCCATCAGTCCTCCTCCATCAGTCCTCCATCAGTCCTCCTCCATCAGTCCTCCTCCATTCGTCCTCCTCCATCAGTCCTCCATCAGTCCTCCTCCATCAGTCCTCCATCAGTCCTCCTCCATCAGTCCTCCTCCATCAGTCCTGGATCATTAAATAGTCCACCAGCTCCAGACTGAAAGCCAGCACTGATCCAGCTATGCCACCACCCAAACACTTTCCCTAAAGCTTCCCTGATACAGAACCCAGACTCTTTAATTATTATTATTATTTAATTGTTTAATTAGAATTATATCCTAGTATCAGTGCCATTCTTATTCTGAGCCCTGTGGTTATCTTTCTCTTCCATAGGCCTCTTCCTACCCCTTGAATCCCAGCCAACCCCCTCCTCATCCGTTCTTTCCGCATCATGACCTGGCGCTCATGCTACTGTCCCCATCTGGATCACCCTCTCTGTGTTATCCAGTCCAACCTTCTCTCTCTCTCATCCCATCTCGGATAATCTCCCCGTGAAATTGCTCCCATGGCCCAGTCCTTTTGCAAATACCCCTACCGCAATCTGCCAACATCAACTCTTTCATCGAGCTCTTGGAATACTTCTCCGTCTCTCCTGACACACACTGTATGCATCCCCCAGTACAAGCCTAGCTTCCCCAAGTGTCAGGCTTGTCTGAAAATGGTCATCATACTGGTCTTACTAGTTTAGTAGAAAGAATAAGCCAAATAGACAGTGTCCAAAAGACTATCTGTTCATCAACGAATGTATCAGCATTATTGTACCTTCTAAATTAAATTGTGACTTCCACACTACACCCTCCAAGGAAGACTTCCCTCTGCTTTGTTTTAATCTTTTAAGTACTAAATGAGGTGCTAGAAGGTTAGGAGCATTCCTCTAAATCTCCTGCCCACCTAGACAAAAATGAGCTCACCCCCAAATGTTTCAGAGCAAAGAAAAGGAAAAGGAGACTGAATCTATTTTCAACATTAGTGTTAGAATTCTTTTGCATTCATGTATCTGGTGCCCAGATGTGCACACATGTGTGTATGTATCTGTGTAGTGGTGTGTATAAAAGCCAGACACCAGTGCCACACATCTTCCTCGTGTGATTTTTCTCCTCACTGTTTTGAGACAGGGTCATGCACTGATCCCAACTTTCCTGCTTCAGCTAGAGGCTGGTCAGTGAGCTCCAGGTATCTGCCTGTCTTCCCCTCCCCAGCACTGGAATTACAGGTGTGGGCCACGTCATCTGGGTGATTTTGTTTGTTTTGTTTTTTAATGTACTGTTGAGGATTCAAACTCAGATCTAATGTTTGGGTGGCAAGCACATTATCCACTGAGCCATTTCCCCATCTCCAGCAGAAATTAGACCACATATCCGAAGACGCTTTGCAAATAACATGCTGCATGCTGATTCACTGTCTAACACAGCATGAGCTTCGAGATGCCCTTGACTTTGGCTAGCAGAAGGGCTCCTAGCTGCCTGCGGAGGCCGTGAGGGCAGGCCTTCATCTGCCCTCAGTTCACAGACAGGTCCCCTTGTCTGACCCTGAGCCTCTCTCTCATTAGTCCCTAAAACACACGGAGGAGCAGTGTTACTTACATGTCAAATGCCTCTGAAACTCTCCTTGAAGTCATGAGGAATACCTGGCTTGGTCGCTATAAAATTCTTTGAGTAACATTCCGGAGTAAGAAGTACTATCCTTTAATGGTAACTGTTTCGGGATGTTAATTAACAGGTGATTTGGTCAGGAATTCTTCTGCTTAGACATCACACTGAACTGGTCCCGGAACCTTCAAATTCCAGCCATCCTTCTGGGGAATGGTCATTTGCCAGAAAGATTCCCCCACCCACACGTGCACACAGACTTGTATATATGGGAAGGTAGAAGAAATGATCACCTTTATGGAGAGCTGCACTTGAGGTTACTATTAAATGGCAAAGGGAGCCTGTATCTTAGCACTGGCTCCGTTTTCCTCAAACTCCCTCTGCTTATTTCCCAGACCGCCCTGACTCAGACTCAGGACAATGCTTCACAGAAGGCTAAAAGTCCTAATGAGCAAATATTCAGCTGGTCTTTTGGAGAAAAACAGCTGGAGATGACCTTAGGAATTCCACTAATTTCCCCCTACCACACAGTTTAAAAATAACCCGAGAGCATTTCTAGGGAGAGATGGCCTTTCCTTTAAAGGCAGTAATAAGCAAGAAGGCATGCTGAGGTCATTAGCCCAAACAGTGCAGTCCTCAGTTCCTATGAGAATCTGCCTTCCAAAGGTCAAGGCTGCATTTCATTGTGATGGCCACCCTCCCCCACCCAGCCTATATAAAGACATGTGGATATCATCAACCCCTTGTGACCTCTGTGGCCAGGAGAAACCTTTCGTCCACTGGCAGAGTTTCCACGTTGATCTAATAAAGTGGGGGGGGGGGGATGTTCAACTTAAGGTCTGTTTAAGGCTTCTTTCTGGGATGTATATTAATGACTCCTTGCTGCCTGGAAACAGCAGTGAAGACCCCAGTGTTACACTGGGCAGCCGTGTCTGCTGCTGAGCCTTCCTCTCCATTTTCCTTATACAGGTCCTTCAAGTGGCTTCCACCTACCTCACACCTCGTTCCATCGAGATATTTAACTCGCTCTACTTCAGGGTCCATCTGGAACTTCTTAAAGCCCTATTCATCTTCCCACATGCCTGCCTTCTTTGGAAGGATGAGGCTAGCCCATCTCACAAGTCACATTAGCATCTCTTCGATGATGGTCTCTGAGCCTCTGTGTGATAGAGCAGCTGTCTGTTTACTTACTGTCTGCCACACATCTATCATGGCTGACTCTCTAGAATTCCTCAGTGTCTGCCACTCCATGTTTTGTGACCTTGTGCCAAATCCCACTGAAGTACCATGTGCATTTCATGTTATTCCAAAAGACCAGAACTTTCTTTTTATGTTTTCCAAGGAATGTTTTCTGTACTCGAAAAGCAAGAAAGTAACTTTTCTCTAAGCTTTTGCCATATTAGGAAAAAAAACATATATAGCTACTCAGGACTATGACATAATCGTTGCTGAGGTTGAAAATATACATTACATTTGTCCCCAAGAAACTTCCATTGGTTTGAAACCAACTGAACCACAGTCCTTAAAAAGGCAGCTCAGTGCTAAAAAGGATGTCCAGCTTGGTGGGATTCTTTTTCTTTTGCTGAGCCAAAAGGAATAATTATATACTTCTTTTCCTAAGATTTCCAAGCAGATGCTGGGAACTAAAATGGGCAAGCAGCAAGAGGAATACAATCTTCTACAGGAAAATCAAAGTGCCCTATTAACCGCTAATAACATTAAAGTCTGCATGTGTGCTTTAGAAGATAAAATAAGCTGTTTAATGCAGCATTCTAGTTAGATGTAAAAAAGCTAGGAAAGAAACAGACATTTTAGCTTCTTCCAATCCCTTTCCCTACCATTACACACATATACAATAAGGATCCAGCCCATACACAGCCACCAAACCCAGACAATATTGCTGATGCCGATAATTGCATGCTGACAGAGCCTGATATAGCTGTCTCCAGAGAGACTCTGCCAGAGCCTGACAAATACAGAGTTGGAGGCTCGCAGCCAACCATTGGACTGAGAATAGAGTCCCTGATGGAAGAGTTAGAGAAGGGAATAAAAGGGTGGAAGGGGTTTTTAACCCCATAAGAAGAACAACAATATCAACCAACCAGACCCCCAGAGCTCCCAGGGACTAAACCACCATCAAAAGAGGAACATGGAGGGACCATGGCTGCCGCTGCATATGGAGCAGAGGAGCAAGAGCATCAATGGGAGGAGAGGCCCTTGGTCATGTGAAGGCTCAATGCCCAGTCTAGGGGAATGCCAGGATGGGGAAGCAGGAGGAAGTGGGAAGTTGGGTGGGGGAGCACCCTCATAGGAGCAGGGGAAGGGGGGAATAAGGGGCTCTGGAGGGGAAACTGGGAAAGAGGATAATATTGGAAATGTAAATTAAAAAATCCACAAAACCAACCTGGCAGAGTTGCCATCATCCATATTCCAGAGAAGTCACGGAAGTTGGTGGAGACTGAGGACCTAACTTGCAGCCATATGCTTCTAAGCAATAGTCAGAACTTGCTCCAGATTGCTACGACTCCGACGTTTTATCTGACACATCAGCGAGAGAAGTAGAGAAAAGCAAGGGCCAGGTGTGTGTTGCACTGTACAGAAACTCCCATGGAAATCGCAGAATGCAGACTGGGCTGGCCTTTCATACCAAGCTCCTCTGAATGCCTAAAGCACCCATTTGTTAAACTTGCCACACGATGCAAACAGTTTCATTCTGTACATAGCAATGTCTGCAAAGAAACTCCAAGTCCGGGGTCCAGGAAGGAGAGGCAATGTTACCATGTCAGCGAATCTACTTTTCCTAAATCCCTTTGTACTGATGTAGGAAAAAACTTGAGGGTATTAGTCAAACCTTAAAACACCCCCAAGGGCAGATACAGATAAGTGATCATTACATTGTATCTGCAGGCCCAGCCATGCCCTGTCTAGAACAAAGAGCTGGGTTCTCATCCTTGCTCAACTACTAATGACCTTCTTTTATTTTTATGGCTGGGTGACCACTCTTGTAAATGAGGTGCACCTACTAAAATATTTTTCCTCATAGGCATAAAATTAAAGTACAAAGTAAATACCAACACCTCTATCAATCTGAGAGAAAAAGGAATTCAGAGACTATTTATTTAAGGAAAAAAGGCATCCTGCTATATCCTGCAAAACGCTATGCCAAGCACCTTTCATGTGATATAGTGATAGTGAAGGAGAGACGTGTGTGTGGGGTGTGTGTGTGTGTGGAGGGTAGGTGTGTGTGTGGGGTGTGTGTGGGGGGGTGTGGGGGGTTGTGGGGGGTGGGTGTGTGGGGGGTGGGTGTGTGTATGGGGTGTGGGGGGGTGGGGGAGTGTGTGAGGGTGTGTGTGTGGGGGGTGTGGGGTAGGTGTGTGTGTGGGGTGGGGGGAGTGTGGGTGTGTGTGGGGGGGTGGGTGTGTGGAGGGTAGGTGTGAGGGGGGTGTGGGGGGGTGGGTGTGTGAGGGTGAGTGTGTGTGGGGGGTGGGTGTGTGGGGTAGGTGTGTGTGTGGGGTGGGTGTGGGGGGGTGTGGGGGGTGTGAGTGTGTGTGTAGGGGGTGGGTGTGTAGAGGGTAGGTGTGTGTGGGGTGGGTGTGGGGAGGTGTGGGGGGTGTGGGTGTGTGTGTGGGGTGTGGGGGGGGTGTGGGGGTGTGTGGGGGGGGGTGTGTGGGGTGGGTGGGTGTGTGGGGTGGGTGTGGGGGGGGTGGGGGTGTGTGGGGTGTGTGTGTGTGTGGAGGGTGGGTGTGTGGGGGGGTGGGTGTGTGTGTGTGGAGTGTGTGGGGGTATGTGTGTGGGGTGTGTGTGGGGGGTGTGTATGTGTGGAGGGTGGGAGGTGAGTGTGTGTGTGGGGTGGGTATGTGTGTTGGGTGTGTGTGGGGGTGTGTGGGGGGGTGGATATGGGGGAGTGGGTGTGTGTGGGGGGTGGGTATGTGTGGGGGATGTGTATGTGTGGAGGGTGGGTGTGGGTGGGAGGTAGGTGTGTATGTGGGGTGGGTGTGTGTGTTGGGTGTGTGTGTGGGGTGGGTGTGTGTGGGGGTGTGTGTGTGGGTGTGTGGGGGGGTGTGGGGGTGTGTGTGGGGGGGTGGCTGTGTGTGTTGGGTATGTGTGTGGGGTGGGTGTGGGGGGCGGTGTGTGTGGGGTGTGTGGGTGTTTGTGGGGGGGTAGGGTGTATGTGTGTGTGTGTGTGTGTGTGTGTGTCAGGAGTGTAGGTATTGCCAGAGTTTGAGCCAGGACCTCCAGCATCCTACATCCTCAGTCTCTTTTTCTTTCTTCTATGTCTCCCTTCCTTCCTCCCTCCTTACTGAGAATGTCCTTTCTTTGGGATTAGACAAAGGACAACTGATATAAGTACCAAATAGGAAGACTGGGCTCCTGTCATCAAGAAGACTTCGACTCTAAGCAGTACTAAGCACTCCCACTGGACAATGCTGCAGGCCCGTACAGCACCAAGAATGGGCATGTGGGACAGAGAGTATGGAAGGATACGTGTTATCTGTGACACCTGGGGTTACTGGAGGTCACAGGTGGCAGTGGCAGGATTGAGAAGACGATGCATTGGAAAGGTGAAGAATGCCTAAAGCCATCTTGGTGTACTTAAATGTCAGTTATGTGATTGGAGGAGGATGAGGGATGCCGATAAAAACGAGAAAGAGGTGAGGGTTGACCTGAACTTTGAGCAAGGATGGGCTTTAGACAAAGCTTGAGTCAACTCGTGAAATCCAATGCAGAAGACAAGACCCTTGGATTACTTAGGATACAGTAGAGCACAGAAAAGGAGATGGTATCTGTTTCTACATACAGAAAAGCACATTGTCCTCCACTTAGGAAGTGGGCCTTCCTTTGTCACCATTAATAATCAGCATGTACGTCTTTCCCAGGAGTAGAAGTGGAGGTTTCTGGGCTTACACTCACAATGGGTGTCGTGGGAGGGTCACACAGAGCTAAGGGACTGCATCGATACTGCTGAGAGAGGATGAAGTCATCTGACTTTGGCCTTGATGACTGTGAGGTTGCTGGCCCTGTCCATCATGGGAAGGCTCCCATCTGGAGCTGTGTCCAGTCACAGACCTGCACAGCAAGCTTGCCTTCCCAGACAAGCTGCTACCAAGCTTCAAGAGTGTAATTGATGAAGAATATAGACCTGTTCCTGAGGTGGGAGGGGGAGAGAATGGCTGGACAGATTTCAAGGTGGTGATAGCACTTCAGAAACATGAGGAGGATTAATCAAGCAGGCCTGGCTCCATGTAACAGCCTATGTTCTGTCTATCAGCCAAAATGCCAGGAGGGCAGCTATAGAACAGCCAGAGATGCTTAGGGGAAAGGCCTCAGACACAAAGGAGAGCAAGACCCAAGTTAACTGCAGACCTGTGCTTGGAAGGGAACCTAGATAACAATCTAGTATTTACTCTCAGCAGAATCACAGGTCTCACTCCTTTCTAGTGATGAGTCAACCCTACAGAATTCTGATGACCATCTTTCTTATGGGAACTCTCAAATACTATCTATTTCATCAGGGGTAATAAGGTAAAATTTGCAGGTGTAACTCATACAATGCAGGGAGGTTATGATGAAAAAAATTTTTTAAATCCTCCTTCATTCCTTAGCAAGCAGTGCAGCCAGTGTGGGGACGGGCTCTATGTGATCTCGCTACCCAAAAAACATAATCTTGGAAAGCAACTCACTCAAAATATAATCTTGGAAATCAGCTCTAGCAAAGGAAATTTCCCCCCTAACATATTGGCTTTGAAGCTAAGAGTGAAGCAAATGTAACAAAAGGATTTGAGTTCTGGAGCCAGAAAGCTGAGTCACTTCTAGCACACTTTTCCAGAAAGCTGAGTCACTTCTAGCACACTTTTCCAGAAAGCTGAGTTACTTCTAGCATACTTTTCAGGGTTTTTGGCATCTTGAGCTCACATGAAAGTATCAAACTCTGTGTAGACAATGGAGTCATGAAGTGTCGTCTTGGCAAAAAAAAAAAAAAAAAAAAAAAACTTATAATGTTTCTTAGTGCCTTAGTTAAGGTTCTACTGCCGTGCAGAGATGCCATGACCAAGGCAACGCTTGTAAAGGACAACACTGAGTCGGGGCTGTTTACAGTTCAGAGGTTCAGTCCATTATCGTCACGGCAGCACTCAGGCAGGCGTGGGGCTGGAGAAGGAGCTGAGAGTTCTGCATCTGCATAAGCAGGCAGCAGGAAAAGAGGGTGACACTGGGCCTGGCTTGAGCTTCTGAAACCTCAAAGCCCACTCCCAGTGACACACTGTCTTCAATATGGCCACACCTATGCCAACAAGACAACACCTCCAAAAATGCCACTCTGTATGAATCTATGGGGAACTTGTTCATTCAAACCACCACACAGTAATAAGAGCAAGATGTACACATGGTAGTGTGCTATATTAAATATACTCTGTAGTGTAGATGTGTGTCTCTGCATATATCTAGTGTGCATATGTTGTGGTGTGTGTGTATGTACTGTATATGTACTGTGTATGTATGCAGTGTGTATGGTGTGTGTAGTGTATGTGTGTATGTAGTGAGTGTACTTGTATGTATGTATGTGTATATGTGTATGTATGTGTGTTCTTTCATTACTGATTAGGCTTCTCTAAAGAGTGGGATAAGTCTTTCCTTTTCCTCTTCCCCTTCCCTTCCCTATCCTCTCCTTGTTCCATCCCACCCCTCACCCTGGCTCTCTCTCTATTTAGTTCTCAGTCATTTGAGTACATTTTTTACAAAAATCATTCTGTAATACAAAGAAAGCTGGTCAGGGTGGTTGCTAAGTGGACATCAAACTGGTACCTAGGGAGTAAAAAATCAAGCACCATCCCCTACAGAAAGACGTTCTAACAAGGGTTCAGATGTAGAGAAATATTGAAAGAATGGTAGCAAGATTTTATCTAAGGTCAGTGTTATTTTGATGAAGATATACTATACATGTACAGATAGTTCATCCAGGCTACATTGAACACCATAAGGAGAATGTTATTACTATATTTGGTTTACTGAAGAGGATAATGCTATGGTAATTTCAGTATTATGTGATTTTATATATATAAATATGCATTTGTGTGTGTGTATATATATATATAATGTATGTATACATACATAGTGTATATGTGAGTACATAGTAAATGTGTGTATAGTATGTATTTATGAAGTATGTGTATAGTGTATATGTGTGTATATGCATATGTGTATTTATACATATGCATATACATATTATACATATTTTAAAGGCTCCATGATACAATTTAGAGTTTTGTTCAAAAAATTTCAAACATGTGAGTCAAGTAATACTTACAAAATCTGTTTTTACCCCAGTGACGAAAGTCCAAGCAATATTAGCAAACAAAATAATTCACTAAAACAAATGTTACCTATAACTTTGGTTTCATAGAAGATAAACAGGCACATTTTATTAGTTTTTCAGTCAGTAGGGACAATGGCTGAGTCTACCCTAAGGATATGTTTTGGATGCATTCACTGTGGAGAGAAACACAGTTACAGCATAGTGGTATCTAATACAAAACCAAAGTCACTTTAACCTTGGGAAACTTCTCTCTTCTCATTCCCAGATGAAGCCATTTAAGGGATGATCTCTCTTCCAGCATCAGGCATGCTGACTCGGACTGGGGAAAGAACGCAGTTCAGGCCATGGCAGAATTGGGCTCCTACAAACCATGCATTAGGAGCCCTATTCATTCCAACCCCAATGCCAGAGCAAAGCCACCCAGCAGCCCGTCGGAATGTAACAAATCATGCTTTCCACAGTGCTTAGATTCTTCCACATGCAGGATGCGTTCAGCTAGATTCAATGACCCCACAGGGTTGCTGTTTCCTTAAGAGCTGAGCCTGCTGGGGTTTCCTGAGGTCCTCTAACACTTCCGTCAAGACCAAGTAGAAAGGAGTAGGAAGCCCATTTTATAGTCAATCGGAAGTAAAAATGACAACCTATTATCTGCAAATGCCATCTGAGGCCAAGGCAGTCTTGTGAAACAGCCCCTCAAGCTGATATTGTCTGCCTGTAGACAAAGCAGTAGCTGAGAGCACCCTCAGCGTCGGAGAGAACTGACTGCGACGTGGGAGACACACAATCTAGGGTCGGCTCACAAAAGTATTTAGTGTTGTGGTGAGAAGAGACTTCTTACCATATCCTTACAACATTTTTCTTGATGATAAGTAGAAAACTAGGCAGAGTGGTTAATATTAATTAATAACAATAAGACCATCAAACATTCTAAGTGTAGCACGTAGGATATGACAGTTGTCACCTTTACTGCTCTGTGTCTGTTACCACATTGATCCCTCACCGTGAGACACAGCAAGCATGTTGAAAAGAGCAGGCAGTCCAGCTGTAGTGAACACACTCCTGACCTCCCAAACCACACTGCCTCCTTCAGTGAAAGCCTCCTTGTGCTGCTAGGGTTGCACCCTACTTAGTCCTTGGCTCTTCTTCAACTTTCACAGATGACCTTTATGGGCTCCCAACCTTGGCTCATTTTCTAATGTATAGCCCTTTCCCTAAATTTGACTGAAATTCTCAAAATCCCTAAGGAATGAAGTCCCTAGGAGCCTTGTTCCCTCACCACTACAAGACAGACACCGTTCAGCCACAAGACCTATGTGCAGCACAGCAGATGCCTTCAGGAGGCTAAATCTGAATTTGTAATTCTCCATACTCTAATTCACACTGCTGGGCTCACAGGGCCACAGCGCCCCTCCAAATTGGAAATTCTCTTCATAAACCCAAGGAGAATTCTCACCTTTGTCGAGAGAGCAACTCTAGGGGGGGAAAGAAACATTTCCCCGGGAAAAACACTTGATGAGCTCATAACTCCGAACTGCAGTTTGCAACAGTTTTATAGTGGAGATGGTGCAATACAATGGTATGAAAATAAAGCTGGAGTGTTCAGGGCTGCTGAACCAAGGAATGCCCCAGATTCCTCCTGCCTGATTCTCCCATCAGGGAGTCAAAACCTCCAGGAGGAAAGAAAGCCTTATGGCCATCTTGCTCAAAGGAGTAAGTAAGTTAAGAGATATGTGAGGAGAAAATCTTGTCTAATGTCAGATTCTCTGGTCCACTGATTTTGTTTTGTGTGTGTGTGTGTGTGTGTGTGTGTATTCATATATACTCATGTGCATATACACACAGATGCATGCACACTCACACAATACATACATAGTAGATTAATAAAAGAAATCAAGAAGAACTATTGAAATTAATGCTTTTTCACCTCATAATTAGAAACCACAATTATAATCATCTCTAAATATTGGCTGGTATCCAAGTGGATCAAAGGCCTCCACATAAAACCAGGTACACTGAAACTAATAGAACAGAAAGTGGGGAAGAGCTTAGAACACATAGGCACAGGGGAAATATTCCTGAACAGAACACCAGTGGCTTATGCTCTAAGATTAAAAATTGACAAATGGGACCCCATGAAATTGCAAAGCTTCTGTAAGGCTAAGGACACTGTTAAAAGGACAAACTGGCAATCAACAAATTGAGAAAGGATCTTTACCAATCCTACATCTGATAAAGAGCTAGTATCTAATAAATATACGAAGAACTCAAGAAGTTAGACTCTAGAAAATCAAATAATCCTATTAAAAATGGAGTACAGAGCTAAACAAAGCATTCTCAATTGAGGAATATCGAATGGCTGAGAAGTACCTAAAGAAATGTTCGACATCCCTAGTCATCAGGGAAATGCAAATCAAAACAACCCTGAGATTCCACCTCACACCAGCCAGAATGGCTAAGATCAAGAACTTAGGAGACAGCAGATGCTGGTGAGGATGTGGAGAAAGAGGAACACTCCTCCACTGATGGTGGGGTTGTAAACTGGTACAACCACTCTGGAAATGAGTCTGGAGGTTCCTCAGAAAATTGGACCTGGGGACCCAGCTATACCATTCTTGGGCATATACCCAAAAGAAGCTCCAACATATAACATATGCTCTACCATGTTCATAGCAGCCTTATTTATAATGGAACGAACCCAAATATCCTTCAACAGAGAAATGGATACAGAAATTGTGGTACATATACACAATGGTCTATCTACTACTCAGCTATTAAAAAGAATGACTTCATGAAATTCCTAGGCAAATGGATGGAGCTTGAAGCTATCATCCTGAGTAAAGTAACCCAGTCACAAAAGAACACTCATGGTATGTACTCACTTATAAGCAGATACTAGCCCAAAAACCTTGAATACCCAAGAAACAATTCACACAACTTATGAAGCTCAAAGAGAAAAAATGCCAGGTGGATGCCTCAGTCCTTCTTAGAAAGGAGAACAAAATGCTCATGGGAGGAAATAAAGAGACAAATAGAGGAGCAGGGATTGGAGAAAAGATCATCCAGAGACTGCCTCACCTGGGGATCCACCCCATATGCAGCCACTAAACCCAAGCACTATTGCTGATGCCAAGTAGTGATTACTGGCAGGAACATGATATGAATGCCTCCTCAGAGGCTCTGCCAGAGTCATACTGATACAGAGGAGGATGCTTGCAGCTAATCATCGGACTGAACACAAGGACCCCAATGAAGGAGCTAGAGAAATAACTGAAGGAGCTGAAAGGGTCTAAAATCCCATGGAAAGAACAAAATTACCAACTAACCAAACCCACAACAGCTCCCAGGGACTAAAACCCCAACCAAGAGTGTGTACGGAGAGACCCATGGCTCCAGGTACATATGCAGCAGAGAATAGCATTCTCTGGTGTCAATGAGAGGAGAGGCCTTTGATCCAGTGAAGGCTCATTTTCCCAGTGTAGGAGAAGCCAAGGTGCTGAGGTTGGAGATGGAGGTTGGGAGAGGGAGCGCCTTCATGGAAGTAATAGGGGCGGGGGATGGAATTGGGGAAAAGGGATAATAACATCTGAAATATAAATGTAGAGAATATCCAATAAAAAACTTGGCTGGTAAATGCCACTAACATAAGAGAAATATATTACATGCTTATTTATTAAGTGTATGTGTATTAGACACATATAAATATGTAATTAAATAAATATAGTTCAGCATATAATGGCCCATAGACAGAAGTCACATATAGTTATCTTGATAATGCAGAAGAGACCTTAGACAAAGATCACCATACCTTCATGATAAAAACCTAAAGAAACTAAGAATCAACAGATCATAGCTGAACCTGACACTCCTATATGTTCCCTTTAAAATCAGAAATAAGACAAATGTCTTATTATATAGTCAATAATTTGCCATAAGTGTTAAAAATAAGATAGGAAAAATTAAAGATATACAAGTATGGAAAAAATAGGTCAAATGATTGAAATTTGTAGGCAGGGATACTATACTCAAAGACACATTACCCCACCAGAAGACTGTTAATGTAAAAACAGATCCAGTGGTTTAACACGATGTAAACTTATGAAAGCAGCTGCCTCTTTACATTGTCACAAACTTGCACGGAAGGGAAGCAGGAAAAGAATCCCAATCCTGTGTGTAATCGCTTTGAAACAAATAGCATAGCTGGTCTTGGAGCAAACCTAACAGAAAAGCTGAAAGTCCTCTATGGTAAGAACTTTAAGACACTGAAAAAACAAATTGGAACATATACTAAAAAATGGAAAAGGATCCTCATGATCATGGACTGCCAAAACTAATACTGTAAAAATGGCAGCATTACCAAATGCAGTCTTCCAACTCAGTGCAATGCCCATCTAAATCCCAATAACATTCTTTGCAGAACTAAAACAAATCTAAAGTTCATGTGGAAAAGACACACAAAAACCCCATAAATAGCCAAAGTCACACCAAGCATGAAGAGCTATGATAGGGGAACCACGAGGTCTGTTCTCAGACTATTTCCTGAGCTATATAGTGACTGCACTGGCTATAGTGATTGCACTGGATATAGTGACTGCACTGGCTATAGTGATTGCACTGGATATAGTGACTGCACTGGATATAGTGATTGCACTGGCTATAGTGACTGCACTGGCTACAGTGATTGTGCTGAATACAGTGATTATACTGGATATAGTGATTATACTGGATATAGTGATTGCACTGACTATAGTGATGGTACTGGATATAGTGATTGCACTGGCTATAGTGACTGCACTGGATATAGTGATTGCACTGGATATAGTGATTGCACTGGCTATAGTGATTGCACTGGATATAGTGATTGCACTGGCTATAGTGATTGCACTGGATATAGTGATTGCACTGGATACAGTGATTGCACTGGCTATAGTGATGGCACTGGATATAGTGATTTTACTAGCTATAGTGATTGCACTGGCTATAGTGATTGCACTGACTATAGTGATTGCACTGGCTATAGTGACTGCACTGGCTAGTTCTATGGCAACTTGACACACACTGGAGTTATCTGAAAGGAGGGAATCTCCACAGAGGAAATGCCTGCATAAGAGCCAGCTAGCTATAAGGCATTTTCCTTATGAATGATGGATAGGTGAGGGCCAAACCCATTGTGGGCGGGGCCAGGCCTAGGATGGTGGTCCTGGGTTCTATAAGTAATCAGTCTGGGCAAGCCATGATGAGCAAGCCAGTAAGCAGCATCCCTTTGTGCCCTCCGCATCAGCTCCTGCATCTGGGTTCCTGCCCAGCTCCAGCCTGGCTTCCTTTGACAATGACCTATGATGTAATGAACCTTTTCCTTCCCAAGTCATGGCATTTTATCACAGCAGTAGGGACCGCCCCTAACTAAGACAGTGACAAAGAAGACACAGTGCTGGGACAGAAGCAGTCACGTAGAACAAGACATAAACCCTGCAGCTACAGCCATCTAATTTTCAACATAGTTTTCAAGAACATACATTGGGGGAAAAGCAAATGTTGCTGGAGAAACTGTATATTCATGGACAGAAGAACAAAACAAACTCTATTATTCTGCATAAAATTAATTAAAAATAAATCAAATACTTTAATGTATTTGAACTGCAAGAGAAAAATAAGAAAAATATTTCAAGATAGAGCCATAGGCAAAGTCTTCCTAAAAAGGTCTATGATAGAAATAATCTCAAATACTGATAGACAGGATTGTACAAAGTGAAACCCTTCAGCCCAGCGAAGAATGCACTCGGAGCAAAGACAAAAGCTGCAGGATGGGAGAAATGTGTTTTCCTGAACATCAGACAGAGGATTGATGTCTAGGAAACAAAATAAATTCCAAATATTTAACACAAAAATCCTATATCAGATTGTTCAATAAATACATGGGATAATGGTCTGAGGAAACAGTTCTCAAAAAAATATAAAGATGTACAAATGGGCAAGAAGTATGTTAAAGAGCTCAACATTTTTAGGTACTGGGATATATATATATATATATATATATATATATATATATATATATATATATATATATATATATATATATATATATATATATTAAAACTGTTTTGAGATTCCATCTTACCAGAGTCAGTGTAGCTATTGTCCATAAAACAAATACCAGCAAATGCTGGCAAGGATATGGGGAAAGAGCAATCTTCATCCACTGCTGGTAGGACTATAAACTATGGGAGTCAGTATGGAGACTTGTCAACAAACTGAAAATAGAGTTTTTATTTGACCCTCTAATACCCTCCTGTCGTATTGTACGTGAGTGTGTGTGTGTGTGTGTGTGTGTGTGTGTGTGTGTGTGTGTGTGTGTGCCATCCTAACATAGAAAACATTCAAGGAATGGAAGAAAGAGATCTTACAGAAGAGGAGAAAAGGGGAAAAGAGAGTACAATAGAATATGTGTGACATGAAAGCCCAGAAGTAGAGATATTGGGGGTGGAGGACCAGTAAGAGGTGGTTAGAGGGAGTGGTACCATGAAAGAAGGATGAATTAGAATAAAATATAACAAGACATGTGCATATAAATACCATAATGAAACCTATCACTCTGTATGCTCACTTCAAAAACTATTAAAATGATGGCTTAGATAATTACTAAATGGCACAGAAAGTCGTAAGAAAGACAGAAAATGGAGAGAGAAGAAAGAGGGAGGAGGAGGAGTAGCATTTGTATATCGTCCTCAGTTTTACTTTACTTTCTATAATTCTGAAGATCCACAAAGCTGATAAAGAGAACATGTCTCCATTATTCAGGTTAATAGACTAGTTTCAAGTCAGCCCTAGGAATCTCCAGCTGTTCACGGAGCAGCTAAGAAAAGGTGCACAGATTTCTGTGCTGTGTTTCCTTTAACCTCATGCAAATCTATAGGCAACCCAAAATGCAAAGATGAACTTTACAGCCTCCTCAAGCAATTCTATACTATCACTAGCACCATCATTCTGGGAACTGGGAGAAAGCAGTGTTTAACACATACAAAACCTCTCCTGTCTCCACAAGTCTCTCCCCTAATAAAGTCACCAACACATCTGTTACTTTTTATCTCATAATCTATCTTCTACTCTAACACACACACACAGAAAAACAATCACTGTGGGACTCTCCTCTCCTTATTCATAATATAGCTTCTTAAACTGTGGGTTGTGACCCATATAGCGTGATGTAGCTGGATAGATGTTGGGTTTGTGGGAAACATGGCAACAGTAAAGATTTTTAAATACACAACCACCAGCAATTCAACACAAATGGATCCATGTATGTCCAACTACATAGCACCAAGTGCTGTCCCTGCAGCTGGAAGTAAATATGCAGAGGTTGCCTTGCTCGTTCTGGCATGCTACCAAAGGCCAACGGACAGTCCTAAACACTTCCACCCCGACCTAAGACTCTAGGTTACTGACCATGGTGTCCTACTAACATGGCTTCCCACGCTCATGGACACACACCGGTTTACTCCCAGGCACTGATGCTCATGTCAGAATACACAGATCACCAAGACTGCCAGGCCTTTCACGCCGTCACTTCTCCACACAGAAGTGTGCATTAGTATGTCTCAAGGTTGGATTGTGTTAGCATATGCTGGCTTGTTTTGGGGGTTACAACAAAATTTCCAACTGTTTGTGAGCTAGTTCTGGACAGGCTTCTGTCAGGTGGGCCATGTATGCATTGGGGAAGAGGCGTTGTTGGCACCAATTCCTACAAAATCCAAATGTCAGTCAATCCTGAAGAGTGTTGAAGAGGCTTTATATCTTTCAGTGTCGAATATTCAGCCAAGATCTAATCCTTTATTAAAAATAAGCAAGTGCAACCCATCTGTGAGTGCGTTTGCCCCACCTTTAATAACTGATAGAGAGTGCATGTACAAAAGGATTATTCTAAGTGTTTGGCTTTGTAGCTACTCATTACACCCTGTATAGTCACATTGTCAAAAATATTGCTGGTGAAAATAACCACTGTGCAGAAAACATATAAGATAATGAAAGCCCCAATCTGGGTACATTTCCCCCATATTCTTTCTTAGGGATCCTGCAGCTGAGCCTTGAGCAAAAACTCGGAGAAACAGCTTTGAATGGGCAGAGGAATGGACTCCCCGTCACAAGGTTGATGAACTATGAAGTACGACACTCTGCGCTGTTTTTCTGTACTTCAGAAGACCAGCCACAATTGTGCCCATCTTCCTCACAGGCCTCTGTGGAGTTACCTGGCACCTCAGCTGAACCCCGTACAGTAGCTCGAATGTTTCACTGTACTCCAGTGTTAACCGATGAGTCAGTGCCCTTGAGGGGCACACACTACATACCCTGCATATCAGATATTTACGTGATGATTCATAACACTTGCAAAATTGCAGTTACAAAACAGCGACGGAATAATTTTATAGGTGGAGGTCACCACAATATGGGGAACTGCATTAAAGAGTCTCGGCATTAGTAAGGTTGGAAACCACCATCTCAGTCAGAGGGATTCACTAATCATTTGTTGTGAGGTGTTGTACTGATCAATATCTTCAAAACTTTGAGTTTCCATTTAAATGGAGAATAGTATTCCTTGTGATATGAAGGCTGTGGTGTGGTGTTCATAAATGTGACTGGATCTAACTTTACCTAATTCTCAGTAAATATTTATACCCTTCCATGACCACGGCTATGTACTAATGTCCACATTATAAATGAAGGCTAGTGCCCGCCTCTAAAGACTGAATCTTACTTGCATCCAGAACAGCAAAAGTCACCTGAATAAAGGTATAAAGATGATAAAGGGTTGGAGAGGTGGCTCGGCCTTTAAAGTCTAGGTTCACAGCCAAAATGTCAAGAAAGATAGTGAAATAAATGGGAGGGGTTGGGTCAACACAAAGATAATGAGGTCATTTAAGATGACGTAGTGAAAGCCCTTCTCTCCCCAAGCCATGTCAGAAGAGGCCTTGTTTAGGGCTCGCTCAGCCCCTCCACAGAATCCTGCAGTGGCCATAGGCAGCAAGGAATGAAAACATTAACACCTACCAAGATAAAACAAACAGACAAAAAAAAAAACTGGTGAACTGGGGGTACTGAAAAGGAGAAGAGGGAACCTTCTTATGTTCCCTGATAAGGAAGTTGTTTGTTCGCAGGACTGGGAGTGTCTTAACCTATTCTTAACCCAGGGTGGTAACTCTCCCTCAAAGTGTACAGCTGTCTGACAATATATTTGCTCTTGATGTGTCATGGACCATGAGAAATTTTTTAATGAACACTTTATACATGGCTATCTCTGAGCCCAAGCAGTGGAGATACTAGGCAGGAATAGACAAACATGGGGCAAGGTCCTGTGTTCAGGTTTTTAAGGAATATATTAAATCATGTGGCCAAGCAACATTTGAGCTTTAATTTGTGCACCTGGCCAATGCTCAAATGGAACAGGAACCATCATGGCTGCGACACACACAGTCTTCCACCTTGAGGAGCCTGTGGCTTTATTCTGCACGGTCACGTGTGTTTGCTCTGCTTCTGCGTGGTTTTGCATGACACAGAGCTGTGCATAAGAGCAACAGACTGGAAACATAATATCATTCCAAGTATGTCCCCTACTTGTAGGATAATCATAGGAAGTAGAACATAAGGAAATGGAACATAAGGATGTGTCCCTGCCATTTATGTAGGTGTGGTATGTGCACACAGCAGGAAAGATGATGTGCTTTTCAGAATGAGTCATAAGTCAGTAGTGCCCCGTGAGTTTGTTCCCTTCCTCATTAGTACAACTAGGAACTGAATAATCTTGTTAACACTATGTGCCATGTGTGTGTTTGTGTGTGTGTGTGTGTGTGTGTGTGTGTGTGTGTGTGTGTGTGTGTGTGTGTGTGTGACAACTTAAGTTCAATACCAGGAATCCATATAGAGGAGGAGGGAGAGGACTGAGGGCACAAGGTTGTCTTCTGAGACTCACACGAGCACCATGGCATTTGCATACTGAACATGCATATGCCCACATGCCATGCATACATCCATACATACACAGCCGTAACTATTTTAGGAGTAAAGTGATTCATATTATGGTTCAATTGACACTCATACAAGAAAAACCAAGGATGTAAGCCTAGGAGCTACTGATTCAGAATTAGTGTTCCAACATTACTATCAACTTACTTGGTTATGGAAGGAAGACAATATTGTTACCGTCATTCCTAGAAAGAAAAAATATATAGTACAGATCTTTAAGACAATCCACGTTAAATGGGGCTGCACTGCTGCAGAACTTGTCCACGAAAATGGTTTTGAGTCACTCAATTAGCCACTTTCCTTGGTTCAGTCTCATATGTCACACAACAAACTAGCACAACCCTAGTCCCAGCACCACTTCTGAGTAATAGTATCATCTCTGTGGGTCACTGAGCATTTCCATCTTTCTTACTTCACTGCATCAAATGGAAACGTTGAGTTGAATTTTGCTTTATGCTCTCTTCCAATTCTGTAACGGCACAGGAGTTGTTCCTTTAGCTTTTGAAACTATGCCCTGCTGAGACCTGGACCACCCAAGTCTGCCGTGCTATGCTTACCTGCTTCCATAAGCTCCCAGGAACGCCCTGTGATCTCTGCACACACATGCTAAGATAAAGAACAAGCTTGAGATGCTCCCTACCACATCACGGTCCTACAGTGGAAAAGGACCAGGGCACCTAGAAACCACTTCAGCGTGAACAGACATTCAGCAGAAGACATAAATGCTCAAGGAAACAAACAAAAGACGTCTCTGTAAATATTATTCTTGTGACGAGTTCCAGAATAATTGTTTTTACTTGTACTTCTCCAGTAAGAAAATCTAGACTTGGAAAAAAAATCTCAGGAAAGGAAGAGCCCTCAAACTTCCCCTGATGGAGTACTTTCCCATTTACTAAGGGCTGATGATTTTTAAGGGATTGGAGCCAAGGAATACCAGAAAACACCAAAGTGCATGTCCCAAGACACTAGGTCAACATGCAGATATGTAACACTAGCTTTCTGAGACTGGGCTGACCCTGCTGGGGAGGGCGACTTCTCGGTACCTTTCCTGACCAGAGAGGACACCAGTGCTCTGAAATCTCCATCTGTCCTGTTTAATCTGCCATCTGTGCTTCCCTGCGGCACTGTCCATTGTGGGCTCAGCTAACAGCTGCTCTCCCACAAGCCAACAAGAACTCTTTAGATACATCCTGGGAGGTCCTTTCATATGCCCACCTCAGTCTCTGCTCTAGCCTAAATCCAAGTCTTGAATGCACTTGTGTGCTTGGAGAGATGTTAAAAGAAATCCATGTGGACTCGTGTCTAGACTTCTAGCTTGTTAGTAAGGGAACACATGTAGGATAGAACTTTCTCAATTGCTCCTCTTTGAGAGAATGAAGGACTTGAGAGCCAGCATAGGGCCACAAACGAGGAAAATGCTTTGCCCTGGGCCACCTTCTACTCTCTCAACTTCTTGTAACTGAAAAACACCCATGGTTCTCAGCCCCACTCTCTGGAAATTCTACCAGCTGTCCTGAGGATACAAAAACTACAAGAGAGGAGAATTAATAGTCTTGATACATTTACAATACAGTGAAAATATTAAACCTAAACAGAGTATATCATTGGTGGATTTTGTAGGACAGATTATTGCTGTGTGTAAAAATTATGGTGTATACCCAGGATGAGTCACAGGAAATCAGATAGAAAGGTTGACTGAGGAATACAGTCGGATCCAGGGAATGCCTGCTGCTCTCTAGAAAGTTAGACTCTAAATTATTTAACATAATGCAATTCACCAGAGATGCTATGACATTATTGTGGCCTCTAGTAGGAAGCAATCAATCTTCAAGTTAAAGGTGAGCCTGGGCTCAAACAATATGGTTTCCTCAAACCTATCTGTCAGAAGCACTTCAGAATATTTCTCCTGATAAGCCAGTGTCAAACCTATCTCACACCTCTGCCCTATATCTCATGCCAGGGCCAGTCACTGGGCTCTTAGCTTACATGTGGCATTTTGAGCCTGTTTAATGCAAAATATCTCTAAATGTGTGTCCCATGGAATATGTCACATTAAGGACCTTCCAGTCTCCTAGAAGACTTTTTTGTCTTCTTCAAACAAGCAATGTGCTAGAAACAATAAACTAAAAGCTAAAAATAATTTTATAAGAGAAATCACAGAAGCAATTTACTTGCTAATGATTTCCCTGCCCCGAGAGTCTAGTTTTGTGTTTCATTATTGCTTCCTTCCTTACAAAACACAAACACCCACAAGAAAAAGTACAGATCACTCTTACTGCCAAGTTTTGTGTCATAAAGTCAAGTAGCTTTTTTTTTCTTCCTTGGGGACTTGGAGTTACAAAATTTCTCAGAGACGCATAGAGAAAAAATTCAGCCTTCTCAAACTTTCATCACAGCCATGAAATCTAAGCTGCTATATCTCATACCAATTTTTTTTCTACATCTGTCATTAAAAATCACGGCCATAGTTCCAACACATACTGTCATGGAAATTGCTTCAACAGGCAAAGAAATTGGGATTTCCATGACAAAAGTGTCCCAGCTGTCACAGAGTTTAGTTCCGCACAAGTGACACCCCCTGTTACCAAATGGAAGAAGGTTGGGAGATCTGTGACCAGGGCAGGCACATGCGTACTTGCTCTTAGCCCCAGTGTCCTCTTTCCAGGCACATGCAAACTCTGAAACCCATTTCAGTAGGAATACCTAAGTGGTTTAAAAAAGACATCCAATGGGAATACAAATATGTGAAAATGAGACGCTAGTGCTTTCTGTCATTAATTTTGCAACTCACTAGACAGGGGGGAAAGTTCTTAGTTCTTCCATTGTTGTCTCCCAAAAGAGCAAATGTAAATTCTAAAGGACCAAAGAGGACTATGAAGATGGCTCAGTAGGCAAAAGCACTTGCTATGAAGACAGGAGGAAATAGGTTTGGATCCCTAGGACTCAGATAAAAGCCAGACTCACAGTACAATTTGTAATTTCAGTGCATCAAGGGGGAGATGGGAGGTAGAGCCAAGATCATTCTCGGAAGTTCAGGAACTATAAAGCGATTAAAAGACCCTGCCTCAAACAAAGCATAAAGCAAGGAACAAAGCTTGAACTGTCTGGTGGCCTCCACTAGCATTCCTATATTTATTCCATCTGAATGTATGCACTCACATACACACATGCACACACGCACGCACACACAAACCATATAAACATACAAAATAAGATAAAAGACAAAAGAAGTAACAAACATATATTTAGGGTCATAAAGTATACCTCCATAATGCAAACCTGAAGCGTATACAAATTTCACATAAGTGTCCCATCTTTCTATGAACTGAGGGAACTTACAGTATTTCTATTGATTGCGCTTATTTCTCCTATTTTCTTGGTTAAGAGTTGGGAATATGTCTGTAGATTGAGGTTGACATATATGAACATCTGTCTTCAGTTAATTAACTTAAACATTGATTCTCATTTGTTTGATGGGGAAGAAAAAATAACTGGGCTTCTAGGAAGTCCTCCAGGAACTTGTGAAAAGTGACAGCATTTCACACTGTTTCTTCTAATAACAACACAAGAAATCACCGTGCCTTTTCAATATCTAAGTCCTAATTCTTAGCAGCTCACTAAAAATAAAACAAGACAGGTTTATTTCTAGTTTTATTTCAATGTGACACCAGCTAGAGTCATTTTGGAAAAGGGAACCCTCTTGAAGAAATGCCCCACTCCAGATTGGCTTGGCCTGTGGTACATTTTCTTGATTGATGATGTGGAAGAATGTAGGCCATTGTGTTTGTTTAGAGGAGCAGCTGTGGGCTGGTGGTCCTAGGTCCTATGAGCCAGCCATAAGGAATAAGCCAATAAGCCACATGCCTCCAAGGCCTCTGAATTGGTTTCTGCCTCCAGGTTCCTGCCCTCTTTGAGTTCTTGACCTTACTTCTGTTGGTGACTGTGATGTGGAGCTGTAAGCTGAAATAAACCCTTTTCTCTCCATGCTGGTTTTGGTCATGGTGTTCGATAACAGCAACAGAAACCCTAAGACAGCATCTTCATTGGTAAAATGTCTACCTGAAGTCATGATGTGAAAATCAGATGAGCTTATGTATTTAAGGAGGTTAGTCAAACACGGCTTACTATGTAATTATTAGCTGATGTGACTATTCACACTGCTATGTTCTCGGTATCCCAAATAAAATAAAGCTCCACCCTCTCAGAGAATGTTGGCATTTCCATTCCCCGAAGTGATGGAGACCTGGTCCCTGCTTTACTATCTAATCTAGAGCAGCTGAGCCCTACTTAACCCCTACAGCCAGAGCACACAGGAAGAGAGGCTTATGTTCAGGAGTCTTGGTTTCAGGCATTTAATAGTTACTAGTCTGAACTCAGCAACCTATCAGCCTTGACCTTACATGGCTATGGTCAGTTCTTCCATTGTGCCCCAAGATGCAGTTATACTGACTACCTAAAGGAATGATGCTAAGGACAGCAACAAGCACTTGAATGATCTGCTTTCTTCTTTCCTATTGGGCAGTGATATAAAAATCTTTATCTAACAAGGCAGATTTTTCCCAGGTGAACTTTTGCCAAGAAGGCATGACTTCAGATAAGCTGGCCCTGCAGGCACCAGACAGAAGAGACCACTGCTGACCTTTTACCCAAGAGTAAGAAAGTTTGTTCTTCTCAAGTCCTGCGGGACCCAGGAACGGAAACACGCTCTGACACAAAGCATGTGCTGTCTTCATCTAGAAGACCTCTACGATTTGCAATTCTGCTGCTTAACATACTCACTAGAAGAACTTTACTCCTTGTTGATGCCCTGGTAAGAATCAGCCATATGTAGAGCTAAGTGTGGTGGCTCATGCCTGAAATTCCAGTACTTAAGGAGCTGGGAAAATGGCTCCGTGGGGAAAGGGTATATTGCAGAAGCCTAGGGACCGAGCCAAACATAGTGGTACCCGTGTGTAACCACAATTTGGGGTTGGGGCAAAGGCAGAAGGATTGCCCAGCCCTCACTAGCCAGTCCATCTAGCCAAAACAGTCAGAGACCCCGTTTCAAAAACTTTGGTGGGGAACAATAAAGACACCCCACATTGACCTCTGCCTTTTCACACATGGATCAGAGGAAGAGAGGTAGGGAGGAAGGAAGGGAGAGAGGGAGGGAGAGAGGGAGGAGGGAGAGAAAAAGAAAGAGAGACCTTTGTGAAAAACAAAGAAATATTTTGTGTTAGACATCTGACACATATAAAACTCAATATAATTTATTACTTTCCCAAAGGGGTTCACTGTGGATGTACAGAAACAATCAGAAGGAATTGATAGCAATTATTAACCTTAGTTTGTTTAATAACTTTATTCTGTTTCTTTTAAAACTCTGATAGTATCCGAGATGCTCTGAAATGGACAACCAGACCTGCTCCCAGCTGGATCCTGTAGAGGGACAGGGGTAAAGCTTCTGCCTTGTCCTGCAGTTTATCAAGAACATAGACCTGTAGACACATCCTGCGAATCCTGTGTCCCTTTCTCTTTTTGTCCAATTCTCAACCTAGGTACTAAAACGGAATGGTCACCCGCATTTTCTCCCTATAAGTAAACTACCTCCAAGATGGCATCCAGCAAAAGTGGAAACTGAGTCCTCTGACTCATTCAGTGACTGCATTCATTTCTGATGCTTGACTGGAACACACTTCAAAGCCAGAATCCATCTGGATTCTACTTCCTAGAGCTGGAGCTTCTCTGGATCTGAATTTAAAATGAGAAAAGTTGTATGGTTCTAACTGAACTAACCAAGTCTGTCCAGACAAAACACATTTTTCTTTCTGAATCACTGATAATTCCACCTACCCAGTAAGAAGACTTTGTCATCAAATGATAGACTGTGGAAGCATTGGGAATGTTGCGTATCTTCATACAGATGTTATGTGAGAGGATTTTCACTGGTTCCTGCTCTGTCTGGCATAGTCTACACAGCTCAATAAAAGTTAAGGTTCTTATGTTGATGCGTAGCTCTTCTCAGATGGTTACGTCCTTTTCTTCGGGATGTTATCTTGCGGCATACTATAATCTAGATGTGCTGGTTCCAGTTCAGTTTGGCGGTATGTGTCCTATGTGAACCCCCACCCCATTTTCACTTTGCTTTTAAACAAATAAATTATCAGAGACCCTAACCTTCTCAGAGTTTGGGATTTCAGAGCCTAACATTTATTTTCAAAGGATGAAATCATAATTTGGCTTATGAAATGACAAAATCCACGAGAGCTGTGGAAGCACCTCATCCCTTGCCCATACACACATAGGTCAAGAAATGGCCTCATCTCTATAGAAGAACCAGTAATTCTCCAAGTCTTCACATCCACGAAGTCCAGCTGGAAAATTAACAGCAACAACAACAACAAATGACTAGATTGTCTTATAGAACAGAACTGAGGACCCAGAAATGAACCCACACACCTATGGCCACTTGATCTTTGTCAAAGGAGCTAAAAGCATTCAGTGAAAAAAGGACAGATTTCAACAAATGGTGCTGGTTCAACTGGCAGTCAGCATGCAGAAGAATGAAAATCAGTCCCTTCCTATCTCCTTGTACAAAGCTGAAGTCCCAGTGGGTCAAAAATCTCCACATAAAACCAGGTAACTGAAACTATTAGAAGAGAAAGTGGGGAAGAGCTTTGAACACATAGGCACAGGGGGAAAACTCCTGAACAGAACACCAGTGGCTTATGCTCTAAGATCAAGAATTGACAAATGGGACTTAATGAAATGAAATTGCAATAATTCTGTAAGGCAAAGGACACTGTTAAGACAAAACAGCAGCTTACATATTGGGAAAAGATATTTACCAATTCTACATTTGATAGAAGGCTGGTATCCAATATACACAAAGAACTCAAAATGCTAGACTATAAAGAATCAAATATTCCTATTTAAAAATAGAATACAGAGCTAAACAAAGAATTCTCAGCTAAGGAACATCAAATGGCTGAAAAGCACCTAAATAAATGCTCAGCATCACTAATCATCAAGGAAATGCAAATCAAAATAATGCTAAGATTCCAACTCATACCAGTTAGAATGGCTGAGATAAAAAACTCAGGTGACAGCAGATGCTGGTGAGGATGTGGAGAAAGAGAAACACTTCTCCACTGTTGGTGGGGTTGTAAACTGGTACAACCGCTCTGGAAATCAGTCTGGTGATTCCTCAGAAAATTGGACATAGTACTACTACTATGAAGACCCAGTTATTCTACTCCTGGGCATATACTCCAAAGATGCTCCACCATGTTTATAGCAGCCTTATTTATCAGTCAGAAGCTGGAAAGAACCCAGATGTCCAACAACAGATGAATGAATACAGAAAGCATGGTGCATTTACACAATGGAGTACTACTCAGCTATTAGAAACAATGACTTCATGAAATTAGTAGGCAAATGGATGAAACTAGAGACTATCATCCTAAGTGAGGTAACCCAGTTACAAAGAACACACATGGTATGTACTCACTGATAAGTGGATACTAGCCCCAGGAAACTCTGAATACCCAAGAAACAATTCACAGACATTATGAAGCTCAAAAAGAAGGAAGGCCAAAATGGGTATGCCTCAGTCCTTCTTAGAAAAGAGGACAAAACTCTCATGAGAGAAAATGTAAGATCAAATAGAGGAACAGGGATTGAAGAAAAGGTCACTCAGAAGCTGCCTCACCTGGGGATCCACCACATATGCAGTCACCTAATCCAAGCACTATAGTTGATCCCAAAACGTACTTACTGGCAGGAATCAGACAGAGACGTCTTCTGAGACTATATCAGAGTCATATAGATACAGCTGAGCATGCTTGCAGCTAACCATCGGAATGAACTCAGGTACCTCAATGAGGTGCTAAATAAAGGACCTAAGGAGCTGAAAGGGGTTGCAACCTCATGGGAAGAACAACATTATCAACCAACAAAACCCTCCAAAACTCCCATGGAGTAAAACACCAACCTTTGTGCTCACTTTGAGAGACCTATTGATCCAGTTGCCTATGTAGCTAAAGATAGCAGTGTCTGGCATCAATGTGAGAAGAGACTTTTGTTCCAGAGAGGGCATGTTTTCCCAATGTAGAAGAATGCCAAGGCAATGGGGTGGAGAGGGGGATCAGAAGGGAGTGCACCTTTGTGAAGGCAACTGGAGGGGGAGGGGAGTGGGGCAGGGTAAATGGATAACATCTCAAATGTAAATACAGAGTATCTAATTTTTAAAAAGAGAAAAAAAGTTTAAAGTAAATTGTCTCTGTACTTTGTGGCAGATCATCTTATCTTGAAGACATGGTCAAATGCTGTCTAAGGTTTCAACATCAAGTCACATTAACTGCTATAAATTTTTTGTAGAGAACACATACAAAGTTGAGTCAGAAGAAGACAAAGTACATGAGCTTCCAAGGTCCTTACCAGGGGAGTCACATAGGACACAGAGCAGAAGGTAACATCATACGTGAAATGTTACCAATGAAGAGTTCCTTAGAGACTTGGTTGAGAATTATTTGGGGAGATGGTCACATGGGCATGTATCTACTTTCAGAATTTTCAGAAGGAAAGTAGGTACCCAGCATATGGTATTCATATAGTCTAGATCGGTGGTTTCCACCCTTCCTAATGCTGTGTCCCTTCAGTATAGTTCCTTATGCTGTGGTGACTTTCTAACCATAAGATTATTTCATTGAAACTTTGTAACTGTGAGTTTGCAACTGTTAAGAATTGTAATGTAGGATATCTGATATTTGACCCCTGCTGGGGTTGAGAATCGCTGGTCTACATACAGGACGCTACTTATCATTTAGAGCAATGAGAACCCTCCTGACATCCAGATGTTAGTCCAGGGCCAACAGTGCAAGTTGGTCTCTACACAAATAAGCAATTTCAAGCCTGCTGGATTAATACTTTCAGCTTTCATAGAAACCAAAACTCAAATTTGTAGCTAAGAATTGTTTTTTGATGGGTTGGAGAGGTGGCTCCTCAGTTAAGAATTCTTACCCAAGTTCGATTCCCAGTATCCATATCAGGTAGGTGGCTCAGAACCACCTGTAAGTTCAGCTTCCAGGGATCTGACACTTCCATCCTCTGTAGACACAACTTCCTTCACAAACACAGTTGTGAAAAACAAACATTTTTAAAAGACTAATGTCTAAATTCTTCTAAGAAGCATAAGTCAGATACCTTTATTCTCTGTACTTTCCCACAGTTGGGTTTTTTTGTTTGTTTTTTGGTTTTGTTTGTTTTTTGATTCTGGGAACTGAGCAAATAATCAGGTTCCTGAGGGCCAGCCTCTAAAAGCAATCAGACCAAGAAGGAAGATAAGTGGCACATAAGATGACGTCATAGTGTTGGTCTGTCCACTCCAACCCTTCTGGCCTCAGCTCCTGCCAGATAGCTTGACTACACTCCAATTGGCTGCCATAGTATTTCTCTACTACTATGAACTCCCCAGGGCTCTTCACCCAAAGCTCTTCCTACCACACCAACGGTTCTCTCCGAAGAGCCTGGCTGCCTGACCTCTGCTGACCTCTGTTAGCATTACACAGTAATGATAGATATCTGTCTTCTCCACTAGACTCTGAGCCTCAAACAATTTCTGGTATGTAGCAAAGAGTATTTACTGAATGAGCTAATATATCCTTCAATCTGATATCCTACCAGGGCTATTGTCCCTTTTATCACAAATATTCATAGTTCAATAAAAGTTTCAATGAACCGCCATTTTATTTTCAATTAAGATCAACCAGCCATACTGCATTAATATGTTAAACTAGAATCGAATGTGTGACTGTCAAACACTTTCAAAGACCTAAGCAATTCATACTCACATTCTACCAGCCATAATGCCTTGGTCTCAAGGAGAAGAGACCTATGCAGAATTTATCACTGGACTAAGCCAATACTTGATTAACACCATTATGACAAGAACAAGGTCAGATCCAACAGCTCCACATGGGATGCCTCTAGAAGTTTAACATGCATGGCCTGTACCCTGTGCATCGAGTGTCATCCCAAAGCTTGCTTTTAGTTCCTGGGTGCTCAGAGAGCGATCCTGGGGAACGTCTGATGGAGAAAGATAAAAACAAACAGACCCACCCACTCCTTACTTCCTCGAACCCCAAGCAAACAGCTGTGCTCAGTTGTGCGAAGCTGCATCTGCCCCTGGCAGGATCTGACAGGTGGGGTTACATTTCCTCCACACCCTTGGCTCCTGGCCACTCTTTGGTTCCTGTAGGAAACAACTGATCTTTACACTGGGCTCAAGTAACCAAGGCTAAGTCCCCAGTGGCTTTCCCTAAGGAATTCCAGGTATAGGTCAGGTTTTCCCTGTGGCCTGAAGAAAGCAGACAACGCTCTGGAAAACATAAACACAGTCCTAGAAACACACAAACATACACCCATGTGTACTTGGGTCTTTTCTAACTGCTTTTGGAAAAGAGTCACGCAGGTTCTTACAGCTTTCTGTTCATGAGGGTTTGACCACTTGAGTCTCCCTGGTCTCCTGTCAGAAAACTCAGAGGCTGCTAGCTACAATAGCACCTACTAAGCACAAGAAACCATACAGTGGGCAGACCAAAGTCAGCATGAAGTGGATGTCTAATCCTAGAATCTTAAACTCGATTCTAAAGATATGAAAAGGAACCTTAGTCTTTCTGTGTTTAAGACTCAATCATTTTGCCCAAAGGAAACTTATGTTCTGCATCTGAAATAGCAAATAAGAGCTGGAGGTATAGTTCCATGATACAGTGCCTAACTAGTATGTGGGCAGCCCCAACTTCAATGTTCATTCCAAATAAGTAAATATTTTCGCACACATGCACATATACTGTACACATAATCAGTTGAATAAGTAAAACAGAAAATAAAAAATAAAATGGCTTCGATGTGAGTCATATAAATTAAAGCATAGGGTCATCAGTTTTCAATGTGCCATTGTGATGGTTTGTATATGCCCAGCCCAGGGAGGGACACTATAAGAAGGGGTGGCCCTGTTAGAGTATGTGTGTCACTGTGGGTATGGGCTTAAGACCCTCATCCTAGCTGCCTGAAGTCAGCATTCTGCTAGCAGCCTTCAAAAGGATGCAGAACTCTCAGCTCCTCCTGCACCATGCCTGCCATGCTTCTGCCTTGATGACAATGGACTGCACCTCCGAACCTGTAGGCCAGCCCCAATTACATGCTGTTCTTTATAAGATTTGCTTTGGTCATGGTGTCTGTTCACAGCAGTAAAACCCTAACTAAGAGAGCCATATATCCTCAGGAGTAATCTTGAATTAAATAGTAGTATCTCCTATCTACACATAATAGTAACCAAAAAATAAATAAATAAATCTTTAAAACATGGTGCCTCATCTAGACCTACAAGTCCAAACAAGCATGCCGGCCAACCTCAAGTGCCTTCTCTGTGTTTTGGGGTGTGAACTCTCCTACAGAGACTTAGTCATTTCATTTATAATATTGGGAAACTTCTGTTAGTGCTTTGTGGGTTTTTAAGCCTGGTTTAACTTTTGGCTGTCACTTCACCACACTAGTAGCACCTCCACCAAAACCTAACTGCCTAAGTGTCAACTCTGTGGCCTCTCCACGTTCCCTTCTCAGGTACACCCCCCACCCCCACCCCCGTCTGTGTGCTTTTAAAGGTTGTACATATTGTCTTCCCCATTTTGTCCCCTTCCCAACCTGACAAAATGCCACTCACACAGATGTAGTTCATCCAAATGGTACAGGGAGTTGCCCTCCTCTGCAATCTCTCAATAAGCTGTGTTTGTTGTTACCGAAACATTCACCACCTTGTACCCCAACTATTGATTTACTAGTGTCAACCAAATGAACCAAAATAAGTCAAGAGAAATGGAAGAAGAGAACAGAGAGGAAAGGAGTGGAAGAAAGAGAGGGAAAAGGCAATCAGTAACGTCTAAACATGGAAACCTAAGTTCAGATTCCGGCACCCACATTAAAAAACACACACTTATAATTCCAGCACAGTGGAGACAGGAGGACCTGGTGCTTGCTGACCAGACAGTCCCATCTATGAGCTACAGGCTCAGTGAGAGAGTCTTCTCAGCAAATAAAGCAGAAATTATGGACACCTGATATCATCTGTGTGTGTCCATGTGCACACATATGAACATTCACACTCAGGAGAAAACAGAAGGACACTGACCTCCCTGCCCCCCTCTTGATTCTTTCCTTTCTCTTCCCTGTGTTGTCTCTTCCTTTTCTCTTGGTGGCTTTTGGTTGTTGGGGGTGACGACAAGAAAGTGATACTCATGCTATGTGCAAGATGCGGCATTACTTTAGTAAATTTTTATATCTTACACTAAGAGATTATGAAGAATTTTTTTAGGAAAGGAGACAGACCTGTCTTGAACAGACTAAGTTACTGCTCAATTGAGCAATTAGAAGAGGATCTAAAAGGTCATCCGAGTCCAAAGCCCAGTTTTATTCTTCTGCCACTAGGTTTTGTGGGGAACGTGGGCTTCCAGACTTACATTGACCATGAACACTAACCAGAAATACTTTCTCCATTATGACCCTACACATCAGAATCCCAGATCCTCACTGTTTATGGCTGTACCTAAAAAAATAGTCTGTTATTAACCAATCAGTTGACAAAGGTCCCAGGATTCTAGCAAGACCACAGTGATTACAAAGGTGATGTGGACTGTTTCTGAGGGCTCTCCTTCCAACTAGATAAGCAAGAGACTGACACTGAGTGTATATAACATTTGGTAAATAACATTTGTTGTAGGAACTAGAGTATGACTAAGCAGTTAAGAGTACTTGTGCTCTTGCAGAGAACCAAGGTTTTATTCCGAGTACCCACTTGGTGGCTTGCAACCACTTGTCACTCCAGTTCCAAAAGATCTGAGATCATCTTCTGACCCCCACAGGTACCAAGCACACAGGTACTAGACATGCATACATGCGGACAAAACACTCATACACATAAATAACAGTAAATAAGTATTAAATGGATGCCTGCTTATTACCACATTCTGGTTATTTTCTCTTCTAAAGACCATAAATGATACCATTTACTGAATGTAAACAGTACTAGTTTTTAACACTGTAAGCACTGCACATAAATCACTGTTTTCTAGAGCAGTCTGATCCTTTTAAAATGTTTGTTTAATTTGAGATGGGCATGCATACCACGGCACATATAAGGAGGTCAGAGGATCAGGATCAGTTCCTTTCCTCTACCGTGTGGGTCCCTAGGATCAAACTCAGGCTGTCAGGCTTGACAGCAGACTGTACCTGCTGAGTCATCTCCAAAGGCCCAGGACTGATCCTTAAGTTGGCTTCCAAGCTGCTGACCTATTGCTGTGTTAGTTTGTTGCCCCCTAGAAACTCCCTGAACCACTTAATCCCCATTATTATTTCCTTTCTATGGAAAAAATCTCTCAAATGTTTGCAACACGCCCTTTTTCAGATATTCCTTTGTGTAGTCTTCACATGTGCAAGCTAAAAGCCCTATGAGTTCTGCATCGAGAACTCCGTATGTAACCTCCTGCACTCGTGAGCAAGTTGACAGGGTGCCATTAGGACACAGGTAGGTACCGAGTACTTTGAATTGTCTAATGATCCAAACCATGGGCTCTGAGGTCAGATGCCTGAGGTCAAATTGCTGCTGTTTCTCTTGTTAGCTATATGACCATGAACAACTTCTCTGAGCCTCAATTTCCCGTGAGTGAAACAAAACGATACTATCAGTAACAAACTGGTTTAATAATTAACAAACGTATAATGTCTGTAGGTCCAGTGTTTAGAATGATACCTGATACAAAATAAGTGCTCAATAAAGTTTGGATGCACTCTCATCCTCTGCTCTCTAGCATTCTAAAGCCATCAGAGATGATGTATTCTGTGGCATCAGCAACCGATCACATCCCTGCTCAGGTGAAATGCATCTAGAGTAAATGGGAACGACTCCCACATAACCAGTGACGAAGGCTTGAACACGGAGGTGCACAGACTTACTAAACTTGCTGATGAGTATCTGCGAACACATCAGACAGAAACTAGTTAAACCAGAAATAGGCCCAGGTAGTTATGAAGCAGCAAGTCTTTAAATGATGACTCTTGGCCGGCCACTGAGCAAGGGCATCTGTTTTGGCTAATTTTTATTAAATATACAAACTTATCCAGGTCTCTGCAAGCTCAAGAGGCAGATGGGACCATAGCCATGTTAGGAACACATGAAGATTATGAAGTTAGGATTTGGAAACAATAAGATGAGTTCTCTGAACATGCTCTCGATGACAAAACTTAACCAACCTTAATGTACATTTAAAAGCATCAAACTGTACTTCCAAAATTTAAATGACTAGTTTAAAACCAACAGTGGTAATGAATCTGCTATAAAGAATCCAACTTGCCACATCTACCTTCTTTGCAGTGCAGATCACTGGCAGGGAGACCAGAGCACAATTCTGACTGAACAGCTTCTTCTGCAGCTCATGCCCTCAGCCTTGCAGCCCTGTGTTTTAACCAAGTGACTCAGTCAGTGGCAGGAAAGCCCAGGCGCCTGTGGCCATGAGTAATGACAGCGTCAAACACATCTGTCTGCTCCGAGCTGATGGTGTCAGCTCAGTCCTGTAAAGAATGTCACAGTAAAACAATGCTCCCATGAGGGGAAAAAGAAGAGCCTGTTTGCCCGGAGCCAAGTTATGCCTTTCTTTCTCCTCTACTCAGATGTGTGTGGAATTGCTCGCAAGGTCCTTCTGAGTGTGCATGTGGGCCACACTCTTGTGCTTCCACACATTCTGGGGCTCTACTCTAGGCCCCTGTGCTTGCTGAGCAAGAACTTTACCTCTGAGACCCATGGTCATTCCCACAACTAGTTCTGGGTAAATTTATAGAAAGTAGACTCTGGAATATGAAGCCAAATCTATGTCTATTAGCAGCTACCGAGAATGAATAAGGTGTGCTGTAAGGGGTTGGGCAGATGCTCAGAGGTAATACTGTCTTATAATCATGAGGACCAGAGTTAGGATGCTCAGAACCTACATAAATGCTGCGTGGGTACTAGACTCCGAAGCAAGAGAGAACGGAATCTCGGGCACCAGCTGGCTAGTGAGGCGAGTCATGTCTGGAAGTGCTCAGTTTGATTAGAGACCATGCCTCCTTCAGGACAGTGAAAGAGTTATTTAGCGTGTTTCCTGACATCAACATCAGGTCCCCACATGCATGTACTCTCACATATGTGTGACACACATATACACTGTGGGGTAAGAGATCCTTTCATTTTATCGTGTTTTCTCTCAATCATTGATGAGAGACAACATCTATGAATGTGTTTCTGGTTTACATTAAAAAGAAGTCATTGTGACTATCAGAGGGGCAAGGCACCATGTATCAGCGGTGATTCATACTTTCATTTGTTAATCTACCGTTTAACTTAAAATACTTCACTAGGTTTCTAAGAAGTGCCAGACTTGGGGTGCAGGGTTGAGGAGCACAGCCTGAACCCTCAGGGCCTCAGACATCCCTACATTGGTCTTTATACCCCTGTGCTGACCACACTTGTGTTGTCTCTCCTGTCTTCTGTAGCCTCTTTCCACTCTGCCCAGCGCGGCCTAGTCAAGTAGGGTCATGTGCTTCTCCCACAGTCAGCAAAAGTTCTACCACATGGCCAAGTGCCCAGCGGGCACTGCGGAAAAAGAAGGTATTTAGTAACTTAGCAGCAATACTTAATGAACCACGTGAGTTTATTGTGATTTTTTTAAAATACCCTGCTTTTATTAAATCTCTATATACCTTCTGTTCCAAAACTTATTTCCAAAACTGTTCTCTCTTCTCAACATTCTAAGTGGTTCATTAATAACTAATAATTAATAATAGTTTATTAATAAGCTAATAGCTAACAATTAAGTAACTAAAAACAACTGCCCCCTAAACATTGTGTGAGGGACAGCCAGATAAGGACCATCACAAACAAAGGTGTCACCAAAAGCTCAAAGCAACAGAGAGTAGGGTCATTTTCTCACTACCTGAGTCATTTGGGACATGTGCAGAAAATAACCCAGAATCAAATCTTTAAGATTGCAAGAAATCTCATCCAGCCCAGTTCCCTAACTGTCTGAGAAGCCTGTATCCAGAAGGAAGGAGAAAGTCCAGTTTGTACCAGTTGCCTTTTGTGAGAATAGCCCAGCCACCAGTTTCCGCCCCCCGCAACAGGTCCATTTGTCTGTCTCCACAGTCTGTCAAAGGATACGGTGAATGCCCTGAGAAAGCCCCTCTTGAGGTTATAGCTCATGGCCCCCAGTCGTCACCAATGTGCCCCTGCCCTTCAAGCTGTTCTTACTGTTTCTGCCTAGCATAGCTCTGCCTGGCGTAGACAGCTCTCAGAATGTCCTTGAGGGTCAAGTCTGCCTTCACAGTGTAAAACAAAGGGGGCTACTCACTTCTGATCTCGTCTTTAAGATCAAGAACTATTAGCCACCAAACAACCATGGATCCTCAACCTTAAAACAAAAAGAAAAGAAGGAAGGAGAAGAGATGAAAAGAGGAGAAGGGAGGGGACAAGAGGGAAGAAGGGAGGGGAGGGGAGGGGAGGGAAGGAGGGAGGGGAGGGGAGGGAGGAAGGGAGGGGAGGGGAGGGGAGGGAAGGGAGGAGGGGAGGGGAGGGAAGGAGGGAGGGGAGGGGAGGGAGGAAGGGAGGGGAGGGAAGGGAGGAGGGGAGGAGGGGAGGGGAGGGAGGAAGGGAGGGGAGGGGAGGGGAGGAAAGGGAGGGGGGAGGGGAGGGGACAGGAGAGAAGAAGGGAGAGGAGGGAAGGGGAGGGAAGAAGGGAGGGGAGGGGAGGGAAGGAGGGAGGGAAGGGGAGGGGAGGGAGGAAGGGAGGGGACAGGAGGGGACAGGAGGGAAGAGGGGAGGGGAGGGGACAGGAGAGAAGAAGGGAGGGGAGGGGAGGGAAGGAGGGAGGGGAGGGGAGGGGAGGGAAGGAGGGAGGGGAGGGAGGAAGGGAGGGGAGGGGAGGGGAGGGAAGGAGGGAGGGGAGGGGACAGGAGAGAAGAAGGGAGGAGAGGGGACAGGAGAGAAGAAGGGAGGAGAGGGGACAGGAGAGAAGAAGGGAGGGGAGGGGAGGGAAGGGAAGAAGGGAGGGGAGGGAAGGAGGGAGGGGAGGGGAGGGAAGGAGGGAGAGGAGGGAAGAAGGGAGGGGAGGGGAGGGAAGGAGGGAGGGGAGGGGAGGGAAGGAGGGAGGGGAGGGGAGGGAAGGAGGGAGGGGAGGGGAGGGAAGAAGGGAGAGGAGGGGAGGGGAGGGAAGAATGGAAGGGAGGGCTGGGGAGGGAAGAAATATGGACTTGAGTTCCATAAAACATTTATACTATAATTAAGTCCTATTGAGTCCAAAGTTGGATCCTCCTGAATCGTGAAGTTTGACAAAGCTTTTGAACTTTTTATGTTTAAATATGTCAATTGCATGCATACTTTTGTACAACTTGAGTAATTAATAACTAACATGTAACACGTGGTTGTCATGACTAACTGACAGAGGAAAGTAGTAATACAGTTTGGTTCAGAAATGTCCCCTGAAGGTACTGAGTGCTTGGTGACACCGGGACATATTGGAACTTTAGGAAGGATGAGAGACCATAGGCACAGCTCTGTGGAGAAGACTGCAGAGGGGCTAACGGGGGGCACTGGCTGCTCCTCCACAGGACCCCAACTCATGTGACAGTACACAGCCATCCGCAACTCCATTTCATGGGATGTGACACCAAGGGCACCACTCCTGTGCATGTAAAACACTCGAATACATTAAAATTAATTACAAGAGCAGGGAGAGAGGGGGGAGGGAGAGTGCAGTAAAAACACTCCCCTTCCAGCAGATTCTGGTTTGGCTCCCAGCACCCACATGTTGGCTCGAAATATTCCGAAATTCCGATCCCAGATGGTCTGACCCCGATTCTGGCCCCTATGACCATTCCATGCATGCGGTGCGAAGGTCTACATGCCAGCAAGACACCCACCCATAAAATCAAAGTAAGATATCTTCTTTTAATCTTTATTTTTATGAGGAAGTGGCCGATGGTACTTTAAGACCTGAAAGGTGTTCACCTGCAGGGGAAATTGAGGTCCCAACGCCTTCTCCTCCGTGTACCATCATGCACTGCCTTGCCGCAGGCTTTGAAGCAACATGGGACTAAACCACAAGCCAAACAAACGTTTCACCCACTGATCATCCAGGGAGCTTTGTCGGGATGACAAAAATCTGACTATCATAAGGAGGTCACCACCTCCAATTTACAGGAGAAACTGGCTCAGGGAGGCTAGTGCTGGCATCGTTGGCTTGGATTTTAGGTCCCGGGCTGCCCCTCCCCCTCTGCTTCACTGCCCTGTAGGCAGCAGACCATTCTTCACAAGGTGTTCATTCATTCATTCATTCATTCCACAGACGTTTGTTGAGAAAAGCCTGGACCCAGCCTCTTAAGGGACAGAGCAATCATTCACAAACCAACGGTCAGGTCTAACGGATCAGGCTTAGACAACCAATCTTTCATTAGACCCCAAACATTTCTAGCATAAAGCAAACAGCACTCCTGCCCCACCAAGCAGGAGCCGCTGAGTGGATCAGGCAGGCTTTCTGGAACAGGGCTACTGAGAGAGAGGTGCTGTCAGTCTCCGGTTCTCCCAGAATGATGGACATTCCTGACCATACATGCTATTGCTTCCTTCCTTCCTTCCTTCCTTCCTTCCTTCCTTCCTTCCTTCCTTGCTTGCTTGCCTTTTACCTGCCCTGGCTGGTCTTTACAGAAGAGCACAAAGTAGAAAGGTTTTACAATTAGAAACCAGGTTTTGATCCCAACTGCACTGGCGAGTAACTGTGTTGGGATAAGAGAATCCATCTTTCTGAGCCTCAGCATCTCAATTATAAGAAGAAGTATAGAGGGTACCAACCTTGTGAGGCTCTGTGGGATATTAGGAACACATTATATAGAGAACAGTGCCTGGCCCATAATAAATGTCTGGTAAAGATGAATCAGCATCGCCCCTCCATCCTCACTGGACCACTCTTCTCCTTCCTGGACACTTTTAGTGGGTCCAAGAGTGTGATTTCAAATGTATGCCACTCCACGAATGATGGGGGAACAGAGATGGAAGAAGCTTGGGGGGCAGGTGCTAGAGAGCTCCAGAAACTGATTCAAGACCTCAACTGCTTTCGGCTAGCTTGCTTTGTCTGGCTTCTCCATCCTGCGGCCCGGGAGGGCTGTCAAAAGGAGAGAAAGTTGGACAGCAATTTGGACCCACCCAACCCTCCAGTTGTGTGTCTGAATCCCACCGGGCTTCCTCTGCACTGCACACTGCTGTTAGGCTGTAGGGTCAGAAAACTGTGATTCAGGGTGTGTCTAGGCTTCCCTCTGAACCTAGAGCCCGGAGCCCACAGCTTGGGGTTGTGGAGGCAGCTGGTTACATACCCCTGGTGAAAAATGAGAACTTTTCAAAGATGCAGGAAATGGAGCCCCTCAGAGCCAAAGGCGACTTATAAAGGGAGCAAAGGGGGGAAGGAAAAGAGAAGAGGCACGGTAGGCAGAGACCCAGTTCCTACGGCAGCTGGATGGAGTTTAGACCCTGGAACAAGCGGCTTTGCAGCTTGAAACTGGCAAATCCCACCATGTGACTTAGCGCGCTACGAAAAGAGGTTTGGTTGGGTGTAGAGGAAACTGGCCCAAAACAAACCTGCTAATTTTCAAACCAGAGTTCGCGGGTCCCTTAGCTGCCCCTCCCTTCGCTGCACCTGGGGAACGGTCCTCCTCTGCCAGTCCTCCCCGGAGCACCCAAGGGCGATTGCTCCGCTGGAGTCCGCGCCCCAGGTCTGGGGTCAAGCCTTCCGAGTACCGCCCCCCAGCCCCGTCGCGACCGCCTACCTGGTATCCCTAGCTTGGCGAGGGCAGCAGAAGTCACTCTTAACTAAAGGAGAAACTGAGGAAGGAAGCTTGTTGGTTGCCAACACCGGTGGTTCACGTTGTAGCGGTCAGAATAGCAAGGGCAACAAAATCTCTCTCTACACCAACTCCTCCAGCTACACCCGGACCCAGAGCGGGACCAGTAGGCAATCCGGGTGACACGGCCAGGGGGCAGAAAAGTCACACCCAGGCGCGCCCCTGCGGGAGCCCCGGCTGCCCGCTGTACCTCCTCTGCGCCGTCAGCCTCTCTGCCGCCCAGAGCTGGCAGCCGCTTGTGCCGCCCAGGTGTCGCCCGCCGCTCAGGGCGGGCAGGGGGAGGGCAGCTCAGGACCTTCCCGGAGCTCCGGCTCGCCCCGCCCGCCCTCGCCTGCGGGGCAGCCTCCTCTGCGCAGGTCCCTGCTCTTCTCTCTGGCCTCCTTCTCTATTTATCAGAGAAGCAACTGAGTTTTTATCCAAAAGGAGGGAGAAGGGGAGAGGAGAGAGAGAGAGAGACAGAGACAGAGAGACAGAGACAGAGAGACAGAGAGAGACACGGAGAGAGTCAGAGAATATTTAAAGCATCTACTAATACAGGGCCAACGAGTAAAAATATTTTCAGCACAATTAGAAAAACCTGAGATTCCTCATTCCATCTTCCATCGTGGAAGGAAAAAAAAAATCAACTCTCTTCTCCCTCCCCCTTTCCCCCTCCTCCTCTTGGTGTGTGTGTGTGTGTGTGTGTGTGTGTGTGTGTGTGTGTGATAGAGTTGTACATGGGTAAACAGTAAATGCCGTGTGTCTGGACCTCCAGAGTGAAAGAGGGCAGGCCTCAAAGCTCTGGCCAAGGCGGGTACACCTTTAAGGCAAAAGTCCAGCGACAGTGTAAGTGTCGGCGAATAGGGTTAACTCAAGCAAACTTCTGGACTTCTCTTCCCTCTTCATGTCCAGAATTAGTCCGTCCAGCTGAGGCTGGATCAGGTCTGTCTTTGGTTCTTCTCCCAGACTTACAAAAAAAAAAAAAAAAAAAAAAAAAAAGTTCGTAGGCAACAGCCTCATTGTGTCGCAACTCACAGCTCCACACGGCCTGTGAAGTTCCCTTAACCTCCGAGAGACCCCGCACTCAGATAAAACTGGATCCTCGGCTTAGGTGGAAGAAAGAATGTCAAGGTGAAGCGGGGGTTGTTAAAGATAGAACCACACACAAAGAAAGAATAAAGCACACCTGACCCGTGGGCTTCTCAAAAAGGAGGCTTGGTTAAGCATCAGTGACTCTATAGGATTGTGGGGGGTTTTGAAATTTTACCGTGAGGTTTCCAAGGGACTCTCCTCCACTCCGTGAAGCAGCGCTTGACTCTCGGCAGAGCGACCCTAGGCTGCCATGTCCCATAACTTTCCCCGTGTTCCCACCATGCTTCAGTTCTATCGTGGGCTCCAAACAGACCTGGAAGTCCTTGAACTGTAGCTGTTTAAGGAGCATGTTCTGACTCTTTTCCCCAAGTTTGAAGCGTTTCATGGGTCCTGTGAGAGAGCATTTAGCTTCCAAAAGAGGAACCTAAACTGCTCACTTTGCCTTTAAAGAGGCTACTTTATAAATAATTTCAACTTTGGATAAGTGATATACTGGGTATGCAAAAGTACCACCACACGTTAAGATTGTCACCATAAATGATTAAGTACACATGGGACCAAGGTAGTTTGTTTTGAAAAACAAATGGGCCCAGTTAGGTCAGCTAGAAGGGATGAAAAATAAAACCTGTTGGAAATGTACGGATGCTTGTCATAGTGCCACAGTGACAGCCAGGCAGACAGGAGGCTGAGGAGCCGGAAGAGGCCGTGTCTCCCCCTCGAGGGAAGCAGGCTGTATCCTGTTGGCGATAGCTGCTGTGAAGGATTTGAATGGAGGCTGTGGCAAGACGTATTCAGTATCTCACTTCCGTGGCTGATAGCACCTGCCTCGGCTAGTGTCTTCCCGTCCCCAGACCTGGGGGGCCGCAGACTGCTGCCCACCTGTAGAAACTTTGTGACATTTTGTACAGGTCACTGAAGAAACTCAACCCCACTATGTCCAGTGTCAAATTTTCTCAAATACTCAACCGATGGCACCTGCCACACCTCAGAAGGGTTAGTGGAGGAGGCCAGAAAGATTAACAACACTGGCTGCTCGTCAGAGGACCCAGGTTTGATTCCCGGAACCTACTTTACAGTTCGCAACCATCTGTAACTCCAGTTCCAGGAAATTAGATGGGAATTAGACGCCCTCTTCTGGTCTCCACGGGCAGCAGGCAAGAGAGCAAGGCACACATACACATGCAGGCAAAATATCCATCCACATAAAGTAACAGGACACATGCTAAGGAAGTTGTGTTACAAGAAAGGTGGAGAACAAGCTCAGTATAGAGAAGACTGAATGTTCAGACTTTGCTCCAGGTTCCCCAGGGAACCGACTGGGTCCCTTTGAACCACGCATTCAACCTCTGATGACGTGCAACCTTCTATCACATACAAATGATGACATTGCCTGAGCTGTGCAAAGGAGACAGCGCTGTAACACTCTTAGTCCTCTCGGTCAGTGCTGGTTAGCAGCCTGATAGTGTTTAGGAGGGAGTTCCTGTAGTTCCTAGAAAACAAAGTCGAATTGTTGAAGCCTAGCACTGCAGCAGCCATTTTGTCCCATGCCAGCCAGCCCTTTCATACTGCTATTGTAACGTGTCTGCCAGTCACTGACTCAGACCAGGGTCATGCCGACCACATACCTGTTATGTTCTATGTGTTCTGAGGTTTGTTAATCTTAAGAAATTCAACAATCGTAAGCTCTGCTGAGGACCAATCAGAATAAAGGTCAGTTAGAACTGTCTAGCTAGCCAAAATAGCTTGAGTCAGAGCAAACCACCAGGCAGCACTTCCCGCACCTGCATATGAGCTCCTTGTGGTTTTCTCCTTTATAAGTCAGCCCTGAAAAAAGTTCGGGGTCATAGCCTAACTCTTAGCTACAGCCCTGATTGATCAGTCTTGAGCTGTACCTTCAATAAACCACCCCTGTCTGGCTGAGACTGATGTTCATGTGGTTTGTGGGGCGACTCCCGGACCCCAACATAACTTAACAGTGATACATAGAGACAGGAAAATGTGATCCCAGAGAAACAAGCTAAGACTAAGTGTAGAGGTTGGTGTTATTCTCCACGCAGAGTGCAGTGTGGTGCAAGTGGGCTTAGACATTTTAGGCAGAACACGGCTGTGGAGGATTTGTCCATTTGCCTGTGGTTACTGAACAAGGATAAAACATGGCGTCTATTATCGTAACTTATTCCTCTGGCACAACTGTCATCTCAGAGGCACAATAAGCTCACCCGTTCTAGCTCTGTCTAAACGCTGGCTGGCTGGTTCAACTCAGCTGTTCTCGGTCAAACTCCTCTCCAAGCTGACTGATTCAGTCTGGCTGCGCTCAGCTTCTCACTGAACTGCTCTGGCCTCAATAACTCCGGCAATTCATTCTTATCTTCCGATTCCTTTTTTTTTTTTTTTTTTTTTTTTTGATTTTGCATTTTTTTATTTTAACTCTTTTTGGATATATTTTATTTGCATTTTAAATGTTATCCATTTCCAGTTCCCCCTCCATAAACTCTCTATCCCATCCTCTCTCCCCCTGCTTGTATGAGGGTACCTCCAGCCAAACACCCCCTCCACCTCCCCGCTCTCACAGTCCCCTACACTGGGGCATCGAACCTTGGCAGAACCAAGAGTGTCTCTTCCCATTGATGCCCAACAAGGCCATCCTCAACCATATTCAACTGGAGCCATGGGTCCATCCATTTGTACTCTTTGGTTGGTGGTTTAGTCCCTGGGAGCTCTGGTTGATTGGTATTGTTGTTCTTATGGGGTTTCAAACCCTTCAGCTCCTTCAATTCTTTCTCTAACGCCTCCATAGGGAACCTCATTCTCAGTTCAATGATTGGCTGTGAGCATCTGCCTCTGTGTTTGTCATGAATACCTTGGTGTGATTCTGGCTTCTATTTTGTGGCTTCAAATGCTTCTACTAACCTGCACTGAACAGACAAATGAACTCAACTCCCCAGTACTGCACTCACTGTACCAACTCCACTTCACTGAACATAGTCAACTGAGCAGAACTCAGAGACCTGTTGCCTCTGTCTCCTGGGACTCCAGGTATGTTGTATTCCAGCTGGACCCCACAGACCTAAAGCTCTTTGGATATGATCCAGCCATGTTGCTGGATTAAAATTCCTCTACTGGCATCCCTGTGGAACTAAAGCAAAACAAGGCATTGATTTCAGGATCTTACATGACACTGGACAGCTGCCTTCCTAGAAAGGTACTGCTTACAGTGAGAATCTGAGATTTAGTCCCTAACGTCACTCAGCTGCGGCTTTTTGGATTTGTGGACTCAGTGCTGAACTAAGTTTTGTCAGCTAGAGTAGGTAAATACTTACTGACTAAATTCCTTCCAGTGTGAAACAGTCTTCCCTCGAATTCTAACACAAGGAGCCACCAGGGTCTAGAGAAATGGTCACCATATTTTTCTCTCCTGACTTTACTTCTTGCAACCTCTCTGACTCTGAGGCACATTCCCCCAAGCATTTTCTTGGCATTGGCTTCCTTTTGTTCTGACAGTTGGCTGTCATAGAATCTCTCACTGCTGGGCTGGGATGATGGATGGCTCAGTGGATAAAACACTTGCTATACAAGTGTGAGTCCCTGAGTTCAAATCTCCAGGACCCTGGTGAAGGCAGATAAAAAGACCCTGCCTCAAATATGGTAGAAGATGAAGACTGAGACCTGATGTTGTCTTCTGGTTTCACACACATGCTGTGACAGGCACACACCTGTGCACATTCACACGTATGCAACACGCATGCATAACACACATGCAGACATGTACACACATGGGCAACACACATGCACAAATGTACACACACATGTGCAACACATATGCACAACACACATGCACACATGTACACACATACATATTCTACACAAATACACAAGGATGATATCTTTTAAAGCTCATTCACTTAAAGGGCCATCTCTCTCTTGTTTTATCCCACTACTACTATCCTTTCTGATACTCCATCGCTATCAAAAGTAACGTGGACAGTATAAGTACTCGGTAGATGCTTATTAAATTGTATTGGCAGACAAGAATCTCATAGAAGATGCATTACAGAGGGCAGCAACTTTGGCAAAGGAGAAGTAAGAGCTGTCCTCTGAGAGATGGACATGAGCTTGCTTTGTGTTGTGTAGATTTATAACATCTCACCCACTAAAAGCTCTAAATGCTGCATAATCACATCTGGTGTGGAATGGTGTATGATTACTCATAGCAGGGGTATCAAATGTACAGCATTTAGAAGAAGTTTAGTCATGGTTCTGGGTCACCAAAGCAAGAATTTGGTTTTCTAAGTACTTTGTAAATGTTACACATCTTTTAAAACTTTTGAAACACAAAACTTTGTCCTTGAATCACATTGTGTTAGCAATCTCTCTGCAGCTTCTAATAAAGTTTGGCATCTGCCACTATGGGCCTTTGCATTTTTCAAAAACCTTTCACTTTATTATGCTGTTTGGTCTTCCCATCAACCCTGAGAAGCACTAAGGTCAGCTGTTACTCTCTGCATGTTGTGGATGGAGACAGGAAGGACTTGAAAGGACCAGACCTTCTGGCCTCAGCCAAATGCAAAGAAGGCATCAAGTTCCAGGGACCTACTATACAACAGATGCTCTGATGTCCACGGACACTGGAGCATCATTATTTCTCATCTTCCTGAGCAATGACCATATGCAGATGCACACTGATTTATAGTCACGTGTGTGTACATATATATACATATATATACATATATATACATATATATATATAGTGCCTTCATGATTGTTGTCTCTCAAATGTGCAAATGACGATTATTTATGACTCCAACGATCTTTATCTAACATCCATCACACGTTCTTCAGTCTTTAGATTTACTGTATCTGTGGTTTTATTGATAGTGTGCATGCGTGCATGCATACGAGCGTGTTGCTGGCAGTTGTGATCCTGTGGGTGCTGGGTGTGAGCGCTGGGAATCAAACTGACCTCCTCTCCAAGGGCAGCCAATGCTTGGAACTACATTACTACGACTATTCCACCAGAAGCTCTGAGCCTATTCAATAGCTCCTCCCTGTGCCCCACCCCCCACCATACCTCTAACCTCACACAGATGGCTCTGAGACTCCACCAGGGTCAGGGCTATCTTTTCTGGTACACTACAGTACCTGGCCCATCCTTCCTCTTCCTGGTATTTTCAGCATGTCACCCTCCAGTCCTGACACCCAACAGCCATCTCCCTCCAGCTGTCTCTGCCTTCTTGTCCTCAGGCCCCAGAGTAGTTCCAGTTTAAACAATGTGTAATAATGTGTTCTCTCTTGTGATGGCACCTAATCACAGTGACTGAGCGCCTCAGCTCCAAATGTCATCAACTACCCAAAGGTTTTCAGTTAATGTCTACACGTCTGTGTGTAGCATGTGCATGTGCCTGACATCAGATCGCTCTGGAACTACATGTTAGTATGGCATGTGGCTGGCATCAGATCACTCTAGAACTACATGTCAGTGTGTGGTATGTGCATGTGCCTGACATCAGATCGCTCTGGAACTGGAATTGGCAGTTGTGCGCCTGCCAATGTGGGTACTGGGAGCTGAACTCTAGACCCCTTGCAAGAGTGGCGCACACTCTAACTCCTGAGCCGTCTGCATCCCTTCTCTGCCCTATTTTTTGAGACAGGTTCTCACTTTGAATTTGAAGCTCACCTTTTGAGCTGGCTGAGCTAGCCACTGAGCCTTGTCTTCACAAAGCCTAGCTCTGGGGTTAGGTGCCACCTGCACACCAGCTTTTACAAGGATGCTGGAAGCCAAGCTAGGACCTCATGCGAGTGCCGAAGGCCGGTTACCTGATGAGGCGTCTCCTTCACTTTCTTCTTCTCGGTGCTTCGCCCCGTCTCTCCATTTTCAGCTGCCCTATCACTCCTCCTGTGAAGGTCCTGTGCCCTCCTTTTCTTGCTCTCTCTAGAGCAGTCTCTATTTTCTTACCCTGACTCTTCTTCACCAGGTCACCCAGATACAGTTTCCAGCCTGCCTTCTAACCCAGATGTTCTCCGCAGCCCCTCCCCCCAGCACAAAGCAATCGAGTGACCATGAACTTCCAGAGTAGATCAAAACTTAATTTCATCCCTAATTTATTGCCTGTCCGTCCTTCTGTACCAATCACACACTCGCTTGGAAGTGTATGTGACACAGCACCGTGTGTACTGGACCATGAAAAGTTAAAAGTGAACCCACCCGCACAGCGAACATACTTTGTCTCTTTGACAGCCAAACCCCTGAAGCAGTGACTTTGTTTTCTGACAAAGAGGAAGCATTACGTGTTTCTTACATGCAGATCCTCTAACGCCTGAAACAAAGGGACTGTCACCGTAAGTGTGACATCAGAGAACTGTACTACTGCCTGTGCCATCCACGGCAAAGGTGAAGATTCTTGGCTTTGTGTGGACACCTGGCTTGGTAGACAGTTGCTACCAAAGGAAAGTTTCTTCCTGACCGCACTGGAGCAACAGTGGGAACCTGTTAGACAAGGCAACTACTGGCTCTGCCACGGCCACACCAAAACCCAGTCTAAGAAGAAGCCATGCAGGCTGGGTTTCTACAGCCTTCCAGGAGATTCTAGGGCACACTGGAACTTGAGAGCCGTTGAAGTAAGGAAAACAGTTGACACTGAGGAATGGAGGGGTAGCCGAAGACTGCTTAGCTAATGCTGTGTGTGGATACACTTTGATTGTATTTCCTGTTTCCTCAGCACTGGTTAGAGCCCATGGATGACAGACATTACTGTTGGCACCAGGTCTAGGACATCAGTGTTGAGCTGGGTCTCTTGCCAAACATCAGCTTGAGTTCACAAGAGTCCTAGACATTTGAAGATGTGTCTGTCTGCTGAGTTTGAAGAGCAAATTCGTTGACCCATTTATAGATGAGAAGATACAGAGTCAAAGAGGTCACAGAACTCGCAAGTAGCCAAAGTGGCATCTACACCTTGATCGGTTTGTTCCCAAAGTCGGTACTTTTTCTGATGGTGCCAGGGGCCAATCACAAGCTCTTGCTCGTGCTAAGCATGCTGGCACTGGCCATTTTCCTAACCCCAGTCTCAGCTTCCCAGTAGTCTTGTCTGTGAGTTTCAGAGCCAAGCAGACAGCCAGGTCACTTAGGTGTGGGATGAATACTGCCGGGCAAGCCCTGGCTTAGAGTTCACGGTGTGCCCCAGCCCCGCCGGGCTTGCGCATCTATAACACCACTCTTTCCTAACTGTCTTGTCCCTTTACCTCCTCAGCACGAAGAGCCAACGCCGAAACCTTAAACCCCTGATCTTCTTCGGCCATCCTCCTCACTGTGGCCCTCTCCAAACTAGATAAACACCTTTGCTTCCCTGGATCTGGGGGTCAAGAAATGGCTGCAGCTTCTCTCGTGTTTGATTTCCACACCAAAACACCAGTCTAGACCCTAGAAGTAGTTCAGCTGCGAGCCAGCTAATAGCAGAGGTGAGGGGGGTCCCAGGGAGATTCGTGTCTGCATGAAGGAGCGAAGACTGACAAAGATAGTCCAAAGCTCTTGGCAGAAAGAAAAGCCACCATGAGGAAGGACACATTAAGGGAGCACCACGGGAGATGGACGTAAAGTCCCCAGCACCAGACATGGAGGTGCCACCCAATTACAGGACTTGAGAGCCTGGAGACCACGTGAGGCTGAGGACTGGCCTGCCCTCCTTGTGGCTCCATCTTGGAATGGAATTGCCCTTATATCCGTCTGACCCACCCAGCTGCTATTCTCTGGATGCCCTCGCCCACTCACTCTGCAAACATTAAAACTAGAGTACAAACCCCACAGAGACCAAAGCATTGTCAGCTTTATCGTTTAAAGGTTACCTCCCACAAAAAGTCTGACACAAATTTATTCTACTCGTGATATATTACCCGTAACTATACACCATATACTAAGTACATATAATTAGATGAATAAATGAATACTTAAGTTAGTAACCTAGATAAATAGCTATGAATAGGAAGTATGGGATGTTTAAAGTTTTCCCAAACCTTAAAGTTGTCTCTTAGATAAAGTGATAGAGTTTTATAATTCAGACAAGTCCCCCAAAAGAAAATACTGATACAAAACATTAAGGTTTTACTCTGCTCTGTGTCTTAGGGCACTGACTCAAGTAACACCCCTAAGATTTCAAAGTATATTAAGTTCTACATAATCCCCAGCTGATCTCTCCGCGGTTGGCTGAGTGACACTGTGGCCCATCCGGCTGACACTCCAGCTCCCACATTCGCACTACACAAGTGATTCTGGGATTGTAAAGAAAGCGCAAGAACCCCAAGGCCACCTCTGACTCCAAACTAAAGGAAACCACTGTCATCATGCTGCTAAGAGAATACAAGAGTACAAACAAGTCTCCAAGACTTGAGAGCTCATGTCGCTCATAATGTAGCTAAAAAACTAATAGTGCCTCCGAACAGGGCCTCCTGGGACCTCACTGATGCGTGGTCCGAGTAGGATCAGAACGGCTCTCGGGTAGAGGGTCTGCAGGAATGTCAAACTGGGGCTGGGGGCTGGGCAGATGACACTAGAGATTGGGCATATGAGAGGAGGGATAGGGAAGGGACGAGAGGAGAGGGAAGGGGAGGGAAGAGAGACATGAAAAGGAACAGGCATCCTTGAAAACACACACTGTTTACAAAAGACTGCCTGAGGTCTGGTTTCTGATCATCCTTTTGAGAGATGATGGCACTGGGAACTGTCTCCCTGAGTCTGGTTGCCGAACTTTCCAGAACTCACACATAATTAGTAGTCTCAGATTGCCAAGGTTTGCACAGATCCCAACCATGCCGTGGTTGGTGAGACCTGCCAATGGTGTGTATTAGCTATTTCTTTTTTTTTCCTGCTTATGATAAAGCCGCAGATATTCAGCCTTATTCTTGTCCCCTGGAGAATTCCTAATATCGAATGATACAATGGGAGGTGAGCTCTCCACTTACTGGAAGCAAGCCTTGAGTGTTAGGGGACGACGGGACAGAGCAGCCACCTCCATACCCATCCCCCATGGCTCTTAGAAATGACCCCAAGCCTCTAGGTACCTGTGAGCACCCTGCCCACAGCTCCAGGGGACCACATGCAGCCAAGAATAGCTGTGAGGCTCAGCACAAAACATTGTGAGGTGTGTGTGTGTGTGTGTGTGTGTGTGTGTGTGTGTGTGTGTGTGCTCCCACAGTTACTTTTTGCAACTCAACTGTGCATGTCACCAGTGTGAACACTGCAGACGGCAACACCATTCTCATTGTTGATGGGTGGAACACACACACCTACCCCACACCCTTGGAAGGTTTCAATCACTTTTCAATCATTTTAAGCGCAAAGCCCCATCTTCTGACACTGTTTTACTTAAGCCCTCAGTATTTATCTAGATACAAGCAAAGCTGTTCTTTTCGAGGTAGAAATTAAAGCCCAGAAGGTTTCCTTTTTCCCTCCTCAAAGCCTTTCGAACCTCCGCCACCACCACCACTACCACCACCTCCTCCCTCACTGGGGTTCCATGAAGCTGTTTGAAAGGCACGCCTTACATTGGCCCCGTTTTGATACAAATGAGGCAAAGAAGGCTCCTGCGAACAAGACCTTCCAAGTCCAGCAGCTTGCCCCAGCTCCCAGCATGCCTGTCACTCTATAGAACAAGCCATCATACTGTGCTTCTCTGTGTGAAGTCCTGCAGCCCACCATGCCTCTTGACCTTTTCACATCCATTCCTATTGGCTGACTCTTCCACAGCCCTTCGGGTCTCGTCAGAGGCCAACTTTGTTCACTGTGTTCTATAAAGGCAGGTTAACAGTAAGGAAGGGTATCTAACTCTTTTCCACACAGGTGAAGGTTCATACTTACAGGAGCTTACTCTATGGCTGCATACCCAGCCCCCAGGGTTCAGGAATGTTAATGTGTCTTCTCTCAAACAGGAGTCATGACCAAATCCTTGCCAGGTCTCTATTGGTTGCTCCTTAGAGAGGTCGAATGAGGCTTCATCACTGTCAGACTGAAGAACCAGATAATGGGAAGAAAGAGACAGTAATGTTGGTGGTTGCTCACAGCTATTGTCTGTGTAAACACCGAGACTTATCTGCAAAGGCCTATTCTTAGGGTGACAGTTTTCAGACATCATCTGACCTATTAGCCTGAGGGGGTAGAAATAAATAGGCCTTAAATCTGACTACTGTCTAAGTCCAGTAAATATACTTGATGTTCCCAGTAGATAGTCTTTCAAGTGTGCCACAAGGAATTATTCACCACTTCCATGATAGCAAACTGCAGCCACGAAACACTCCCTGGGCACTTCCCCGGCAACTTGGCGGTAGATTAATTTCTCCCAGAAGCCTCATCTGGGCTGGGGAAAAGCCACATAAACACCAGTTAATGTTACTCTACAAATTTCTGAATATGTAATGGGTCAGAAATGCTAAATCAACATATTCCAAAATTGGATCTCATTATTATGTTGTTGGCAGCCATTACTGGGAGAAAGTAATTATCTCTTCAGAGGGAACGGCCCAGTTCTTCTTTACACGCTGTTTACAATGACTGGACAGCAGCTACCTTTACTCTGAGGTGACTCATCTTGGTAAACAGGCTTTTAATTGAGAAGGAAATTTACATCCTCATCGCTGGAAGAGACGGGAGAAAGCACAAGCCGTTTCACTATCTACATTCTCCACCTCTGCTTATCGCTGGCACCTCGCACAAAGGGAATCTACCTGGAAAGACCATTTCTCACACAATAACCCCTTTCAGTCAAATAGGACTTAGCAATTTATGAAGTATGCTCACCTTTGACCTTCCATTTGGTCCTCTCAAAGGCTCCTGAAAGTAGATTCAGGGCTGGGGAGGTGGCTCAGTGGTCAGAGCGCTGGCTGCTCTTCCTGAGGATCTGGGTTCCAGTGCCCAGAAGGGTGGGGTGGGGCGGCCTAAGTTCATCAGTATGGGACCCATGAGGGGCGTTATCTAAGAAAACAAACGGAATATAGAAAGCACCTGTCAGTTTTGGAATATAGATAAGCTTGGCAAATATTTGAATTTGAGGAGTAGAGTTTTCAGCAACAATGGTGTAGACATTTGTCATGCATTTGTCACACTGGTGTGTAAAACTCCAAAGAGAAAGAAAAGCACTGAGAAATAAGTCATCAAAACTCCAAAGGGAAAAGAAAAGGGCTGAGAAATAAGTCCTCAAACTGAAGCCAATTAAGGAAAATAGATACTTTTGGTATTTTTTTTTTTTATGGAGTCAAATCTTATTCAAAATTTAAAAACAATTCATGTGTCATTCTAGACGTTTTTGGGTGGCTTAATTTTTATCCAAGAACATTGTAAAACAAAACAAACAAAAACAGGAGAAAGAAGGTAGCAGGTGACATCCAGGCACAGACTGCTAGGATCCCAGGAACAAACAGAACAGCTGGACAGCAACCGTGCTCAGAAATGGGGATTAGCAGAAAAACACTGGTTTCAGTTACAAAGAAAGAAAGGGAATTTTGGAGAGCAGGGTGGCTGAGGACTCAGCCGCTGCTGTGGAAATCTCTACTCCAACAAATAACTTAGAGAGAAAGAGAGAACAGGGGGAACTCGTCCAGCTACTCCGCTGGTCATGGAAGCCAGGGAGAGCACCTCTTCTCCAAAGTCTTTTGCTGAGTCAGCTAGGCAGCTCAGAAGCAAGGGTCCTTCTCTGCCTAGCTTACAGGGGGAACCCGGAGCAGGTATCACCGGACTGCTCTGAAATCTGGCCCACAGACTTTAGATCAGAATGCACAGTGTTCTGTGCCATAGAAATCTGGCCTGAGCCACCCTCTGGAGTAGACATCCCAGACACAGGCCTGGTACACGGCCACCTATACAAGGGCAGGCAGGCATAGATGTATGCCCAGAACTCATTGCTGCGAGGAACTACAGAGGCTGGGTGGTCACTCTAGCCACCCCATACACAGGAGACCAGCACCTGCTAGGGACTATACAGAGGCAGGACAACCTTGCTCCTGCAAGAATGCATAGACACAAATGACCTCACCGTGCTCAGGTAAGGGCCACACACAGATCTACGGTCAGACCCAGAGTCTTACCCTGCCTGCCGCACAGCGTTTATTTAATATTCAATTTCAATATTGTCCTATTCTCCCTGTCCTCAACACCTACCTCTTCTGGCATTCTCAAAGAACGTCAGTTGCCTGGGGTAGAGGGCAGAGTTCTCCCTGCCTCAGCCTGGGCCTCCCGTGTGTATTCAGTGCTATCTGGGTAATTAAGTATATAGGACTATGAGGTGTGGAGTTGTAATGAGGATAATGCTGTGCTAGGAAAACAAGTGACGGACTGCTAACGTGATTCTGACATGTGTGATGTCCTCTCCCAACATGCTATCCCCGGCCCTTTACTAGTCAACTTTTAGGGTGGTTCTAGGAGGAGTGAAAGGAACTACTGGGGGGAGGGGGAGAATATAACCAAAATGTATTGGATACATATGTATTCCTAGAGAATTAACAAAAATACTGTATTCTTAAAAGACAAAAAATAAATAAGTCTCTAACACACCAAGTTTCTTAGGGTACACATGCATTATGACCTTAATAAATATGCTCTAAAAATTGTAAGATTGTATGAGCAGTGTGTGTCTGTGTGTGTGTGTGTGTGTGTGTGTGTGTGTGTACAATTTTAAGAGGGGGAGAAGGAGAAGGAAAGAGATGCTTCAGTGGTTATTCAGAGCATGGTCTGCTCTTGCAGAGAACTTGGTTTGATTCCCTGAAGCCACGTGGCAGCTCACAGCTGTCTATAACTCCATTTCTAGGGGATCAGACTCCCTCTTATAACATCTAAGGCACTGCATACATGCACACGTATGCATATCCTTACATTCAATAAAACCACATAAAATAAAATCAAAACTTCAGAAAAAGAAAGCTTTTCTAACTAATAAATCTAACATATATAATACATATTATATATTAGATTTAAAGCAAATCCACTTTTACTTGTTTTAGTTTTTGCCTCCAGTGTGTTATGGTGACTTTAGGCTCTTTGGAAGTGCTGTGTAACATATTCTTAGGTGACAGGCACAAATACAGCGACACTGATACTTTAGCTCCCAGAACTGACTTCCCTCTCCCCACTCCACAGACTCACTGTTACAAAACTTGTTCATACTCTGGGTTTTCCTGTTTTCTCCTTGCTGCATGAGAGTAAATTAGAAATGGTCTCCTCAAATGTTTGACAAACAGAATTTTTCTGTCTTTCTATTTATAGGAACAGGCACCAAAGTTAGTTACGTTATGTCCCATAATTGTTTGCAATACTCCTATGTGATCTGCAGGAAGGCTCTCTCCCCTGTCTGCATAGAAGGGAAGCTACGTGTGCGGACACAGGGAGAAGCCAATCATCCACAAGCAGGAAGAGGGCCCTCAGCAAGCACGACCCTGAGTACATCCAGACCTGGACTCCCAGCCCCCAGCACAGAGAACTTCACTATTCTGTTGTTTAACTGTGGCAGTACGAACACACCAATACACAATGCACTTCTCACATCGTCCTTAGTACAGTCTTTAAAAACAAAAGAATGGGGGAGCAGGCAAGTGATATGATTCCTGCTGCTGGCAATTACATCACATTCTGGTGACCTCAGGTCCTCACAAAAATGGTTCCAAGCCCAGTTTCCACATTGGTGGGACACACATTCCAATGGCTAGCCCTCCCTCAGAACAAGCCTCTGGTGGTTTGTAGGACCAGATGTGGATCGTGTAAATGACTTGCAACATTTCTTTTTTTCATCCTCTGCTAGCTCATAACAATAGGGGCATTTGTGTAACTGGTCTGTTGGAAACCAGGGGCTCAGCCTCAGAGCAGCTGCCGTGAAGAACTGCCCTGGGCATTGTGGGATATTTAAGAGAATGCTCGCTTCACCCTGCTCAGTCATGACAGTGTCTAATGTCTGAAGATATTGCCGCGTGGACACTAAGGGGCAAAAATTATGCTGGTCGAGAACGAAATGATTTAAGCCTTAGAGGTCATGGGCCACATTTACTGAAGCCTGTCAACAGCTAACAACCTGTAGCCTGTACCACCTCTGTCTGTAGCCACCATTACTGTTTAACACCGGGAGCAGCCCAGACTCAGATTCACAGCACAGCTTTTGTGACTTGGAGTCATGTTAAAATGGGGGCTTGGGGAGTGGGAGTACCAACTTCAGAGAAAGTCAGCCAGCCAAGAGTCACTACCATTCTGTATCACCTAATGCACTCATTTTACAAATGAAGGTGAACTATTGTTTGGACTGTTGACCATGCCAATACTGGAGGGAGGGGATGCTTGAAAACAAAGACCATCCCCACTGATAGATGAACTGAGCCAAAGAGCCTTTCAACATCAGGCCCCAGAAGCATTTGCTCTTTTGTACCAATCAGTAGCTCCTAGATTCTGGATGTTTACTTGACAGCCTCTCCCCACATGGCTGCCCTGATGGCGGCTCCGCAGCTGAACTCTACATCGAGTTGCCTTTTCTGGGAGTCTCAGTTCGGTGGAGTGACATATAATATGGCCCCTGGGCTATGGTCTTCTCCGATAGGATGCTGGGCAAAGGGTAAACAATGTACTCAAATCCACGTGTGGAAGGAATAGATCACAACCCCCTTTTCCTCTGTTTCAGAATGTAGTGCACAACACTGTGCTTGCTAATATGGGAGGCATCTTCCTAAAAATACCCTTTTATGTTTCTGTCTGCAAATGACACAATGCTGAAAAGGTGAGAGTTATAATTGTCTCTTCTCCTCAGGTATGAGGTAGAGCTGTGAATATGTCCTACTTCTTTCAATATGTGTGCTGATGTGCTGGGAGCAATTCCATAGGCTGCCTCCCAGGGTGGGGGTGGGGTGGGCGTCTCACCTGTGTCACAGGAGCCTTAAGAGATTCAGCAAGCTCGTAGGTGGAGCCAGGGAGATGAAGTCATGGTTTTCTCAGGCACTGCTGTCCTGCAAGCAGTACAGCCTGAGACATACTCCTTGTTCCAGAAACTGGATCCAAATGAGAGGCCGCTGGCAAAATAGAAACTGGAACTGTGGTCAGTGAAGTTCATCCCTGCTCCCAGCCTCACCCTGACCTTTCCCACCCTCCTCTACACCAGCCAGTGTTTGGTCATCAAGCGAGTTCTCTGAAGGACTTCCAGGACCTGGTGCAATGTCTCCTGCCTGCTTCTCCTCCGCTGCTGCGTCACACTCCTCTCTGGCTCTGGGGTCCCATCGTCTCGCCTTAGCAAAAGCCTCGGCACTCCCCCGCTGGGTCTTTGTATCGGACACACTCCAGCCAGCACACCAACCGAATTGGTCCTTCCCTCTAGGCTAGCTCCCAGCCCTCCCAGTCTAGGCTTCCCAAGCTTGCCTCACTCTCTCCAGCTGTGAAGACGCTTTACTCTTGTGGTTTTCCACCTAAACCCAACGCTCCCTCCGGCAAATACAGAATCTGCCCGACATCTGACCTCATGAGCTACGCTGAGCTCAAACTGTTCAAACAGCTCCCAGATCCCTCCCTCTCTCACAGAAACCGTGAGGTAATAAATGAATCACTGTGTTTAGAGTGGTTTTCTATCATAATAAGTAATTAATACACCATTAAAACTAGATGATCTAAAACAATGACTTATTACCTCTCCTTGATCCTATTGCTCCTAACTGGAGACTTCGTCTGCCTCATGTGCAGACTGAGATCATTTCAGCAATACTAAGTGTTGCACGGGCCGGAAGGAAGGGTCCAGTATGACATCACTCGTGTGTCTGGCATTCTGTGGGCTAGAATATGGTTTCTAGACACCTTCTAGCCCACAGAATGATTGCCCAGTGATTATCACAGTGCCTATACTGTGGCTCTCTGGCGAGGTTATAGGAGATGGGATGGTGTGAAAGTTTACCCCCTCCAGAGCAAGTATCCCAAAAGAATGGGAACAATCTGCTCGATCTACTTTGACCCAGTTCCAGACGTGACAGAGAATCACTCTGCAGCTCACACTTGGGGGAAGTCATTGTGAGCCAACCAGAATCAGGCAAAAGGAGCAGAAGGCCTATTTCCTGATGAGACAGGTAAGGAATCTGAATCTACTTTGATATATATAACACACACACACACACACACACACACACACACACACACGCACACATATTCTCCCCTGCCCAATCCTACCATACTAAATTCCCTAACCCACTGTGAGAGTTTGAATGAGAAAAGTCCCCTCATAATCTTGGGATTTTTGAAATCTGGTCCTCAGTTGGTCCAGCTGTTTGGGAGGTTTAGGAGGTGTGGTCTTGTTAGAGAAGTATGTCAGTGGAGGTGAGATGTTCCGTGTCAATTTTGCTCTCTCTGTTCCATGCCTGTGGTTGAAGATGTGAGCCCTCAGCTTCCTGCTTTTGCTGCAGAGCCTTTATTCCACCATGGCAGACTCCAATGCCCTAGGACCATAAACCCAAATACGCTTGTTCTTCTAGAAGTTTTACCACTGCGACAGAGGGAGAAGTAACTTTTATGCCCACCCATAGGGGCTAGGCTTTCAGCCTTTTTTCTAGAACTGTGTATAATACTTTTACATCTCACTTGGACTCTTCACAAATCTTGCTTTTAAAGACCATTCGTGTTACTGCAAGTATCGACGGTTTAATCTCCTTCACTTTTCATTGCTGTATGGTATTCCACTGTGTGACTGTGCCCTGTTTGTTTCTATAGTTACCTACTGATGAATGTCTGTGCTGTTTCCAGACTGAGGACATTAGAAAAGAAGCTACTAAGAGTGCTTATTTATTTTTCCTGAGTCAATCTGCAGAAGTGATGTCACTCTCCCAGACACTGCATTTGTCACTACAAGGGACTACCAAACTGCTTTCCAAAATGGTTGTAGTGGGGCACGTGTTGGTAAAATGGGTTAGACGTTAACTCCACAAGATGACGTCAAGTAAAAGATTCATAATAAGAAAAGATGGAGTCTATTCCAGACAAGACGGAGGAAGGGCTGTGGAACTCACAGAGGCAATAACAGGATGCCTGCGCGTGACAGGAAAGAAAGCAAGGCACCAAGAGAAGTAGCCTTTCCCGAGTGGCTTCGGTGTCATGGCCACCGGAGGGGAGAGGGGGAGGAAGCTCCCAAAGAGCGTTGAAGGAGAGCCAGGGGCTGGAGAGATGGCTTGTGGTTAAGAGCACTGGTCCCCCACCCACAAGGAAGCTAACAGGCGATAAATCCAGCTCCAGAGGATCCAATATCCTCTTCTGCATGATGTGGACACTAAGTATGCACGTGGTGCACAGACATGCACACAGGCAAAAGACCCACACACAAAGTTATGAAACACACACACACACACACACACACACACACTGGGGGGGGGGAGGCAACAGCGAATGTGCTCATAATTCTTAAAGCTTACATTATCAAAAGACTATGTGTTTTTTTTAATGTATTAAGATGGTTAATATTTGTTCATACAAACAGGCTTTCTGTGGTCTTGCCAAAGGCAGCGTATCTGGCATTTTCTCCCACGGATCGCTTTCTCACCTCAGCTTGTACTTTCACCTCAGCATATCTTTCAATATGGCAAGTATGGGGGTTGGGGGAGGTCAAATGAGGGAACTGGGAAAACGGTTTTCATCTGGCTGCTCTGTTGACCACCAACTGGCAAACCCTGGTAGGAAAACCGAGCGGAGGACAAACGGAGTAAAGCACATTTTTGATCGCGGGCCCAGACTCTGGTACAGAAAGGAGGCCTGGGATTTACAGGAAATGATGCGGGAACAAAGTCAAAACACTGGAGAAAAGACTGATTCCAGTTAATTAAAAAGACTCCATTCTTAAAGTTCGATGGGCTCTGGCTCTACGTCAGCTACATCTGCGCCCTACTTAGGAAGTGTACCCTAATAACTACACCAGTCATCAGCCTGGGGAAGAATGGCTAAAATACTTACCATGCTGGTGAGGTGGTGCTGACCTTTAACCCCAGCACTTCCGAGGCAGAGAGGAAGGTGGATCACTGCCTAGTAAATTCCAAGCCAGGCAGAGCTACACGGTGAGGCCCTATCTCATGAAAATAAATGAGGGCTAGAGAGATAGATGGTTCAGTGGTTAGAGCACTGACTGTTCTTCCAGAGGTCCTGAGTTCAATTCCCAGCAACCACATGGTGGATCACAACCATCTTTAGTGAAATCCGATGCCCTCTTCTTATGTGTCTGAAGGTAGCTACACTGTACTCACATACATAAAATAAACAAAATCTTAAAAAGGAAGAAAAAAAACAAATAAAGAAGTAAAATGCCTTCATCCGATATGCGAATCTCAGGAGATGGGAAACGTTGGTGGGGTGAGGGAAGTTTCAATTTCTTCAAACTATTTAATTTTAGGATGACTTTCAGTGTTGGGTTGGATTGTTTGTTTTTATTCTTCTCATATATTATATCCTGACTACAGTTTTCTCTTACTCCCCAACCCCCAGTCTCTTCCCCTCCCACTCTCCTCTCCTCCAGATTCACCCCACTCCTCCCCTCAGAAAAGAGAAAGAAATTAGGGAAAAGATACTTTCCACAATAGTCACAAACATTATGAAATACCTTGGTGTGACCCTAACTAAGCAAGTGAAGGACCTGTATGACAAGAACTTCAAATCTCTGAAGAAGGAAATTGAAGAAGATCTGAGAAGATGGAAAGATCTCCCATGCTCATGGATTGGAAGAATCAACATTGTAAAAATGGCCATCTTACCAAAACCAATCTACAGATTCAATGTAATCCCCATCAAAATTCCAACTCAATTTTTCACAGAGTTGGAAAGAGCAATTTGCACATTTATGTGGAATAACAAAAACCCTAGAATATCGAAACCCATCCTCAGCAACAAGAAAACATCTACAGGAATCACCATCCCTGACCTCAAGCTATGTTACAAGGCAATTGTGTTAAAAACTGCATGGTACTGGTACAGAGATAGGCAGGTAGATCAATGGAATAGAATAGAAGATCCAGAAATAAACTCTCACACATATGGTCACTTGATTTTTGACAAAGGAGCTGAAAACTTTCAATAGAAAAAGGACAACCCCTTCAACAAATGGTGTTGGCTTAACTGGCTTTCAGCATGCAGATGAATGAAAATAGATCCTTTCTTATTTTTTTGTACAAAGCTCAAGTGCAAGTGGATCAAAGATCTCCACAAAAAAACAGGTACACTGAAACTATTAGAAGAGAAAGTAGGGAAAACCTTAGAACACATAGGCACAGGGGAAATTTTCCTGAACAAAACACCAATGGCTTGTGCTCTAAGACCAAGGATCAATAAATGGTACTTATTGAGATTGCAAAGTTTCTGTAAGGCCAAGGACACAGTCAAGAAAACAAAATGCCAGCCAACAAATTGGAAAAAGATCTTTACCAATCCCACATCTGATAGAGGTCTAATATCCAATATATACAAAGAACTCAAGAAGTTAGATTCCAGAGAATCAAACAAACCTATTAAAATGGGGTACAGAGCTAAACAAAGAATTCTAAATTAAGGAATATCAAATGGCTGAGAGGCATCTAAGGAAGTGCTTGACATCCCTAGTCATCAGGGAAATGCTAATCAAAATAACTTTGAGATTCCACCTCACACCAGTCAGAATGGCTAAGATCAAAATCTCAGATGACAGCAGATGCTGTCAAGGATGAAGAGAAAGAGGAACACTTCTCCACTGTTGGTGGGGTTGTAAGCTGGTACGACCACTCTGTAAATCAGTCTGGCGGTTCCTCAGAAAATTGGACATAGTACTACCTGAAGACCCAATTATTCCACTTTCATTGCATTTCTGTTCAGTTCCTGCTTCCATGATCTGTTTATTGATGAGAGTGGGGTGTTGAAGTCTCCAACTATTATTGTATGTGATGCAGTGTATGTTTTGAGCTTTAGTGGGGTTTCTTTTATGAATATGGGTTCTCTTGTATTTGGAGCATATATGTTAAGGATTAAAAATTCATCTTGATAAATTTTCCCTGTAAGAAGTCAAAAAAATCTTTTCTTATCTTTTTTGATAACTTTTGGTTGGAAATCTACTTTATTCAATATTAGAATGGCTACTCCAGCTTTTTTCTTGGGGATGTTTACTTGGAAGTTTTTTTTTTCCCCCAGCCTTTTACTCTGAGATAGTGTCTGTCCTTGTCTCTGAGATGAGTTTCCTGTATGCAGCAAAATGCTGGATTCTGTTTATGTATCCTGTCTAATAGTCTATGTCTCTTTATTGGAGAATTTAGTGAACTTATGTTAACAGATATTAAGAAATAGTGATTGCTGTTCCCTGCTAATTTTGCTTTTAGAGGTAGAATTATGTCTGTATGCTTTTCTTCTTTTGGTTTTCTTGCTTATTTATTTTCTTGCTTTTTATAGGATGTAGTTTCCCTCCTTGTATTGGGTTTTCAATCAGTTTTTCTTTATAGGGCTGGATTTGTGTTCAGATATTGTGTAAATTTAGTTTTTTCCTAGAATATCTTTGTCTCTCCATCTATGGTAATTGAGGCTTTTCCTGGATATAGTAACCTGGGCTGACATTTGTGTTCTCTGAGAGTCTGCATGATGTCTGTCCAGGATCTTCTAGCTTTCATAGTCTCTGTTGAGAAGTTGAGTGTAATTCTGATTGGTCTGCCTTCATATGCTACATGTCCTTTTGCCCTTACTGTTTTTAGTATTCTTTCTTTGTTTTGGACACTTGGCGTTTTGATTATTATGTGTTGGGAAGAGTTTCTTTTCTGGTCCAATCTATCCTAGGTTCTGTAGGCTTTGTGTGTGTGTGTGTGTGTGTGTGTGTGTGTGTGTGTGTGTGTGCACGCGCGTGCGCGCTCGCAGAAGCACATGCGAGCTCATGGTCATCTCATTCTTGAGAGTAGGAAAGTTTTTTTTCTACAATTTGGTTGAAGATATTTACTGTACCTCTTAGTTGATATTCTTTGCCCTCTTCTATTCCTATTATCCTTAGGTTTTGTTTTGTCTTCTCATTGTGTCCTGGATCTCCTGGACATTTTGGGTTAGGAGCTTTTTGGTTTTTACATCTTCTCTGACTATTTTGTCTATGTTTTCTGTGTTGTCTTCGGCCCCTGAGATTCTCTCTTCCATATCTTGTAGTATGTTGGTGATGTTTGCATCTGTGACTCCTGATTTCTTTTTTAGGTTTTCCATCTCCGGAGTTATCTATTTTGGTGTTTTCTTTATTGTTTCTATTTTCATTTTCAATTCCTTCATCTGTTTTGTTTTGTTTTTCTGTAGTTCTTTGAGTGGCTTTTTTGTTTCCTCTTTAAAAGCTTCTATTTGTTTTTGTGTGTCTTTCTGTGCTTGTTTAATTTGTTTTTGTGTGTCTTTCTGTGCTTTTTTTAAAGGAGTTATTCATGGTCTTCTCTAAGATCTTTGTCATCATTGTGAGGTATGATTTCAGGTCTGAGTCTTCTATTTCTGAAGTGTTTGGCAATTCACTGCTTGCCATGGTGGGACAGCTGGGTTCTGATGTTGCCAGGTTGTCTTTGTTTCCATTGCTTAAGTCCTTTTGTTTTCCTCTTGCCATCTTGTTATCAGTGATTATTTGTGGTCTTGTTGTCAGTGACTGGCACCTGTCTCTTCTGTGGATCTGAGGTTCCATGGGCTCTGGAAGAAAATTGCTTCTGAGTGTTCGGCTTTTAGTGGGCAAGCAGTAAGTTCTGGTAGCAGCGACTCAGCTCTGTCTTTGTGGGCTCTGATGTGGGAGCTGTTGTGAGGCTGTTTTGGGAGCTCACCCTTCTGCCCACAGGTCCTGAGTACTTCTGGCAGGGACCTGGCTCTTTCTCTAGTCCAATATGGACCCTTTTCCAGATAGCACAGTACTTTCTGCTCTCTGAGAACTCCTGGTGTGCTCTCCCTGTACCTATGTGCCAGGCTCCTCTCTGGTCCAGGTGTAAGAGGGCCTGTGGCGCCGATCTTCAAGCACTGCCTTTCCCGGGCAGACCCCAGTTCCACTATCAAAGGCCTATGCCTTACTGTGGGCTTGTGTGTTTAGTCCGAGAGCAGGGGCTTTTCAGGCAGATCCCGAGTCCCTCTGACAGAGGCCCGGCCCTTACTGTGGGCTGGAGGGGCACCTTTTCTGTGAGCTCTGCCCACCCCTCTCTGCGCTTTAGTTACTCACAGCGCAGTCTCACCAGGCCTGTGTCCCCGGATCTCTCAGTATCCACTTTCTTTAATTTTTTATATATTTGGCTATTATCCCTCCTTCAGATGTGGAGTTGGTGAAGATCTTTTCCTATTTTGTGGGCTGCTGTTTGTTCCTATTGAGCATGTCCTTAGCCTTGCAGAGACCTTTCTTTTTTGAGGTCCCATTTAATTGTCGATCTTTGTGCCTATGTGATTGGTGTTCAGGAATCTGTCTCCTGTGCCGGTGCCTTAAAGGGTATTCCCTGCTTTCTCTTCTACCAAGGCTTAGTGTATCTGATTTTATGTTTGGGTCTTTGGACTTAAATTTTTGTGAAGACATGGATCTATTTGCTTTCTTCTACTCGCTGACATCCAGTTAGACTGGCATCGTTTGTTTTAGATGCTTTATTTTCTACATTGTTTATGTCTGATTTCTTATCCAAAAATCAATATCCATTGCTGTGTAGATTTACATCTGGGTCCTTGATTCGCTTATTCAGTGTGTTTATTTTTGTGCCAATACTGTGTGGTTTTTAATGCTATAAGTCTATAGTACAGCTTAAAATTAGGGATGGTGATACCAATGAAAGTTCTTTTATTGAATACGACTGTTTAAACTATCTTATTTTGTCATTGCTGTTACTGTTGTTGTTTTCCATTGAGTATTGCTCTTTCAAGATCTGTAAGGATTTCCCTTGAACCTGTAGATTGCTTTTGATAGGATGAGTATTTTTACTTTGTCAGTCCCACCAGTCCATGAGGATAAGAGATATTTTCTCTTCTGGGACCTTCTTCAACTTCCTTCTTCAGTTACATTAAGTTTGTGTCATACAGGTCTTTTATTTACTTGGTTAGAGTTATCCCAAGATATGTTGTATTATTTGTGGCTATTGTAAAAGTTGTTGCTTCCATCATTTTTTTCCTCAGCCCATTTGTCATTTTTATATAGGAGGGCAACTGATTTTCTTAAGTTTATTTTGCTTCCAGCCATGTTGTTGAAGGTGTTCCTGGTAGAAAATTTGAAGTTGTTTTTGAATACTATCATATCATCTGCAGACAACAATACTTTGACTTTTTCCTTTCCAATTTGTATCCCCTTGCTCTCCTTTACTTGTCTGATTGCTCTAGCTGGAACTTCAAGTGTTACATCGAATAGACAGGGAGAGAGGATAGCTACTGCAATATTTTTATATGTTGAACCATCCCTGCATTCCTGGGGTTGAAGCCTACTTGATCCTAGTAGATGACCTTTTTGGATTCTGCTTGTGGTGATTTCACTGGGTTTTTTTGCATCAATATTCATGGAGGGCATATACCCTGTAGTTCTCTTTCTTTGTTGAATCTTGGTGTGGTTTGGGTATCAGAGTGACTGTGGCAGTGAGTTTGAGGAGTATTGGTTTAGCTCTTTTTTGAATGCCTAGTAGAATTCTGCTCTAAAACCATCTGGCTCTGAGCTTTATTTTTTTTTTCTTTTCTGGTTAGGAAACTTTTAATGACTGCTTCTATTTCTTTGGAGGTTATAGGTCTATTTAAATTGTTTATCTGATATTGATTTAACTTTGGTAATTCATTTCTATCAAGAACATTTCCCATTTCTTTTAGGTTTTCCAGTTTTGTGGAGTACAAGTTTTTAAAGTAAGACCTAATGATTCTTTAGATTTCCTCCACATCTGTAATGTACCCATTTTCATTTCTAATTTTGTTCGTTTGGATATTCTTTCTCTGCCTTTTAGTTAGTGTGTCCATCTTATTGACTTTCTCAAAGAACCAGCTCCTGGCTTCACTGATTCTCTGTATGTTCTCTTTGTTTTTATTTCATTGATTTCCATCCTCAGTTTGATTATTTCCTGCCATCTGGGCCCTCTTGGATGGGCTGCTTCATTTTGTTCTAGAGCTTTTAGGTGTGCTGATAAGTTGCTAGTATGAGATCTCTCCAGTTTCTTTACGAAGGCACTTAAGTGCTATAAACTTTCCTCTTAACAACATTGTGTGCTCCATAAGTTTGGGTTTGTTTGCATTCATTTTCGTTGAATACTAGGAGGTCTTTAGTTTGACTTTCTCATGAAATACCGTGTTTTCATCTATGGTGATTGAAAGTTTTGCTGAGTATACTAGTCTGGGCTAGCATCTGTGATCGCCTACAACCTGCAGCACATCTGTCCAGGCCCTTCCGTCTTTAAGAGTCTCCATTGAGACCAGGCTCTCGGGAGTTCCTCAGACTCTCCCTGCTCTTCTCACTGGTTTTGTTTTTACAACAAAGTCTTCTTATGTAGCCCAGGCTGACCTTAAACTCACTACTCTCCTGATTTAGCCTTTCAGGAAGATGAGACCTGAGGTGTGCATCCCACCCGCGGATTAAATAATTTATTTTTACTGATGTTCTTTTTTACTAACTCCCTCAGTTCCCTACTTTCAATAGGCCAATAATATAATAACAAATATTAACCTTTAAAAATTATAACCCAGGGGCTGAAGAGATGAGTCAGACGTTAAGCGCACTGTCTGTTCTTCCAGAGGTCCTGAGTTCAATTCCCAGAAACCACATGGTGGCTCACAACCATCTGTAAAGGGATCTGACTCCTCTTCTGGTGTGTGTGAAGAGAGCAGCAGTGTGCTCACAGACATAAAATAATAAACAAACAAACAAATAAATAGATAGATAAATAAATACCTAGAACTCCACATGCCGAGACCATGAGCTGGCCTTACCCCTTGTCTGCTATGCAGTGGCATGGGTGAGGGGCAGATCCCCAACCCCCATCACCTGTAGTAGGTGGGCGAGATGACCCTGCCCCTTTCTGGCTGTTGCATTGAGTGAGCTAGCTGAGGCAATCGTGGACAGCTGGCCATAGTGGTGTGGGTTCCAGAGAGCTGGTAGGCTCACCAACTCAGCTGCCAGTCAGAGCCAGATCCCAGGTCTTCTCGTGTAGCACAGGCTGACCTTAAACTAACTCATCCTCAACCCAACCCAACATCTTCCCTGTCGATATACCGATGGAGTACATGAAGGGCCAGCCCTGCTAATCCGAAGCTGCAGGTTCTCCATGACACAGGGCATCGACAAGATACTCAAGGAGTCCCAGTGAGGATCCAGTGTTGATAGTGAGGCAGAAGTCAGAGGCCTTGAACCAGAACTCGTTTCAGTGAACATTTGCAAGTTAAAATGTGTGGACAAAAGGGTGTACCATGTGACACACTATGACTTCCACGGGATTTTTTAAATTTTAATTTGTTATCTTTTGTGGGGGAAGGTTACAAAGGCAGAGAGCACGTATGAAGGGAGGGAGAAATGAATGGGGTTGGGATGCATGGTGTAAAATTCACAAAGAATCAACTAAAAGTCTCTTAAAATTATAGACTATGTTTTACTCTATTTTTATAGCCAACTAGATCACTTTGGGGTGAGTAAGAGGCCTAAAGAAGCCTAAAGAAAATTACTGGAGTGTAATGAGGAAAATGAGAGGCTCTGTGGACTCCTTCAAGGTAAGACTGACCTGAGCAAGTGGAAATTAAAATTCTGTACTGCAGGGACTGGACAGGAAGGGGTGGGGCTTGCTTCCTACCTTGAAAACTGTTTTATGGCTACATCTATATCGCTTTATTGAACGCTTAAAACTAAAATGAGAAGACAGAAGCAAAGACTTCCGTGCCTCGTTACCCTGTGTGCACTGGCTCCGGGTGTCTGCAGTTCTACCTGGAATTAAACCCAACCCGACAGAAAGCAGACAGAAGAGCGCAGCACCTGCATCACAGGAGTTCTGCCCCTTCCCACACCCAGGGAGTTGTTTGGAAATTACGGAGGAGTCATTTTACATCAGCAAATACAAGGTTGCAAAGACTTGAGCGAGGCATGCGCAGAGAGCCGGAGTCCAATTCGCATACACCATCTGTAATGCACAGAGAATGGGAGATAGAAGAAAGGGCTGGACCACTGACTCCTGACCTCTGCACCGCCTCCCCCGCTCTCCTCCTTGAATGGCCTCCAGGTGGCGCGCGCGAACTGCGCTGGTGCCTAATCTAGACTGGGATAGTAGATGGGAATGCCAGTCGCCTTGGAAACGGAGGAATCCTCCGCAGCGGCGGGGGCGGGGATGTGGGGGGTGGCGGTACAGAATAGGGATGGGATGGGGAGAAGGGATAGTGCTTTGGGATGTTTGTACTTGAGAACCACCAGCCCGCAACCTGGGATTCTCACCTGAAAACGCTGGAGAGGATGTTGGGAGAAAGTTGACATCTTGTGTGACTTCTGACTTCTCCAGTCTATCCCCCCAAAATGAATAGGAACCCTCCCCCCACTACACCTAACATTCCCTCCTCTTCATGGACACGAGATGGGCCTAGGGTCGCGCCCTCTGGTTTTTTCCTAGGAGCGTTGTTCTTGGGCGGTTAGAAACTGTTGAGAGGGGTTCTCCAAGGAGCACCCACCCCTCTTTCATCACCCTGGAGACAGGAATACCTGCCTGGTTTTACCCGGCCTAAACTAAAAGGTTTGTAACCTTCAGGGTGTCCTAGGGAAGTCTCCAACTCAGTAGATACTCAGCCCTCTGATGCATTAGTCCCCCCTTTTCCGAGTAGGGGTAGTTTCAGGTACCTGAGGATCCTTACGAGGGACGGGGTTGAAGGGTGGATCTTAAAAAACGGAAAATGCCAAAAATAAGCATGGTGTATGTCTCAGACAACGTTTGTCATATGTGACCATTGTTCTACTCCAGTGTTATTTATCTCTAATTTATACTAAGTTATAGGTATATAGGAACGGAAGGGGCCGGAGTGACCGCATCTATCCTGGCTGGTTGGTTAAGTAGTATCCCTCCTCTCGGCCATCGGTCTTGGAATCTTAACCTCACAGAATAAGTTGACTTTTGTGTTGCTGTTTATCACTCCACGATTTCCTCAAAGCTCTTGAATATTCTTAATAATTCTGAAACGAGATGGAAAAGATGAAATAAACTGGGGGTCAGATAGGCCAAAAACTGTGCTGAATTGTCTTAATGGAAAATTAGGGTTTCTACTCTTCCGTCCTTCTCCTAGTGTTTGCAAGCTGAGGGATGCTGTTCAGTGAGGTCTTTGACAGCCAGCACAGTAGGACCATCCCCTGCGTTTAGTGTGCTTGCATATTAACCTCACAGGCAATTCATAGATTTTAGTTCCTGTTACTTCAAACTTCTTCAAAAGAGAACACGTGATTTCTTCATGTAACAAATGTTCTGGATTTTTCTGATACGATTCTAATTTTACTCTGTGATAACACATACCTTGACCAAAAACAATTTAGAGGGGCAAATGGTTTATCTCAACTTACACCTGACAGTCCATTGTTGAGGGGAATCGCTGTGGGGAACCACAGAGAAAGGCTGCTTACTGGCTCACAGGGATATGCTCTGTGGTGGTTTGAAAATGCTCAGCCCAGGGAGTGGCACTGTTAGGAGGTGTGGCTTTCTTGGAGTGGGTGTGGCCTGGTTAGAGGAAGTGTGGAGATGTGGGGGAGGTTTTGAGACCCCCCCCTCCTAACTACCTGGAGGCAGTCTGCTCCTGGGTTCCTTTGGATGAAGATGTAAAACTCTCAGCTCCTCCAGCGTCACACCTGCCTGGACGCTGCCATACTTCCGGCCAATAACCTCAGAACCAATAAGCCAGCTCCATTAAATGTCTTTTATAAGAGGCACCCCATATTTTAATAGGATTGTTTGAGTCTCTGGAGTCTAACTTCTTGAGTTCTTTGTATATATTGGATATTAGACCTCTATCAGATGTGGGACTGGTTACGATCCTTTCCCAGTCTGTTGGCTGCTGTTTTGTTTTCTTGACTGTGTCCTTGGCCTTACAGTAACTTGGCAATCTCATTAAGTCCCATTTATTGATTCTTGACCTTAGTGCACAAGCCATTGGTGTTCTGTTCAGGAAATTTTCTCCTGTGCCTATGTGTTCTAAGGTTTTCCCTACTTTCTCTTCTAATAGTTTCAGTGTACCTGGTTTAATGTGAAGATCTTTGATCCACCTGCACTTGAGCTTTGTACAAAAAGATAAGAAAGGGTCTATTTTTATTCTGCATGCTGACTGCCAGTTGAACCAACACCATTTGTTGAATAGGCTGTCCTTTTTCCATTGAATGTTTTCAGCTCCTTTGGCAAAAATCAAGTGACCATATGTGTGAGAGTTCATTTATGAATCTTCTCTTCTGTTTGATTATCTACTTGCCTATCTCTGTACCAGTACCATGCAGTTTTTAACACAATAGCCTTGTAATATAGCTTGAGGTCAGGGATGGTGATTCGCACAGAAGTTTTCTTATTGAGAATAGATTTTGATATTTCAGGTTTTTTTTCTTATGCCAGATAAATTTGCAAATTGCTCTTGCCAACTCTATGAAAAGTTGAGTTGGAATTTTGAGGGGGATTGCATTGAATCTGTAAATTGGTTTTGGTAAGATGGCCATTTTTACAATGTTGATTCTTCCAATCAATGAGCAAGGGATATCTTTCCATCTTCTCAGATCTTCTTCAATTTCCTTATTCAGAGATTTGAAGTTCAGTCATACAGGTCCTTCACTTGCTTAGTTAGGGTCACACCAAGGTATTTCATAATGTTTGTGATTATTGTGCAGAGTATCTTTTCTCTAATTTCTTTTTCAGCATGTTTGTTCTTTGAGTAGAGGAAGGCTACTGATTTGTTTAATTTTATATCCAGCCACTATGCTGAAGTTGTTTATCAGCTGTAAAAGTTATCTGGTGAAATTTTTGGGGTCACTTTTGTATACTATCATGTAATCTGCAAATAGTGATATTTTTACTTCTTCGTTTCTGATTTGTATCCTTTGATTTTCTTTTGCTGTTTATTGCTCCGGTCAGGACTTCCAGTACTATGTTGAATAAGTAGGAGGAGAGTGGGCAGCCTTGTTTAGTCCTTCATTTTGGTGGAATTGCTTCAAATTTCTCACCATTAAGTTTGAAGTTGGCAATTGGTTTGCTGTATATTGCTTTTATTGTGTTTAGGTATGGGCCTTGGATTTCTGCTCTTTCCAGGACTTTTAACATGAAGGGGTGTTAGATTTTGTCAAATGCTTTTTCAGCATCTAGTGAGATGACCACGTGGTTTTTATCTTTGAGTTTGTTTATATGGTAGATTATGTTGATGGATTTCCTTATATTAAACCATCCCTGCATCCCAGGGATGTCGCCTACCTGATCATGGTGAATGATCGTTTTGATGTGTTCTTGGATTCTGTTTGCAAGAATTTTATTAAGTATTTTTGCATCAGTGTTCATAAGGGAGATTGGTCTGAAGTTCTCTTTCCTTCAGGGTCTTTGCATGATTTAGGAATGAGAGTTGTTGTGGCTTCAAAGAAAAGTTGGGTCATGTTCCATCTGACTCTATTTTGTGGAATAGTTTGGAGCGTATTGGCATTAAGTCATCAGTAAATGTCTGATAGAATTCTGCACTGAACCCATTTGGTCCTGGGCTTTTCTTGATTGGGAGGCTTTTGATGACTGTTTCTATTTCTTTAGGTGTGATATGATAGTTTAGATGGTTTATCTGATCCTGATATAACTTTGGTATTTGGTATCTGTCTAGAAATTTATCCATTTCCCCCACATATTCCAGTTTTGTTGAGTATAGGCTTTTGTAGTAGGATCTGATGATTTCTTCAATTTCCTCGGTTTCTGTTGTTATGTCTCCCCTTTCATTTCTGACTTTCTTAATTTGGATACTCTCTCTTTACTCTCTAGTTAGTCTGGCTAAGGGTTTATAAATTAATTATAAATTAAATCTTGTTAATTTTCTCAAAGAACCAGCTCTTGGTTTTGTTGATTCTTTGAATGGTTCTTTTTTGTTTCTACTTGGTTAATTTCTGCTCTGAGTTTGATTATTTTCTGCCATCTACTCCTCTTGGGTGTATCTGTTCTTGTTCTAGAGCTTTCAGCTGTGCTGTAAAGTTGATAATGTATGCTATCTCCAGTTTCTTTTTGGAGGCACTCAGAGCTACGAGTTTACCTCTTAGTACTGCTTTCATTGCATCCCATAGGTTTGGGTATATTGTGCTTTAATTTTCATTAAATTCTAGAAAATCCTTAATTTTTTTCTTTATTTCTTCTTTGACCATGCTATTGTTTAGTAGAGCATTTTTCAGCTTCCATATGTATGTGGGCTTTTTGTTGTCTTTGTTGTTATTAAAGACCAGCCTTACTCCATGGTGATCTGATAGGATGCATGGGAGTATTTTAATCTTCTTATATCTATTGAGGCTTCTTTTGTGACCTAGTATATGGTCAGTTTTGGAAAAGGTGCTGTGAGGTGCTGAGAGGAAGGTGTATTTTGTTTTAGAATGAAATGTTCTATAGATTTCTGTTTATTCCAATTGGTTCATAACCTCTGCTAGTTTCACTGTGTCTCTGTTCAGTTTCTGCTTCTGTGATTTGTCCATTGATGAGAGTGAGGTGTTGAGGTCTCCCACTATTATTGTGTGGGGTGCAATATATATTTTGAGCTTTAGTAGGGTTTCTTTTATGAATATGGGTATTCTTGTATTTGGAGCATATATGTTTAGGATTGAGAATTTCTCCTGATAAATTTTTCCTATAATGAGTAAAAAGTGTTCTTCCTTACCTTTTTTGATAAGTTTTGGTTGAAAATCTACTTTATTCAACATTAGAATGGCTACTCCAGCTTGTTTCTTGGGGCCATTTACTTGGAAAATTTTTTCCCAGCCTTTTACTCTGAGATAGTGTCTGTCTTTGTCTCTGAGATGAGTTTCCTGTATGCAGCAAAATGCTAGATTCTGTTTATGTATCCAGTCTGATAGTCTATGTCTCTTTACTGGGGAATTGAGTCCATTCATATTAAGAGATATTAAGGAATAATGATTGTTGTTTCCTGCTATTTTTGCTGTTAGAGGTAGAATTATGTCTGTGTGTCTTTCTTTCTTTCTTTTTACTTACTTAGTTATTTTCTTGCTGTTTCCAGGGTGTAGTTTCCCTCCTTGTATTGGGTTTTCCATCTATCATTCTTTGTAGGGCTGGGTTTGTGTTCAGATGTTGTGTAAATTTAGATTTGTCTTGAAATATCTTCATCTCTGCATCTATGGTGATTGCGGGTTTTGCTGGGTATAGCAGCTTGGGCTGACACTTGAACTCTCTTAGGGTCTGCATGATGTCTGTCCAGGCTCTTCTACCTTTCATAGTCTCTGTTGAGAAGTCAGGTGTGATTCTGCTTGGTCTGCCTTTACATGTTACATGGCCTTTTCCCCTTACTGCTTTTAGTATTATTTGCTTTGGGCACTTGGTGTTTTGACTATTTTGTCCGGAAAAATTTCTTTTCTTGTCCAATCTATTTGGAGTTCTGAAGGCTTCTTTTATGCTCATGGTCATCTCATTTTTAAGCATAGGAAAGTTTTCTTCTACGATTTTGTTGAAGATATTTACTGTGCCTCTTAGTTGATATTCTTCACCCTCTCCTATTCCTATTATCTTTAGGTTTGGTCTTCTCATTGTGTCTTGGATCTCCTGGACATTTTGGGTTAGGAGCTTTTTGGTTTTTGCATCTTCTCTGACTGCTTTGTCTATGTTTTCAATGTTGTCTTCGGCCCCTGAGATTCTCTCTTCCATATCTTGTAGTCTGTTGGAGATGCTTGCATCTGTGACTCCTGAATTCTTTTTTAGGTTTTCCATCTCCAGGGTTGTTTCTTTCTGTGCTTTCTTTATTATTTCTATTTCAATTTTCAATTCCTTCACACTCTTTGGTTGTGCTTTTCTGTAGTTCTTGAGTGATTTTTGTGTTTCTTCTTTAAAAGCATCTATTTGTTTATGTGTGTCCTCTTGTGATTGTTTAAGGGAGTTCTTCATGCTCTTCTCAAAGATCTCCATTATCATTGTGAAGTATGATTTCAAGTCTGAGTCTTGTTTTTCTGGAGTGTTTGGCAATTCACTGCTTGCTGTGGTGGGAGAGCTGGGTTCTGATGTTGCCAGGTTGTCTTGGTTTCCATTGCTTAAGTTCTTTTGTTTTCCTCTTGCTATCTTGTTTTCTGTGATTATATGTGGTCTTGTTGTCAGTGACTGGCACCCGTCTCTCCCGTGGATCTGAGGATCCATGGGCTCAGGAAGAAAATTGCTTCTGAGTGTTCTGGCTTTTGTGGGTGAGCAGTGAGTTCTGGTGGCAGTGACTCAGCTCTGTCTTTGTGGGCTCAGGTGGGGGAGCTCTTGTGAGGCTGCTCTGGGAGCTCAGCCCTCTGCCCACAAGTCCTGAGTACTACTAGCTGGGACCTGGCTCTTTCTCTAGACAGACTCTTTTCCAGATAGCACAGTACTTTCTGCTCTCTGAGAACTCCCGATATGCTCTCCCTGGGCCTATGTGCCAGGCTCACCTCTGGTCCAGGTTTATGAGTGCCTGTGGAGATGATCTTCAAGAACTGCCTTTCCTGGGCAGACCTGGTTTTCCTCCAACAAATGCCTGGGCCTCACTGTAGGCTGGAAAGTATAGCCAAGAACTCTCTGTGCTCTGGGTATTTATAGCACAACGTTGCTAGGCCTATGCCTCAGGTTCTCTGCTGGTCCAGGTGGAAAAGTCATGTGTGTCTCCCAGCTTATGCTCTTGTTCATAAACGTGATACCATTGTTCTCATAACATTCTCTTTCAGGTTATGTTTTATGTTTATGAAATATTATTTACTCACTTGAAATTCTTTTTCTGTAGACACCTTTATATCAGGGTACAGGGGCATTGGGAACAGTCTAGTCCTGCTGACTGGTTAGGATCGTGTAGTTCTTTTTGTTTTTAGCAATTTGTTATTAGCAATCTGCATCAGAAGACAGACCACGCTGAACCTTAGCATCTAGAGAAATCTGAGAACTGTGGTTCAAAACTGTACCAGAGACTAAACACTTACATTGAGCAGAAATGCATTCTGGGAAGGGAGCTAGGAGTGGGCTGAGCACAGGTAAAGCCTGAATTTGATTCCCTGTAAGGAAAAAATAAAAAACAAAGAAACACTACACACTACACCAACCTTCAAAAGATACATGATAATGTTGTTTATATACATGTTTCTAAACCTGTGGATCATTTAATGGTACTTTTCTAAACTGGGTAAACATTGCGTATCCCAGTATGGGGACTATGAGTATATAGTGAATACAAAGCTTTCTATATGACTTATGAAGGTTTTAAAAGTCATTTTAGATGGAATTACCACGTATAAAAGGATTTAAGTAAGTCAGCTGTGTTTTGTTTTGTTTTGTTTTGTTTCATTGCTGGAGTGCATTTCTGATTCTGTTAACAATGCATCCTGGTGAGACAGAAAACCTCTATGTCAAAATCATGCTTGGCACAAATGAACACTAGAATTCCCCCCCCCCAAAAAAAAATTGGTGGAATGGGGGGATGGCTCAGTGGGTTAAAGGTGAGTTATGTGAGCATCCAGACCAGGGTTTTGATCCCAGGGCCCATAAGAATGTTGGGAAGGCAGGCATGGTGGAATTGCAGTGTCTGGGAGGCAAAGATGGATCCCAGAACACACTGACTAGCTAGACTTTATGAATTAGCAAAGCTAAAGGTCCATGTAAGAGACCCTGCCTTGATGTGCAAAGCAGAGGGCAATTACAGAAAACATCCACTGTCAAGCTGTAGCCTCTACCCACATACACATGTACCTGCTCACACACATGTCTACACACATGCAAACATGCATCATGCATACATACCCAAGCAAAATAATTTTTCTATATATAATGTATTTTATTTTATATTAGTTGGTGTTTTGCCTGTATGTGTGTCTGTGTGAGCATGTCAGAAGCTCTGAAACTGGAGACACAAACAGGTGTTAAGTGCCACATAGGTGCTGGGAATTAAACCTGCAAGAGCAGCCAGTGCTCTCCATCTCCCAGCCCTACAAAATAATAATTTATAAAAAGATAAGATACTTAAAAAACTTTGCCTTACACATTGTTACATTGTGTACACATCATTAACAACTCATTCACAACAGTGTTTATTGAACACCCAGCACGTACCTGGCTTATGGCCAGCACGTATTTTTGAATTCCCAAAAATATGAGCTTGCTGAAGTATTACTTTTCAGCATTAAGTGAACTATAGTTTATTGAAATGAGAGCTATTAATACTTTTAAATGTGTGTGTTGCTTTGCAGCCAACATCATGACTTCTGTACCATTTGAATTGCTCTTTATTTAGCAATGCTCACACACACGTCTACACACATGCAAACATACATCATACATACTGTACTGTTGCTCCTGTTACTACTGATATCTTTGAGTTTAGAGCTATCTGCTGGCAGAGCCAGCACTGTCGTAAAATACCCCTCCCTTTAACTTCAGTGATTTGAAGGGATGTGTGTCATGATTAAACACACATTTCTATAAGTCATTCTAGTTGCAAAGTCATTGCTGGAAGGAAGAAGCCAGAGGAGGAGGAGCACTAAGATTTAGCTGTGGCAATGGGAGGAGAAAAAACTACGGAAGTTACAGGGGGAGAAAAGTTATTTCTGCTTACCTACCACGTTCCTTGCAACTTAAACAAAATGACAATTGTCACCTTTAGCCAATAACTTTTAATTACGTGTTTTCTCTACCGATGGACTCATTTGGAACTGTCGTCACTGTTAATAATTAGGTCTCTTTCGTTTTAATCTATGTTAATGGGAAACAAGTCAAGCAACCTTAGGAACCATTTCATACGTCCAGAAAGGTGTTAGAGCAAATAGGAGAGGAGGAAATGAGGTGAGAGACACCGTCCAGTGCTCAGCCCCACCACCAAGACTGCGTAGACAGGAATCCACTCTGCATCCACTGATAACTTTACAAAGCTTGTGGGGTAACGGCCCATAACAAGACAATCATAGTTCGACTTTTACCACCTGAGAAACGCTGAGAATATTATTTTGAAACACTTTCTGACAGGGAAAATCTGTAGCAGAGGAAATCCCAGGCCCAGAAAAGCCTGGAGACAGGAATCTTTATGAACCAAGCTGTTCTCTGCTCACACTTCCCAGGAAGTCATAAAGTGTCCAAACTCACTCCGTAAGAAAAAGCACACATGCAAAGGCAGGAGAGCTGTCAGGTTTTCAATGACCATTCAAAGAGAGAGCAGCACTTGAATAATTTTGCTAATCTCTCTCCCTCTTACTCTCACTCTCCTCCCCCTCCCCTTTTCCTTCCCCTCCCCTTCCCTCTCTCCCTCCCCTCTCCCTCCCTCTCCCTTCCCCCTTTCCTTCCCCCTCCCCTTCCCTTTTTTCTCCTCCCCATCTCTCTTCTCCCCCTTTCCCTCCCCCCTCCCTCCCCCTCCCCTACCCTCTCCCCTCCCTTTCCCTCCCTCTCCCTCCCTCTCCCTCCCCCTCCCCTTCACCTTCCCCTTCTCTCCTCCTCTCCCTCCTTCTCCCCCTCCCCTCCCCTACCCTCCCCCTTCCTTTTCCCTCCCCCTCCCTCCTCCTCCCCTTCACCTTCCCCTTCTCTCCTCCTCCCCCTCCCCTTCCCTTCTCCCTCCCCTTCCCTCCCCCTTTTCTTCCCCCTCCACTTCCCCTTTTTCTCCTCCCCTCCCCTCCCCTCCCCCTTTCCTTCCCCCTCCACTTCCCCTTTTTCTCCTCCCCTCCCCTCCCCTCCCCCTTTCCCTCCCCTCTCTCCTCCCTCCCCCTCCCCTTCACCTTCCCCTTCTCTCCTCCTCCCCCTCCTTCTTCCCCTCCCCTTCCCTTCTCCCTCCCCCTCCTCTCCTCCTCCCCCTTCTTCTCCCCCTCCCCCTCCTCTTCCCCCTCCTCTTCCCCTCTCCCTTCCCCTCCCCCTCCCCTTCTCCTTCCCCTTTCCCTTCTCTTTCCCCTTCCTCTTTCTATCTCCCTCTCTTAGGTCACTCGTTGTTTTGTGTAAGGTCTGCTGCAGTGTGCATCTCCCTACAACTCTGAGTTTCCATCTTGCTTTTTCTCTGTTGCACAGTTAATGACCAGGAAACATCCTATCCACAAAGCGTGAGTGAAACTCACGTCTTCAGTCACTGCAAACATTCATTTGTCAGGAATTATACTGGATGGAGTCTTTCTGAACACAGCATTAACTTTGTGAATGGTCTTTCTCCCTTCGCCGAGGTAGAAACACTCAGAGGTCAGCGGTTGTGCTTATGAATGTCCCTACCATCTGCTGGGCATCATCAACCCTAGGTACCTTCTGAGGCACTGCCATTCCCAGACCAATCGTCTTGCTAATTTTCTTGAAAGCTTTCAAAACAATGACAACACACACTACAGTTTATGTATGAATTATTCATGCTTTAGTGGCTTGACATTTTCCCTCATATTTTATTAAAATCCTTTGTGGTAAGCTGCAGTTAAATAACTAATTATGCATTCGGAGTTAAAAGCATGACAACCACGTAACTGAGGTAATTGAACAAGATGATGCCGTGTTTTCTCCAGCACCAGATGGGGATGCCGAAAGAGCCCACCGCACTTGATCTTTTCCATATGACTCAGAAAGATAGTACTCTTGACATTTGTCTCGACTTTTAAATAAAATATAGTAGAGGAAAAAATGGAATAGTAAGTTATTGTTTCAAAATGAAACACTAGCATGCTTTTTGTATAAAGACAAAAATTCATGTTCTTGAGTAGGAAATAATATAACAGTTCAGCATGGCTTCAGAAATAAAGAGAAACAATGTTTCTTGGCTGATAATTTTTATGGACTGTATGAACATAATGATACATTTTGGTGTGGAGCTTACTTAAGAGCTTGGAATAGGTTTCTATTCTCAACAGTTCAAGAGGTGTAAGAATGTAAGGTACAAAAAGGTTACGTAACTTTCTCAAGATCACACAAAAAGTCAATGATAGGGTCTAAGATTAAAACCCCTGTCTGTCTGTTCCTCCTACCCAAGTGTTTACTTATCCAGTTGTGTCTACTGTAAAGAGAAAAACAGCATTGCCCAACAATTATCACATGCCTACTGTAAAAAGTTTCCAATCACTCAAACAATTCCTGGGGTGTTTCCCACCAAAGCACACTACAGATGTGTGGGTCAGAGGATGGACACTCGGTCTGAGGAGAGCAGTGAAAGTTAGCTAAGACTCTGCTAGCGAGAGCTATGCTCTGAAACGTGAGTTTTGATCCCTAGACCAAACCCATGAGGCATTCCTGTTTCATGCAAACATCAGCCAAGAGTGGGGTCTTGATTTTCCTTCCTTTAAAAATACTATTGACAATTTAATTTTTTATATAAAGGTAACTTATTGCTTAGGAAAAATTAATGAAGCAGCATTCTTATTATAGTTAGTCACATTTCTAAATCTCATAGGTGTTTAAAAAACACTTTGAAGTAGGCTTTCATTTGCGGTTTGTTCAACAATCCCTGGCCAAATGAAATTCTTTCAGGCCCTTGCATCTTAATTCTTAAAAAAGAACAAAACATTTTTTATGTATTTTTATGCTTTTCACACAATACAGTGTGTGTTCTTTATTCTTTACAGACAGTGTATTTTGGTCATATTTTACAACTTCTCCCTGTTCCATCCCTCCTTTCCCACTCCCACCCCCCAAATTCAACGTTCTTTTCTTTTTCTAATAACCTACTGAGTACAATTTGTGCTGCCCTTAATCATATAAGTAAAGGGCCATTCAATGGTGCATGAGACTCTTCCTCCCTGAGTAGCTACCAACTGTCAATAGCTCCTTAGCCCTTGATGCGGAGTCAAGAGTATCTCCACCACTCAGGATAGAATGTTGACTAGCTTGATCTTCATAAGAAACGACATCTCTGTGGTTCTTGCGGTGGACCTGACATCATCTTGCCCCAGTCCTCCTTGACCCGTGGCTTTTATAGTCTTTCCACCGCTATGGTATTTTTTTAAATAGACATTTACTGAGATGGTGCCACATACAGTGCACATGGTCAAACACTGTGGAGAAATCAACAGCTTAAGAAATGTTTGGTCATGGAGAAGAATGATAGGCAACTGGCATAGATGGATAAGTAAACAGCACACGTGTCTCACACAGTTCCAAAGGAACGAGGGTGTGCAGGGATGGTCTATCTGGGGTAAGCACAGAACTCACCAGCTGTTTAATGGTGCTCCCACCTTGTGGATAATGTTAGATCTGGGGACAAAATAGACAGTCTTAAGACCCAGGGATGATTTTCCAGAGTCAGCACAGGTGGAGGGGTCAAGATGGAGCTGATTCACTTTCCCGTATCTGTTTGCTCCTAAGGTGGCTAACCAGAACCATGGACAGCTCAGCAAAAGGTGGTAAAAAGGATGCACCTGACTCCCCCCCCAAAGACTCGAAGCTGTGTGTCAGTGAGGCACTTCTGGACTATCAGTAAGTCTGCGGTGTGAGCCTGAAAATGGCTCCATGCAGATACGGTCATCGTTAAGACTGGACTTGGGACTGACGTAGCCAAGCACAGCCAAGAAAACCAGATAGATTTGAGACATCGTGTGAGCACGTGCTGAGCGGCATGGGTGCCACAGCAGCTTGCTGGTTTCCATCTTGAAGCACACTGTGGGCTAGTTAGTGTAAATTGAGAGTGAGAGAGAGCATTTCTCTGTAGTAATCTTTCTGTTTCTTAGATACTCTCTAGCCTGAATTACTCCTAAATAACTACATATCAAATCGAAGCAATTTAGAGGGGTTGCACACATGTGTGCATGACTCTGTGTGTGTGTGTGTGTGTGTGTGTGTGTGTGTGTGTGTGTGTAAGCAGGCACTGTTTACCTTGGATTTCTTTCCTTCTTTCTTTGGCAATCTTTAGCCTTGAACTCTTGAATCTTCCTGTCTTAATCACTTAAGTTATGGAATTATAGGCATGTGCCACAACTCCTGACTTAAAAAATTATTTTTAATAACAAGAGCATTTCATAATGTCTCACTCCTGGGAGCTGGAGATGTCTTATTTCAACAAATAGCCTCTTGAGTGCTTGTGAATGTCAACTTTTGGCACTGGATAGGTGTTCCAATGTGTAATTTTTAGGGAATTCATGGACAAGTGTTAGGAAATTTCCAAATAAGAATGAGATCATTCATGTTTTCATTCAACAAATATTTTTACATTTATCATGTGCAAGCCAAGTGCTGAACCCAGAACACAGCCGTGAGCAGGACCTCATGGCTCCTGATGCACTGAAGCAGACAGACATGTAAGGAAGAAGAAAATGACTTGACCTAGTCAGAGGGTTTGGGAAAGTTAGGATAAGGAAGGCATGAGAGGTGATCTCTGGATGAAGACAGCTATGGAAAGAGTGGAAGAACGTGGTTTATGGGAAAGACACCAGGGTATGAAAATGTGTACCACACCTCAGGAAATGGCGGGCATCAGGATGAAGGGCAGACGACCGACTCGGTGGTGTAAGGGCTAGAGCAAGCGGCTAGTGCTGGGATTAGGAAAGAGACATTATTTATTTGAGAGCTGCCTGGTTGAAATGTGGCCCTGTGACACTGGTGACCACATCTGTAGTAAGAAAAGTGGCTTACCAATGGGTAAGATAAATGTCTTCTCCCAGAGAAACTCTCACTTGTGTTCACATCTTGTTTAGAAGTCACTGAGTAAATGGTCAGAATTCTAGCAAAGAAACAGTCACTGGGCAGAGCTCGTACCTGAGGTGCCCTTGAGCACCCGCGAGGTACCATGCATTTCCCATGTGACTGGAGTCTTTTGTCTCTTGTGAGCAGTGCAGAAAAGCCAGGCTCTGTGAACGCAGCCTGGACTCTCACTTGTTCTGTGGTTTTATGATGACATCATTACAGCTGATTCTCCTTGTGGTTGACAAAGGACAGTCTCTTCCCTCTGTCACAGACATTTACAAAGAGCCAAACACTAGATGTTTCTCAGGAGCTGGTGAATCTACATAAAGAGATCATTCCCACACCTATGTTCTCTGTCATTTGTTAAAAATATACTAAATAATCCGACAGATGACAAGATGACAGGATTGCTGACCTGGGCTCTGCTGGTGACCATTCACTTACTGAGTTTCCTCCATAACAGAACTTGAGTCACATGGCAAGTAGCCACAGACCTTCTCTCAGCACCTACAGGACTGCCCGGCAGCATCTTGTATTTCTCATTCATCCCATGTCATCACAAAGCAGTAAGCCACAGTGGATAGTGACTCATGATTTCTGAACAACTGGACTTCAAAATAACTTCCAAGGAAAATGAGACTGTTACCTGAGGATACCACTCTTGGGCATACATCCAGAAGACACTCCAACATATAACAGGGACACATGCTCCATCATGTTCATAGCAGCCTTATTTATAATAGCCAGAACCTAGAAAGAGCCCAGATGTTCTTCAACAGAGGAATGGATACAGAAAGTGTGGTACATTTACACAATGGAGTACTACTCAGCTATTAGAAACAATGACTTCATGAAATGAAAACGGATGGAACTAGAGACTATCATCCTGAGTGAGGTAACTCAGTCACAAAAGAACACCCATGGTATACACTCACTAATAATCAGACATTAGCCCAAAAAGCTCTGAATACCCAAGAAACAATTCATAGACCTTATGAAGCCCAAAAAGAAGGAAGGCCAGAATGTGGATGCCTCAGTCCTTCTCAAAAGGGAGAACAAAACTCTCATGGGAGGAAATACAGGAACAAATAGAGGAGCAGAGATTGAAAAAAAGATCATTCAGAGACTGCCTCACCTGGGGATCCACCTCACATGCAGCCACCAAACCCAGTCACTATGGTTGATGCCAAATAGTGCTTACTGACAGGAACCTGATATGGAAGCCTCCTCACAGGCTCTGCCAGAGCCATACTGATACAGAGGAGGATGCTTGCAGCTAACCATCAGACTGAACACGAGGACCCCAGTTAAGGAGCTAGAGAAAGAACTGAAGGAGGAGAAAGGTTTTGCAACCCCATGGGAAGAACAACATTATCCACCAACCAAACCCTCCAGAGCTCCCAGGGACGAAAACACCAACCAATGAGCACACATGGAGAGACCCATGGCCCCAGGTGCATATGCAGCAAAGGATGGCATTGTCTGGCATCAATGGAAGAAGAGGCCTTTGGTCCAGTGAAGGTGTGTTTTCCCAGTGTAGGGGAATGCCAAGGTGCTGAGGTGGAGATGCCATTCCCTCAAAAACATTTCAGTCCAGTGTCATTTGAAGACTGTTCAAAAGTTTATTGTTATCAGGTGACAGAGAGCCACAAACATTACGTTTTGGGATTGTTTGCTTTGTCTTAGACATTTTACTCATGGTCTCTTTTTGTTTAAATGTTGTTGCAGTTGCATATATATGTGTGTAATAAGTATGTGTGTATGTGCGTGTGTGTGTAATAAGTATGTGTGTATGTGTGTGTGCATGTAATAAGTATGTGTGTATGTGCATGTGTGTGTGTAATAAGTATGTGTGTATGTGTGTTGTATTCATGTGTGTATTTCCTAAATAAATAATACAAGCTACTTAAAAAAGAAAAAAGAAAATGAGACTATGAGTTTTTTGGTTGTTTGTATAAAAATGACTTATTATCTTTGTTGGTCTATGTAGTTACCATCTCTCAGTAATAATTCTATTTTCTCCTCTGCACCCAGCCTTCCTACACTGAGACTAGATATAGAGATATGGGTGTATGCTTCCTTATAGATTTTAAAAAGTAAAAATAAAGACATAAATAGAAAGTACAGATAAAGACTTTGAATGTAAAGATTATTTAGATGGGTATTTCGTGGGTTCGGTTTTATATGAGAAGGTAGTTAAAACATGTAACTTTAATTTATTTCTAAACCTGTTTTGTAATGAGGGTTCTTAAAGACTTTAACCTCCCTTCTAGCCCACCACCCCCCAGAAGTAGCGGGAGAGAAAGGGTATGTGGGAAGTGGACCTGTTTAGAAATGGTTCTTTAGAGCAACTCCCATCTGCGTTATAAGGAAATGGGCCGTTCAGTTCACAGGTCAGCAGCGGAAGTCGATCCAGTCACAAACAGTTCATGGATACACCACCAGTCCAGCTCAGTGGAGTTGGGATAGCAAACAGGAATCAGCAGTGGTGGCATCATCTAGCAGAGGCAGCCAGACCTCAGAGCAGGAGGGACCAGGCAGGACAGAAGTTCTCAGTTGTTCCTCTCAGCAAAGTGAAGGTCAGCTAAGATTCAGACCAGAGCTTCACCCAGCTCTGTAAGCAAGTGAAACTCGGCCTCCATCACTGTCTGTTTAGTCTCTTTCTATTCTCTCCGTGTATCACGTGTCCTCCATGTCTTGCCTCGGCATGAGAGTCTTAGCGAAGCTGCACACGAGTCTGTCTCGGCTGACGTCACTCTGCCAATCAGCCCAAGTCCGTGGAAGCCGCAGGAAGCCACAGCACACCACCAGAAGCTTTTGATGTGTTTCTCTCTAGGGAGTCCTGACAAATGTAGCTCAGCTATGCAGTGTAAAGCAGACTGATACATGCACGTGCTTAGCAAAGAATCCATCACGTGTCCTTTCAACTATTTGTTTTATCAGAGAACATCCTTTCACCTGTGTCAGCTTCAGTGAAACACTCCTTCACATGTTTGCCACAGCAAAACACCATCCAACACAACTGACTTTCCAAAGATCTCCTAAGTTTCCACTTCAAAAGCACTTAGAGCTGAGATGAGGGAAACACCCGAAGGTGCTTTCTTCTTGGTTCTTCAACAAACCCTGAGCACAGAACTTTATATGTCTGCCCCTGCAGTGCCTAGCACAGCCGGTGTACAGTGTAGACTCGGGATTTCTTTCATGAGTGATCATCGCTGTTGACTCTTATCTGAGTGTAGAATCACGCTCATGGAGTTAAGACTAAGATACTATTTCACTCATCGATGTAGGAGACAGAAATTTAGCACAGTCATCTGGGTGTCGACATACCCACCATGAAGCCAATGTTGTCTCGCCCACTGGTGAGGGTTCGCTAATCGTAGTGCCTACCACAGCCCTGCCTTGAGATCAGGTATGTCCATGCTCACAGGGGCTCTGCTGCAAGAAAATAAGGCCCCGAGTCTCCCTGGAAGGTTACTTTTTGAAAAGATGATACTGGAGATGCCCTAAGTGATTTTTTTTCTAACAATGGTTTTTATTTTATCCTTTACACTTATTCTTTGGCTTTCTACACTATAGAAAACTGAATATAGGTTTAGGTATAATTATGTTTTTTAAAGTAGAAAAGAATAGAATGTTTGGAAGTTCAAATACATCTTCTGATTTATTAGATTGATAAAAATGATCTATTTATTGAGTTCCTAAGTGTTTCTTCACAGTAATTCTTAAATACAGTTTGCTTGAAGCATACAATACAAGTATGCATATTTCTAAAAGTTATTTTTCTTAGGGCTGGAGAGATGGCTGTGGGTAAGAACACTTGCTGTTCTTCCAGAGGACCTGGATTCAATTCCCAGCACACACATGGTGACTTATGACCATCTGTAACCCCAGTTTCAGGGGACCCAATCTCCTCTTCTGGCCTCCATGAGCACCAGGCTCACAGGTGATACACAGACATGCACATAAAATGAAACACTTATATACATAAAATAAAAATTTAAGTTTATTTTCAGCTTCAAATTCCCAATGATATTGCATGGAAGGGAAACTGTATATTAGTAACATTTTGAAAGTATGGGCAGGAAGTGGTGAGTGGCTCATGCTAGCACTGTGCTTGTAATAGCTCTAAACCCTTTTAAGATCACTGCGAGAACCAGACATAGTGGCGCGTGCGCTCTGGAGTCTGGGGCAGACGATCTCTGAGCCTGAGGCCAGCCTGATCAACAGAACGAGTTCCAGGACATCCAGAGCCACACAAAGAAACCCTTCCTTGAATAAACAAACAAAAAGCTCACTATAACATATCTGGGTTTACCATCCCACCTCCTTCAGCCCTCAGCGTGACATATAAGATACTAAGGCACCGTTGGAAGACATATTAAAGGGAAAATATAAGAAAATGGTGAAGACAATTCCACAGAGCAGCCAAGAGTGTAGAGTTCTGGCGATAATCTCCAATGCTTCTAGGTAAGTCCACCTCTTCAGGAAGCCAAGGAAAGTCAAGATTTAACCTTCAATCGTCATGATTTCCACAAGGGTGCCAGGGAAGCCAGAACAGTTAGGGATTCTCCAAGAACTGCCGATATGGTCACACTGGGCATCTTGAACATGGCTCATGGTAGGATGAGTGTGAGACCAAGCCATTTGCTCACAGGTCAGAGGCTGTAGGCTTTTTCTGATGTAACAAATAAAAAATACAAGCTGAACAACTAAAGTACAATTTCAGATAAACACGAACATGTTTAGTAAATGTCTGTCATACACCAGACCTGGGTCGGACAGAATCCAGAGGAAAGCTGTGAGCTGTATCGAGGGAGCCACTCTATGCGGTCCTTCAAAGTGTCAGCTCAGCCGTGGAGACATCTTTGAGATTTGCCTATTCCCACACTGTCCAGTTGCATCTGCTCTGCCACAGGGCGCAGCCTCTGGGGAGGCACCACCCAGGGAGTTTGACTGCACTTATCCTACGCGGTGCTGGGTTGTGAGGAAGCACTGTGACACCGCCCCCAGGGTGGGAAAGTGCAGTCGGAGCTGGTTGGGGACCGTGGGGTTCTCTGACTCTTGGACATCCAGGCGCCGCTGCAAGTCTCTGAAGAGCTGAGAATGAAGTCCGGGGACCCAAGGTCTAAGGACAGCATCTCACCTGAGGCCAGAGTGGAAAGGGGAGCACCGGCTTGTCCCAGAGGGATGACTGTCCTTAGCTTGGAGGTGGCAGGCTTGGTGGCTGTTGTGATTGGGAGCACAGAGAGGCCTTCTGTGGAAGAATTAAGCTGCGGCTCTGTAGATAAAGGCCTTCCCCAGGTTCCTCACAGCAGATCTTGAGGAAAGACACAGTCCATGGTTCTAAACACTTTATTGTCATGACAGAAAATGGATTCATAAAACCATACCCCTCTTCTCAGGGTGGGCCTGAGATCAAATACCTTCTTCAGGGAAGAGTGTCTGGGAAGGGAAGCTTATTGGCTAAGCTCTTTGGGCCTCTAGGTACTCCACGGAGAACTCTGCTTTGGGGCTATGTGACCATAAGACGTTTCTTTTATGCGAGTTGCATGGCACATGTTCCAAGTCAGAGAGCTGGGAGTCACCTAAGCCTCAGAGGTGTGCCCACTGACTCTCCGGGTCTCGACCTGCTCTACCTTGCCAAACTTCCTGGCATGGTTTTATGTCCCACACTACGTTACAGAAATCATCCTAGTAGCTACACAGTTCCGATAACTTTTATAATATCTTCATTTTATCCATAAAAAAGATAGCCAGCAGGCCATCGGGTGGAGTTATAACATGCTCAGGGTAGAACATTTGTGTGATATGAATGAGACCTGTGTTCAGGTGCTACACACACACTCACACACACACACTCACACACACACTCACACACACACACACACGCACATACACACTCACATACACATGCACATACACTCACATACACACACACTCACACACACATGCACATACACTCACACACACACATACTCACACACTCACTCACATACACTCACACACACACTCACACACACACACACTCACACACACATACACACATACTCACACACACACACACACTCACACACACATACACACACTCACACACACAGGCACACACACACATACTCACACACACTCACTCACATACACTCACACACACACACACTCACACACACACTCACACACACTCACACACACACACGCACACACACTCACACACACATACACACACTCACACACACACGCACACACACACACGCACACACACTCACACACACACGCACACACACACACACGCACACACACACTCACACACACACATGCACACACACACCAGAAGGCCAGGGGTATCGAGAAGTCACGTCCTTAATTGGAAGTAAAGCTTTATTTATCCAGAGGCTCAGTTTCTCTGCACTGCAAGACAGCAGTCCTTCCACTTCCCCCCTTCCAGCCCATAACATCCATCCATCACAGTGTGTGAACAGTATCGGTATAATCACTAACTCTGCATCTAGTACGCTGTACCCCCTGTAAGCAAGGATCATGAAGGTCTTGTTCTAACCCATCTCTTAATCCCCAAAGCCGTGTGGAGCCGAGTGGCAGCCATTGAGTCTGACTTGATGGGATGCGACAGAAACGGTGGAGGTTCGGAACTGATGCGCTATGAGGCCTGTCTCCTTCGGTTCTTTTTAAACATTCATTTGCTGCATTCCTGCCGTGTGTGTGTGTGTGTGTGTGTGTGTGTGTGTGTGTGTGTGTTAGAAGAGTAAGCCAAGGCCAAAAGCCGTTGGGTGCCATGCAGTGTGTGGGAAAGCAGGATTAACTCAGCATCTCGGTACTCAAACACCTTCCTTTTGAGGAGTGCCACTGTGTGATTTGCTAACATTGTATTTTCTCATCTTATGAAAGGAAGGAGCCTCAACTTTTCCTCCTCTGAGTCCACAAGGTCATAGATAGAAATGAGTGCTCCTGAGGGTGCCCCTTATGTGTGGCTTCTTATTTTATTCCACATAATAATACATAATGCTAGGCGAGGTTTTATCTGACAGCTTGAAATTCTGGGTCCTGAGATTTGATTTGCCTGCAACTGAAGAGGCAACAAATCCTAAAGAGCAGAATTTAAAACCACACACTTTACCTTTAGCTAAAACGGGAGTCGGGTGAAGCGATGTCCATAACCTCACTTCAATCTCAAACCTGGAGTTCCAAGATTCGCTCCCTTTCAGAAGAAATATGGAATTCACGAGCACTTCAAACAGCCCTGTGTCTGAGCCTTCCTTCTCATTCTGGTTTTCTCATGGACGAGTCATCAAACCTATGCTTGGCATATGGTAAAGAAATGTCTGTGTCAGGGAAGCTTTAATCTTTGGAGGAGAACGTGCATTCGAAGCACAGACTGGGGGCTTGCCCAGGTTACCCTAGTGCTCTGGACTGGGGGCTTGCCCAGGTTACCCTGGTGCTCCAAGGTCCATTCGCCCTCAGACAGTCTTGTTTGGTTTAAATTTAGTTTAAAACTAAAACATAACCTCAGTACCTTTCCTGAGGAAACTAACCCGAACATCCTTGTTTCTCCTCAGTCGTGAAATAAAGGAGAATGCGGTGGAGCGATTCATGTTCCAGATCAAGAAGCTGAGGGACAAGAATCAGAAATACCAGGACAGGGTAAGTGCAACACTGAGCGGAGGTAGGCAAGCACAGAGCATGCGCAGTAACAATGACCTAGGATCATGATAGATTGTATCCTAAAAAGCAGCCTCTTCTGTGCTTGGAATCGGCTGACTTATCACATCAGTTTTCTTTACTCATGTGAAAGGACCACCAGCTGAGCAAGTCCCAGTTTGATGCGCAGAACGCTCATGGTGGAAAGAGAAAACAACTCCTGCAAATGGTCCTCTGATCTGCAAATGTGGTCTGTGGCATGTGCCCATGCATACACCTCCATACATACATGACAATTAAAATGTTGAAAAATAAGATTAATGTGACCATCAAGGGGATGCTGGCTATACCCATTACAATGGACATTATGTCCAGGAGCAGTAATGATACCCAACCCAACTTATGACGTCAGGCATTGGGTCCGAAAGCAGATACCAGTACAGACTTTCCTCCACAGACTTACTTTATATAGTGTGGAAACTTCTGCACTTGACTGTTTGTTTACTTTTCCATTTACTATGCCCTCCTGTACCCCCCCCCCAGTACAGGATTTCATTATACCAGTCTAGCCTTGAATTCACACGTCTCCCTCGCCAGCATCTGAATACCGGGATGATACGTGTGTGTCATACCTGGCTGGCTTCACCGTTGTTTGCAATGACTGTGTCTTTACATTTTAATGGAATCTGGAGTCAAGAGCCCTGAGTTTGGATCCCCTCCTGACTGTTCAACTCTCTAGTGACACCTTTCTGGCAAAAACAAACAAACAAAGCAAACAAGACAAAAAAACAGCAAATGTGAAGTATTAAGACCTAGGTAACTGTGACCTATCTAGCCTGCCATTTTGTTCTGCTATTTATGTTTTAAGGAAACTTTCTCATATGCTGTTACTGCTGCTACAGGAAAACTTTTTCATGTTCAAGTTGATTGCATATTCTGTTATGTTCTGTGCTTTTGGAAACCAACCACAACAGAAGTCAGTTAGAACTGCTTTGTGAAGTTAGCCACAAGAAGCTTGGACCCAAACCAACTGCCAGGCAGCGCTTCCTGCACCTACGCGTGAGATTCTATGGTCTTGCTTTTACAGGCTGACCCTGGGATGGACCCCAACATAAGAGAGAGACCTGCACCAAGATAAAAGGCTATTTGGAGTAAGACTTCCATTTTGAGTAAAGTTTGAGTTTCCAGGACCTCCTTGGGAACTGACATCCTACTTAGCAGAAAAAAAGACGTGTACGTGGGTAACCCCTGGTTGGAAAGTTAAGCATAAATGTTAGACAAGGCAAGTCCCCTGCCGCAGTTGAATACCCCAACCAATGGGGCAGGATAAACGTACAATAAAGACATGTTCCTAAGGAAATCCCTTATCCCTCAATTTTCCTGGTGAAATAACTTGCCACAGATGTTTGCGATCTCTGGTGTAAAAGCTCTATCGGATTCTAGCTAGGCATTGAAGTTCAGCCCCTGAGTCTGGACACTGCAGCCCTGATCAGTCAGCCTTGGAGTGATTGAGATCTGTGTCTGAGGGGTTTGTGCAGCGATTCCCCAGCCCCCTACAGCCTGTTTCCCTCTTGTAAAATGACAGCCCCTGTCTATTTCGCACTGACCTGTGGGACTTGACAAGGTTCTAGCAGTGTGCCTATGACTCTGAGGTTGTCACAATGGTCAGTATTTATAACAAGAATTAAGATAGGCACAGGTGAATAGTAAGAGCGAAGAGAAGCCTGCTCAAGATTCCTTAGGTTCTGCCCAGTATGATCAAAGAAACAAAAGAGTAAGCTGCCTTCAAAGGGGCTACTGCGCACGCTCTACTCACATGCTCTACTGCGCACGCTCTACTCACATGCTCTACTGCGCACGCTCTACTCACATGCTCTACTGCGCACGCTCTACTCACATGCTCTACTGCGCACGCTCTACTTACATGCTCTACTGCGCACGCTCTACTCACATGCTCTACTGCGCATGCTCTACTCACATGCTCTACTGCGCACGCTCTACTCACATGCTCTACTGCGCATGCTCTACTGCTCAGAGCTGGCACCCTTAGGTCAAGTATGGTTGAGGAACGCACAGAAGGTTGGGATTAAGATGTCACTTTCCTGCCTTTGCCTTCCATGTGCTGGGATTACAGGCGTGTACCGCCACGCCCGCCTTTCCATCTTTGTGTTCTCTGACATCTGTTCTTTTTACTTGTATCCTTCCATTACTGTCTTTTGTGTCACACATTTTCTAGTGTACCTTTTAGACTATCATTTCTTTTATCATTTCTTTTTATGTTTTTAGTGACTTCCTTGAGGATTCTAATTAACATCGTAATTTATAGTAATCTAATTAAGATCAATACCAACTCGATCTCAGTATGGTATGGAGAGGCTGCTCTGTGTCCTCCCCCCTCAGGTCTATTATCATATAAAGCGCACTTTATAAACATGATTGACTGGTCGGTAAGGAAATGAAGGTCTCTGTTCATTACTCTACACAGATGTGTTTCACATAAAACAATTAGAAAGTCTACATACATAAATTTCAGATTTACCTATGCCATTGCTTGTGCTGCTACTCTTGTGTTTTCTCATGAATTCAAGTCATTTTCTGGGACCACTGATGTCACTGTAAAAGACTCCCATTGGTAGTTCCCGAAGGACGGGTCAGACCACTGATGTCACTGTAGAGGATTCCCATTGGTAGTTTCCGAAGGACGGGTCAGACCACTGACGTCACTGTAAAAGACTCCCATTGGTAGTTCCCGAAGGGCGGGTCAGACCACGACTTCTTTCAGTTTTGACTCCTTGATACACACAGTAAGACAACAGTGGCAAGAATAAACTTTCAGTCAGTTAGATATGCATGTGAGGAGCATGGAGCAGACAACCACAAGAATAATTTGCTTTTTATATCAGTTGTAAAACTTGGAATGGTGAGTGATTATGAATTATGTCATCTGTGGTTTTATGGAATGGCAGTTCCATGAAAGCAGGACTTTTCTCTGTTTTGCTAATAGATATCATTTTAGTGCCCAGCATCTGACTGTACACGTGGTAGGTGACTAACTTAGGGGTCTAAACAAAAGCAGGGTTAGTGGGAGTTTCAACAAGTTAGCTTCATCCTCATGGAGACTGTGGGAGGGTGATAGGCTGGGAAATTGATAACACGTTCTTAAGAAAATGACATTGTATTGGTGGCTACAGAACTGAATTGATTTCATGTTGAATCTTACATGTTCTGGAAGCTACTAGAGGCAGTGCTGTATACCTTGGGTAATTAAGTGTTTCCTTCTCACTTTGCAAGCCTCGGGATGTGCCTGCGTTCTGGGTAAATGGTGTAAGGGGTTGGGCAGATGTGTAACACTGTTGGTCTCCATGGCAGAACAAACGCTTGAAGGAAGAGCAGAAATGGCACATAAAGAACCTCATGAAAGAGCTGAAGAAGGAGAAGCTGGACACGGTGCCGGCCGTAACAAGAGAGGATGTGGAGGAGGCCATGAAGGAGAAATGGAAGTTTGAACAAGACCAGGAGGCAAACTTAAAAGGTTAGCTAGGAACTTAGAAATTGTCACAAGTGTTATACTTATCTGTAAGGTAATGCCTTGGCCTTCCCATGGAGGACTCTATTTCAGATTATGTCATTGCCTCCACAGCCACAATCCATGTTGGTATAAAGACAGGAGAAGGAAAAAAGGAAGTGAGCAGAGGCACTGAAGGAAGTGAAGGGAAGGACTAGGGTGATAGCAAGTGAGGAGGACCAGACAGTGACCAGTGAGGAGGACCAGACAGTGACCAGTGAGGAGGACCAGACAGTGACCAGTGAGGAGGACCAGACATTGACCAGTGAGACAGTGACCAGTGAGGAGGACCAGACAGTGACCGGTGAGGAGGACCAGACAGTGAGTGACCAGTGAGGAGGACTAGAGACAATGATGAGTGAGGAGGGACACTCTGACTATGACAAAGGATGGGCTCTCTTGTCCTAGGCCCTGCTGAAGTCCTGTGCAACACTCTTGGATGTTCTGTTGTGTGAAGCTCTGTTGTTAGAGAGTTTTGTTGACCTTAGCTTCGCTTTAGATTTGGGCACGCTAAAGTTAATGCAGGCATCGACACCCCTTCCCCCAGAATAATGGCATCCCCTTGCCGGATTAGAGGAAAACAACTGAGAACTGGGAAGGAGGAAACAGGGAAAGAGTGCTGTGGAGGGCAGTGGAGGAGCCTAGACTCTTGCTGATGGAAGTGCATGACCCTCCTAGAAAACTGGACACGTGCAATCCTGACATGTGAACTTTTGTATCCTCTTCTCTCATCCCACAGTTCTTGTCAACATTTCCAAAAATACTCTGTTTTATAATGTCCCCTGCATTGGGAATGACATCTTAAAGAATGGCCAAGTACTCTGACTAAGTCACCTTGTGCGAATGGCTCCCGCTGAGGTGCATCTGTTAGCAGGGAAGCAATTAAGCACAAGGATGCCATGTTATCTTGGGGTTTCTCTTGCTGTGATAAAACATTACAAAAAGCAATTGGGGTGGAAAATGTTAATTCCAGCTTACAAACTCTCGGGTCACACTCCATCAGTGAGGGAAGTCAGGGCAGGAACTCAAGGCAGGAACTGGAAGACACCATGGAGGACCACTGTTCTCTGACTCCCCTCCCCCCATGGCTTACTCATACCACTCGCTTTCTCGAACCACTCAGGACCACCAACCCAGTGCTGACTCCAGCCACAGTGAGCTGGGCGCTTCTACATTAATTGCCAATCAAGAAAATGCATCACAGGCTAGCCCACAGGTCAATCTCAGCTGAGGATCCTAGTTCCAAAATGCCTCCAGGTTGTGTCAAGTTGACACAAAAAGCAGCCAGGACACATGCTGAATGGAGACCAAGTTGGATGACTTAGTAGAAAGTGACATAAGCCATGTGACGCTTCCAAAGAGTTTTGCCAGAGAGACTAAGGAAGAGAGGGGAATGAGACAGCAGGTGCCTTGAGAAGTGGGGGAGGGAGTCAAGATAAGCCATCAGATGTGTTCATCAGACTCTCTCTAAAACTTCCATGACATCTACCAATCCTCCCCTCAAGAGCAAAATGAAGCACAGGACTCAGACGGTAGCAGTCTGACACATGAGAGGACAGTTGTCCGTCTGCTTTTCATAGCTGCAGCAACTTTAACAAGCACCATTTTACGGTATTGCATGGCTTTATGTGTGTCGTTGGGTGGCTGGGAAAAAATGCTCAGGGTTCCTCAGAACTTCTGAACTGAACGGCATCCCTTCGATAAACATTTACTCAACCAACCAGTTAATTATCAGGTCTATGAAGGCTGGATTTGCAGGGATGGTGAGTGTAGTGTTGCCTTCAAGGGTCTCTCAGAGCAGGTAGTGTGGGGAGTCACTGTGAGGTTCGCTGTATGTGGGTCTCAGCAGTGCTTCGTGTTTCAAGACATACGGGAGTATTATAGTTAGGCTTATGAACTAAATTTAAAAAATCACACTTAGTAAGTGTTCCAGGGCAGGCCAAAAGGTTATATGTTTGAAATAGTTCAATATTTGTGTGGATTTAATCAGAGAACTCATTTTTCACTCTGCAGACTTACAACTTGGGAGAATAAAACACTTGTTTCTGACTGTCCCATGCTATATCATTTCTCAAAGAAAAGCAAAAACAAAAATGAATTTTTGATGACTAAATCAAACGACTGAGTAATAAAAGTGATTGTCAGAGTTAAGCGTGCTGGCATACCTGTAATCCCGGCACTAAGGAGGGGGAGCTGAGCTTGAAAAGGACTAGAAAAGGAACAGAGGTTGAAGTCATTTTCCTGCAGAGGAGTAATGACTGGAAAAAACAGTCTATGTGAGAACCTGTAGAGGGCTGGAGTGTGTGTAAGAAACTGTAGAGGGCTGGAGTGTGTGTAAGGAACTGTAGAGGGCTGGAGTGTGTGTGAGAAACTGTAGAGGGCTGGAGTGTGTGTGAGAAACTGTAGAGGGCTGGAGTGTGTGTAAGAAACTGTAGAGGGCTGGAGTGTGTGTAAGGAACTGTAGAGGGCTGGAGTGTGTGCTATAAACTGTAGAGGGCTGGAGTGTGTGTGAGAAACTGTAGAGAGCTGGAGTGTGTGTAAGAAACTGTAGAGGGCTGGAGTGTGTGTTATAAACTGTAGAGGGCTGGAGTGTGTGTGAGAAACTGTAGAGGGCTGGAGTGTGTGTTATAAACTGTAAAGGGCTGGAGTGTGTGTAAGAAACTGTAGAGGGCTGGAGTGTGTGCTATAAGCTGTAGAGGGCTGGAGTGTGTGTAAGAAACTGTGGAGGGCTGGAGTGTGTGTGAGAAACTGTAGAGGGCTGGAGTGTGTGCTATAAACTGTAGAGGGCTGGAGTGTGTGTTATAAACTGTAGAGGGATGGAGTGTGTGTTATAAACTGTAGAGGGCTGGAGTGTGTGTGAGAAACTGTAGAGGGCTGGAGTGTGTGTTATAAACTGTAGAGGGCTGGAGTGTGTGTTATAAACTGTAGAGGGCTGGAGCACTGGCTGGTTTTGCAGAGGACTGGGATTTAGTCCCCAGCACCAACATGGTGGCTCACAACCATCTATAATTCTAGTCCCAGAGGGTGTAATGCCATCTCTGGCTTCCTCAGGTACCAGACATACATGTGGCACACATACATGCAGGCAAAAGCATCCATACACATACATTACAATTTAAAATAAATTATTTTTATAAAAACATCATAAGCCATGAACAACTGAGCCAATAGGGACCCTTATGAAACAATCATAGATTTTAGTTTGTGCATTCCTAGATGTAAATAATCTTTCAGTTACATAGTCTTAAATCATGTTTCTATTTCAGAGTTGAAAGTTTAATTATGTTTAGATTTATCATGAGAAATATCTAATAATTTGAATAGTTTAGATTTCCAAAAGTTGTACACATCGCATTTGCCTTAGTCAGAATTTTATTACTGTGAACAGACACCATGACCGCAGCAGCTCTTATAAAGGACATTTCATTGAGGATGGCTTACAATTTCAGAGGTGTGGTCTAGTATCACTGTCATGACAAGAAGCATGGCAGCTTCCAAGTAGACACGGTGCTGGAAAAGTGCTAAGAGTTCTACATCCTGATCCACAGGCAGCAGAAAGAGACTGTGTCCACACCGGGTGTAGCTTGAGCATAGGAGCCCTCAAAGCCCGCCCCTATAGTGACACACTTCCTCCAACAAGGCCGTATCTCCTCATAGTGTCCTCCCTATGGGCCAAGCGTTCAAACCCTCGTCTACGGCAGCCATGCCTATTCAAGGCACCATGGTATTTAAGAGTTACTTACGGGTTAGCACCAGATCTTCACTTTGTAAAAACCCTACAATGGTTCTAAGAACGAAAGAAATGACACGTGGTTTGTTTTTCTTTCCAACAGAAATGCGCAGACAAATAAATGAGGCTGAGAAGCTGTTTCTTGAAAAATTGGGTGAAAAGGAGTATTGGGAAGAGTACAGGAGTGTGGGAAGTGCACAGCACGCCCAGCTCATTGCTTCCTTACAGAATGACATTGACACCGTTAAAGAGAACGCGGAGAAAATGTCAGGTCAGTTGCAATGGTTAGTTCAAATTCAATAAAATGAGCAGGAGGGTCGTGTTTAGTAGACAAAAGCCAGGCACTCCCCCAAACCATTCAATATCAAAACAGGAAAACCATCTGTGAGCCCATAAAAACCAGAGATTGTACTTTAGTTGGGTCAGAGGGTCTGGGCAGACATTGAGGACTGAGGGCCAAAGGAAAATGTGTTATCAATTTAAATGACCTGTGTGTTTCCTGTGTCAAAGGACTACAAAGGACCAATAAACACACTCCTCTTGACAGGAGAGTCAGCCTAGAATGGGGACCAGGGCTTAAACGTGAGTTTGAGACAGGATCAGTCTCCACAGGCAGTGGGTGAGAAAAACCAAAGCAGAGCCAGAAACAACTGGAAGGTAAAATCCTGGCCAACAAGCATTAGCCTGCGTGGTTTGGGGTTAACCTCTTCAAAGAGAGCAGCTTAGATTAGACAGCTAGAACGGCCAAGAGTCCTGAAGTACAAACTCACAATCGCCTAAGCTCTTGCTTGTAGTGTCTCGAACTTTTCCAAGATTTCTGCATACCCTGCGTTCTTTCACTGTCTTCAGCGTGCGTGTGGTTGCTAAGGGAAGCACAGGGCAGCCATGAGAGTTTCACAATAGCAGTGCAGTGCACTCCACTCTTTTATACGTTTTAAGAAAAAGCATATGGAGTGCAGAACAAGGTAAAGTGTTCCTATCACTTTTCAGCACTAGTACAACAACGGAGCCAGGCCTTCGGGCCACGTCCAGTCACCCACTTTAGGTGACTTACGGCAGTAATTGTCATGTTATCCAACTCCAGGCTCTGTGATTTTTTTTATGCTAAAAATGAAAAAAATTAATTGCAGCTGAAGTTCTGACCCACAACGACATTTAGATAATTGTGTTTGAAGGTTATAGAAATGATTAGCATTAATCTTTTGGACCAAAGCCTGAATCAAAGACAGATATTTTACTAGCAGGACTGGAAGGGTTGAATAGCCATGAGATTCCAAATGAAAGCCAGAAAAAGGCGGCTGTGGGGATGCGCGTACGTCATCTAGAATGACACAGACGTCTGTTTCTCGATTTCCAAATGTCAAGCTATACTAGTTCCCCAAACCTGCTTAACTCTTTTTTTATGATACACACAATTTTATTGCTGACCCCTGTCCACCCCTTAGAGTGAGCTCTTATTTCTTTTCTTTCTTTTTTTTTTTTTTTTTTTTTTTTTTTTGTTTGTTTGTTTGGTTGGTTGGTTGGTTTTCTGTTTTTATTTTATTTTTATTTTAGTAGACATATTTTAATTAAATATTATCTGTATTTACATTTCAAATGTTATCCTGTTTCCTTCCCTGCCATGCCCCCTCTGGACTATCCTAGAGTTATATAGATACAGCTGAGCAGGCTTGCAGCTAACCATCGGTCTGAACTAGGGGATTCCAATGAGGTTGCTAAAGAAAGGACCTAAGGAGCTAAAAGGGGGTACAACCTCATGGGAAGAACAACATTTTCAACCAACCAAACCCTCCAAAGCACCCATGGAGTAAAACACAAACCTAATGTTAGGCAGCTTCTGAGTGATCTTCTCTTCAATCCCTGTTCCTCCATTTGACCTTGCATTTTCTCCCATGAGAATTTTGTTCTCTTTTCTAAGGAGAACTGAGGCATCCCCACTTTGGCCTTCCTTCTTTTTGAGCTACATAATGTCTGTGAATTGTTTCTTGGGTATTGAGTATTCAGAGCTTTCTGGGGCTAGTATCTGATTATCAGTGAGGGCATACCATGTGTGTTCTTTTGTGACTGGATTACCTCACTCAGGATGATAATGTACCACACTTTCTGTATCTATACATCTATTGATAGACATCTGGGTTCTTTCCAGCTTCTGGCTATTATAAAAAGTCTGCTATAAACATGGTGGAGCATGTGTCCTTGCTATATGTTGGAGCATCTTTGGGGTATATGTCCAGGAGTGGAATAGTTGGATTTTCGGGTAGTGCTATGTTTAATTTTCTGGGGAACCACCAGACAGATTTCCAGAGTGTTTGTACGAGGTACCAACTCCACCAACAATGGAGGGAGTTTCTTCTTTCTCCACATCTTCAGCAGCATCTGCTGTCACTTGAGTTTTTTATCTTAGCCATTCTAACTGATGTGAGGTGGAATCTCAGGGTTGTTTTGATTTGCATTTCCCTGATGATTAGGAATGTTGAGCATTTCCTTAGCTGCTTCTCAGCCATTCTATGTTCCTCAGCTGAGAATTCTTTGTTTAACTCTGTACCCCATTTTTAAAAGGATTATTTGATTCTCTATAGTCTAGATTTCTGAGTTCTTTGTATATAATAGATACTAGCCCTCTATCAGATGTAGAATTGGTAAAGATCCTTTTCCAATCTGTTGGCTGCCATTTTCTCTTCTTAACAGTGTCCTTAGCCTTACAGAAGCTTTGCAATTTGATGAGGTCCCATTTGTTGATTCTTGATCTTGAATATTAGTCCTCTATCAGACATAGGATTGGCAAAGATCTTTTCCCAGTCTGTTGGTTTCTGTTTTGTTCTTTGTCTTACAGAAGCTTTGCAATTTTCTGAAGTCCCATTTGTCAATCCTTGGTCTTAGAGGACAAGCCATTGGTGTTATGTTCAGGAAATTTTCCCCTGTGCCTATGTGTTCTAAGCTCTTCCCCACTTTCTCTTCTAATAGTTTCAGTGTATCTGGTTTTATATGGAGGTTTTGATCCACCTGGATTGAGCTTTGTACAAGGAGATAAGAAAGGGTTGATTTGCATTCTTCTGCATGCTGACTGCCAGTTGAACCAACACCATTTGTTGAAGATGCTGTCTTTTTTCCATTGAATACTTTTAGTTCCTTTGTCAAAAATCAAGTAACCATAGGTGTGTGGGTTCATTTCTGGGTCTTCGATTCTATTCTATTGATCTACATGCCTGTCTCTGTACCAAGACCATGTATATTTTACAATGATTGATATGTAGTATGGCTTGAGTATGGGATGGTGATTCCTTTAGAAGTTCTTTAATTGTTGACGATAGTTTTTGCTATTCTTGGTTTTTTTGTTTTTGTTTTTGTTTTTTTTTTTTTTGTTTTTTGTTATTTCAGATGAATTTTCAAATTTCTCTTTCTAACTCAATGAAGAATTGAGTTGGAATTTTAATGGGGATTGCATTGAGTCTGTAGATTGCTTTTGGCAAGATGGCTATTTTTGCTATATTAATCCTGCCAATCCATAAGCATGAGAGATCTTTCCATCTTCTGAGATCTTATTTAATTTTTTATTCAGAGATGTGAAGTTCTTGTCACAGAGATCTTTCACATGCTTGGTTAGGATCTTGTAACTACTGTGAAGGGTCCCATTTCTCTAATTTCTTCTATAGACTATTTATCCTTTGAGTAGAGGAAGGCTACTGATGTGTTTGAATTAATTTTATATCCAGCCACTTTGATGAAGTTGTTTATCAGTTGTAGAAGCTCTCTGGTGGAATTTTTGGGGTCACTTACATATACTATCATATCATGTGCAAATAGTGACATTTTGACTTCTTTCTCTCCAATTTATATCCCTTTTATTTCTTTTTGCTGTCTAATTGCTCTGGCTAGGACTTCCAGTACTATATAGAATACATGGGGGGGGGAGTGGGCAACTTTGTTTGGTCCCTGATTTTAATGGGATTCCTTCAAGTTTCTCACCATTTCCTTTGCTGTTGGCTACTGGTTTGCTGTATATTGCTTTTACTATGTTTAGGTATGGGCCTTAAATTCCTGATCTTTCCAAGACTTTTAACATAAAAGGGGATTGAATTTTGTCAAATGCTTTCTCAGCATCTGATGAGATGATCATGTGAGTTTTTTTTTTTCATTGAGTTTGTTATACAGTAGATGACATTGATGGATTTCTGTATATTTAACCATCATCTCTCCATCCCTGGGATGAAGCCTACTTGATCATAATGAATGATCGTTTTGTTGTTTTCTTGGATTAGGTTTGCAAGAATTGTATTGAGTATTTTTGCTTCAATGTTCATGAGGGAAATTGGTCTGAAGTTCTCTTTCTTTATAGGGTCTCTGTGTTATTTGGGTGTAAGTGAAATTGTGGCTTCAAAGAATGGATTGGGTAGCGTTTCTTCTGTTTCTATTTTGTGGAATAATTTGGAGAGTATTGGTATTAGGTTTTCTATGAAGGTCTGGTAGAATTCTGCACTAAATCCATCTGGTTCTGGGCTTTTTTGGTTGAGAGACTTCTGATGACTGCTTCTATTTCTTTAGCAGTTATGGGACTGTTTATATGGTTAATCTGATCCTGATTTAACACTGAGACCTGGTATCTTACTCCAAATTTTCCAGTTTTGTTGAATATAGGCTTTCATAGTAGGATCTGATAAGTTTTTAAAATTTCCTCAGTTTCTGCTGTTATGTCTTTCTTTACATTTCTAATTTGGTTAATATGAATACTGTCTCTGTGCCCTTTAGTTAGTCTGGCTAAGAGTTTACCCATCTTGTTGATTTTCTCAAAGAACTAGCTCCTGGTTTTGTTGATTCTTTATATAGTTCTTTTTGTTTATATTTTGTTGATTTCAGCTCTGAGTTTGATTATTTCCTGCAGTCTACTTCTCTTGGGTGTATCTGCTTCTTTTTGTTCTAGAGCTCTCAGGTGTGCTGTCAAGTTGCTAGTGTATGCTCTCTCCAGTTTCTTTTTAGAGGCACTCAGAGCTCTGAGTTTTTCTCTTAGCACTGCTTTCATTCTATTCCATAAGTTTGGGTATGTTGTACCTTTGTTTTCATTAAATTCCTTTATAAAGTCTTTAATTTCTTTCTTCATTTCTTCCTTGATCAAGCTATCATTGAGTTGAGTAGAGCATTGTTCAGCTTCCATGTGTGTGTGAGCTTTTTGCTGTTTTTGTTGTTATTGAAGACCAGCCTTAGTCCATGGTGATCTGATAGGATGCATGGAAGTATTTCGATCTTCTTGTATCTGTTGAAACCTGTTTTGTAGCCGATTATATGGTCAGTTTTGAAGAAGGTGGTGTGAGGTGCTGAGAAGAAGGTGTATTCTTTTGGTTTTGGATGAAATGTTCTATAGATGTCTGTTAAATCCATTTGGTTCATAACTTCTGTTAGTTTCACTGTGTCTCTGATCAGTTTCTGTCTCCATGATCTTTTCACTGATGAGAGTGGGTGTTGAACCCCCCCACTATTGTTGTGTGTGGTGCACTATATGCTTTGAGCTTTAGTAGAGTTTCTTTTATGAGTGTGGGTGCCCTTGTATTTGGAGCACAGATATTCAGTATTTAGAGGTCATTTTGATAGATTTTACCTTTGATGAATAAAAAGTGTCCTTCCTTGTCTTTTTTGATAACTTTTGGTTGGAACTAAATTGTATTTAATATTAGAATGACTACTCCAGCTTGTTTCATGGGACCATTTGCTTGGAAAATAAAATTCTCAGCTTTTACTCTGAGGTAGTGTCTGTCTTTGTCACTGAGATGAGTTTCCTGTATTCAGCAAAATGCTGGGTCTTGTTTATGTATCCAGTCTGTAAGTCTATGTCTTTTTATTTGGGAAATTGAGTCCATTGATATTAAGAGATATTAAGGAATAGTAATTGTTGTTTCCTGTTATTTTTGTTGTTAGAGGTAGAATTATGTTTATGTGGCTATCTTCTTTTGGGTTTGTTTCAAGATTACTTTCTTGCTTTTCCTAGAGTATAGTTTCCCTCCTTTTGTTGGAGTTTTTGCATCTATTATCCTTTGTAGGGCTGAGCTTGTGGAAAGATATTGTGTATATTTGGTTTTGTTGTGGAATATCTTGGTTTCTCCATGTATAGTAATTGGGAATTTTGCTGAATATAGTAGCCTAGACTGGCATTTGTGTTCTCTTAGGGTCTGTATGACATCTTTCCAGGACCTTCCTGCTTTCATAGTCTCTGTTGGAAGTATGGTGTAATTCAGATACATCTGCCTTAATATGTTACTTGACCTTTTTACCTTACTGCTTTTAATATTCTTTCTTTGTTTTGTCCATTTGATGTTTTGACTATTATGTGTCAGGAGGAATTTCTTTTCTTGTCCAACCTATTTAGAGTTTTGTAGGCTTCTTGTATGTTATTGGACATCTCTTTCTTTAGGTTAGGGAAGTTTTCTTCTTTAATTTTATTAAAGATATTTACTGGTTCTTTAAATTGGGAATCTTTGCTCTCTCTTATACCTTTTACCCTTAGGTTTTGTCATCTCATTGTGTCCTGGATTTCCTGGATGTTTTGGGTTAGAAGCTTTTTGCTTTTTGCATTTTCTTTGACTATTATGTCAATGTTTTCTATGGTATCTTCTGCCCCTGAGATTCTCTCTTCTAACTCCTGCATTTTGTTGGTGATACTTGTGTCTATGACTCCTGATTTCTTTCCTAGGTTTTCTATCTCCAGGGTTGTGTCTTTTTGTGATTTCTTCATTGTTTTTATTTCCATTTTTAGATCCTGGATGGTTTTGTTTAATTTCTTCACCTGTTTGCTTGTGTTTTCCTGTAGCTCTTTAAGCAATTTTTGTGTTTCCTCTTTAAGTGCTTCTACTTGTTTACCTGTGTTCTCCTGTATTTCTTTAAGGGAGTTATTCATGTGATTCTTGAAGCCCATTAACATCAGCATGAGGTATAATTTTAAGTCCATATTTTTATATGTGTTTGAATATCCACTACTTTCTGTGGTGGGAGAACTGTGTTCTGAAGTTGCGAGGTTGTCTTGGTTTCTGTTGCTTAGGTTCTTGCACTTGCCTCTTGCCATCTTATTATCTGTGATGCTAGGTGATCTTGTTGTGTCTGACTGAAGCTTGTCTGTCCTGTGGGACTGTGGTGCTGTGAGGCTTTGGAGTGAGAGTGCTCCTGGGTTCTCATCTCTCTGTGGACAGGTTGTGTGTCCCAATAGCAGTGGGATGGCCCTAGCTCTGGGTGCATATGGAGACCAGAAGTGTCCACTCAGACAGCACTGCAATTCCTGTGCCCTGTGAGCTCCTGGCTGCTCTCATCTGGGTGCAGATGGATACTGGAAGGGAGCTCTTTTCTCTTAGTACTTTTATCTTGTCAACCTTAGTTGCCCCTGAAGAGCCTTACTTGGCTGCCACAGTTCAGGTGCTGAAACCTCAAACCACTGCCCACCAATGACTGGAAGTTGGCCACATTTAGTTTACTCCAAAATATTTTTCTTCAAAATGTATTGTGTTCAAGGCAGTAATAACACACACACACACACACACACACACACACACACACACACACTGCCTGAGAGTCATTTCCCTTTCAGCACAGATGAGGGTAGCAATGCTTGCTCAACTCCCCAGTCCCCTAGTAGCTTAGTTTGGGTATTGGAAGACTAGACCCACCATTTTCTCCCTATCAAACCAAGATCCCAGAGATCTGCTCTAGCTGTCCTGGTCTGTTAAGAAAATGTCTCCAATTTCACAGGGTTCTACCTATAGATGAAGAACTTCAGGCAACTATTGATTGAAGAAGGGAATTAGCATCTCCCAGGGATAACCCCTCCCCTTTATTGGTTGCCCAGTAAAGAGTGTCAGTCTTGAAACCATATACACACCAACAAAAAATGTACTTATCAGGGTGTGTGTGTGTGTGTGTGTGTGCGCATAAATGTGCAGCTTCCTTTCTCTTTCCTTTACTTGGCTTCATTTTTCTCCACACTCTGAGGCAGACTTATGTGGTTGTCCTCCATGTTCCTTTCAGAGAGGGAATTTATTGTATGATCCCTAAGTACCTTTTGAGGCTTACATTGTTTTCATCGTCACTCTCTCACTAATGATATTTATGGGCACAAGAAAACATGGAGAAATAGCCCACACAATCGTGGGACCTCAGTTCCATCCCTGGAACTCATGTAAAACCTGCACGATGTGACATGTATTTGTGATCCTGGCATTCTTATTGGGAGAGAAGAGGCTGAGGCAGGAGGATTGCTACCTATGCACAGTGGCAGAAACAAGAGACCGTGCTTCAGAAAGAAAGTGGAAAGACACCAATGCCCCAGAACTTATCCTCTGACCTCCACACATGGGCTGTGACTGTTTAGATGGAAAGAAAATCGGCAGGAAGGGGAATCCTGCACTTAATTTCTGCAAGGTGCTCAGTACAGACTCAGGCCTGCTGCCTCCAGCCTCCTCTCCCTCTCCTCACTGTGTCTTCCTGTGCAGGGAATCATACACCGGAAGCATTGACAATCTAGTTAGTTGGAGGCCGATGTATAGAATAACGCATAAGCTGTGTGAGACAGAGGATAGATGCCATACAAATATTGTTTTGAATTTTCCTCTAGAGAGAGAATCCTTCAAAAATATAAACATTTTTGGAAACTTACACTACTTCAGACTAAGGTGCCAGCAAATTATGGGAGTAATTCTTCTAATGAGAAGAAACAGATGTTTCCAAAAAATACATTCCTGAGAATTAGGGGGAGGGGGGATAAGTATTTAGAGAGAAGAGAGTGAGGAAAAGTGAACTTTATAAACATCACAGTTTTACCTCGGATGGGCCGCACTAAGGCTTCTGATTTCCTCTTAAAGAACAGTATAAAGTCACCCTGGAAGATGCTAGAAACAGAATAATCAGAGAAACGCTGATCCAATTGCAGCAGAGGAAAGAATGGGCCACACAGGTATGTGCCAACCCTCTTAAACAAAGCAAAACTTCTTATTCTTCCCGTGTTTATCACTGAGGGGCGGGGCGGCGAATGACTGTAAGCCCAACACTCTGAAGGCTAAGGCAGGAGGATCATGATCTAAATTGCTGTCAACTGTCTCAGGAAGGGAGGTCAGGATGTGGCGTAGTGATCAAATGTGTGCCTAGCAAGTGCACAGCACTGGATTTGATCCGTAGTGCTACACAGAAAAAAGCATCACCACCTCCACAAAAAAGCTTTGAGTCCTGCAGCAAGGCAGTTTACGGTACAGTCCCAGCCGTCACGAGCTGTGCAACTGAACCCATTACTTCGCTTTCCTGGACTTCTGTGCTCTAATGTATAGAGCAGAGGCCATTAGATATACCTTAAAGATACAGTGTAAGGATTAAATGAGAATATTTAAGTAGTGTCTAACCTCACAAGGAGCAAGTAATTTACTCTTCAGTTATTATAAAAGTATCATGTGGCTATTGTGAAATATTAAGAATAAGTGTTTTAAATGAAATATACTTTATCTAAAAGCTATTTTAAACATATCTAATACTGGGAGAATACACTCCTGTGTTTTTAAATTTTGGGCTACAGAGCTGGGTGTAGGGGCACATGGATTTAATCCCAGCACTTGAGAGGCAGAAGCAGGTGAATCTCTGAGTTTAAGGCCAGCCTGGTCTACATCCCAAGTTCCAGGAGAAGTAGCAACACAAAGATACCATGCCTCAAAAAAAAAAAAAAAAGAAAGAAAGAAAAAGAAAAGAAAAGACAGGGGAGGGGTGGCTAATCAATTATTTTCAGGGTGAAATTCCATCACGAAGTGATCTGATTACAGTTTAATTACTGTAATTATGATTACTGATTATGACTGAGAATGTCTATGCGAGTATTACATGGCAAAATGAAACAAGCAAATTTACAATGTTGAGTGTTCATCTCAAGGACGGTTAAATCTCTCAGCAATCCTGAGAGCTGTAGCGACTTGCTAATAGGACGGTGGCCCATAAAACAGAGCCAGATTCAGCTTGGAGCTCCTTCAGATCATGGCTCGGTATTACTGTGTAAAGCCCACCCCACCGGTGCGTCAGTGAGTTTCCAGCCTGTGAGCTGCCTTGTGCAGCCTCCTGTGTTCTGGGCTGAACCAACCATCTTACTACTACTGACGCAGCTCAGGTGTGGCCTTGGTGGCTGGTGCCTGGGTCCCACCCATGGACATGCTAAGGTAATTGTTCTGGATCGTGGATTTTACAGTGCTCATTAAGGTTCGATATATAACTGAAGTTGAACCATTGCTCCACTTGTTAAAAGCCTCCTTCAGATTCAGTTCAGATGATATTTTACGGGGGAGGGGTGGGAGGTCCAGGTGGGGTTAGAGAGATAGCTCAGCTGTTAAAAACACTTGTTTTTACAGGTGTCCTGGGTTTGGTCCCCAACACCCACATAGTAACTCACAACCATCCACAACTCCAATTCCAGGAGATCCTGTCCCCTCTTCCAAACTCCTTGGGCACCAGGCACACATATGGTATTCATAAACACAGTCTGACAGAACATCCATGCATGTAAAATAAAATTAAAATTAAAAGCAATGATATTTTACAGTGATGGAAATGCAAGTTTTCCTGGGAAATGTATGTCTCCTTTTAATACACATGACCTCAGATATTTTTTTCATTGAAAATTTCCACTTTAAAAAACTTAGGTTAGTTTAAGCCTTCAATCTTAAACCAAAATGAACTTAAATAATTTTATCTTTAACATGGTATTAAATTGTTTCTGTCCATGTTTACAATGGAGAATATTTTTCTTATCTATGTGCATACAAGTTCCTGTGTGCGAGCACAGATGTGTGTACACCACACGGAAGCCAGAGACACACCTCAGGCGATGTTCCTCGGGAGCTGTCTGCCAAGCTGCCCCAGGCCTAGCACTCACTCACTGGTTGGACCATGTAGCCAGTGAACCCTGGGATCCTTCCCTTGTCTCAGTCTCCCCAGTACTGGGGTAGCAGCACCCTACCATGTCCAACGTTAAAGAAAAAGTCACGTGTGTGTGAGTGCACGTGTGTCATGGTACATGGAGAGATCAAATGACAACTTGTGGGATTTGGTTCTCTCCCACTGTTGGTTCTGGGGATGGAGCTTGGATGGTGAAGTGTGTTCACTGTGCTTTTTACCCACAAGCCGCCTCACACAGGCACTGGGCTTTTTTACGTGAGTGCTAGGAATTGAACTCAGCTCCACCTGCTTGTGCTGCGGTTGCCAACGGGCTACTTTCCCAGCCTCTATTTCTTTTTTTGGTTTTGCCATGGTTTTTAGATTCTCCCCCTTATTAGGTTTAACCACACCTTGAAGGGGAGGAGAGTTGGCTCAGTGATTGGGTGCACTTGATGCTCTTCCAGAGGACCCAGGTTCGAATCCAGAACCCACATGGCTTCAGTCCCAGGGAATTTGATGCCCTCTCGTGACTTCTGTGGGCACCAGACAGGCCTGTGGTATACATGCATATGTGAAAGGAAGATGCTCATACACATAAAATCATAAAATAAATGAAGTTTTTTATTTATTTTTAAAAAGTGGTGTTGTCTTCTAGTAACTGATTAGAAACATGATAGCCACATAAAACCACCTCACTGAGAAACAGTGTCTGCTATCGAAGCGTTGTGGTGAGGTTACAGGTATCGGATGGGGTGGTTCACAGTAGGATTAAAATGAGGTAAAGCCTGTTCAACCAGTGCTGATTGTGCGTGTCCCCTTGTGACACCTCTTTTTCACGGAATACTTTTCTCTCAGCATGCTGTAAGGTTCCTTGACAAGACCAACTACCAAGAGATCTGGGAGAATGACTGGCTAAAAAACGAAGTAAGTGGAATGTATCAAAATAGCCTTTTCTCTCTTTTTGACCTGGCAATGACTTCTAACCATAGAGATGAAGTCATAGTGCAAGCCTGGGACATTAACTGACATAAAGGATCGTCAAAGAAAGACCTGATCCTATTATGCTGTTTGTTACTCACTCAGCAAGCGCCAGAAATGATGTGGGTGCTTAATCCACACTGAACACTCTGTGTGCCGAGTTCTGTTGTATCCTCAACCCAAGCTAGTGCTCCTCACGAGGCTGCCTCCTGCTGGGTGGCTGGCAGGGCTAAAGGGTCAGCTCAGCTCCCTTGGGAATGTGCCCAGCCTTTTAGACTTCCTTTCCTCCCGCTGACCTGATGCTCAGGGCAGAATGCCTTACGTCACCTTGTGAAAGCTTGCGGTCAAAGCGGAGGTTCCCTCTGCATCCAGCTCTGGAGGAAGCTCTCTGGCCCTCTCCCCTCACTGGTAACCCCTGGTCCAGCTTGGATGATAATGGAGTTGTGGACTGAGACAGACACACAGTACGGCCGTTTGCCTGTGATCAAGATGGCCCTGCAGCCTCTGTCTCTCTCTGCCACCCTGGTACTAGAACTCGCAGGAACTCCTGAGCCTGGACCTCCTCCCTGGGCCGGGGGCCACATGGTGTTCGCTGGGTGTGGTCATGTAAGGACTTCCATGCCACCATTGTCTCGATCTGAGTAACCTTTGTTATTTGGATCTATCCAGTCTTCCTCCCTCTGTCCCGACCTCTAGTCCTTCCTTAATCTTGCTGCCAGGAGCACTCTTCCTTTAGGGGTAGACGTTCATGACCCATTTCCCTGTGAATCGTTTCATAATGCTCTCAGAGCATCCTGAGAACTCCTTTCTCAGGATTTTCTTGCATTGCTGAATTCTGCTGAATTCAGTGAATACACTGAAACTCTGCTCATGATCTGTGACCTTAGTACACAGAGCAGGCTATATATTTTTATCTATATGTCTACAGGGCCTGAAAAATAATCTTTGCTTATCAAAAAGAGCTATTAGATGACCAAGTGTTAAGGCGTGTCTGAGGACAGATATGGTTACCAGTTGAGGGGATGAATCACACATACACAAGCATTTCATTTTAACTTAGAACTCAAACTGTGAATGATAATGTGGCTCAAGATTGCAAGATGCATCTTATTCTCCTAAGGGAGAACTAAAATTATAGAAATACAATAAAGAGCCCGTCTGCAAAGATAAAAGGTAGAGTGAACTGGTAAGTGAGGTTTCAAAGATTATGTGGCCGAGGGGGAAAAAGTGTGAGAGCACGCTGTGTTTGGTGAGACTGGCAGTTAACATTTTGTCCGGATGTTCTGCGAGAAGAACAAACTCAGCCTGTGTGGGACGCCTTGGGGAGCCTCTGCTCAGAGTCTGTGTGCTGTGGGGTGGGGGTGCAAGGACGGGAAAACAAGACCCTGCCACAGTCTGCATCAGTGAGCATCCCCGGGATTTCCCTCATGCAGAACAAAGCCGTTATCCTAGGAACCTCACCCCCCTCCAAGAAGGCTGAAACCATCTGATACACAGTTTCTAATTATATGCAAAAAGTATACATTTCCCATTGTGGCGTTCATGAGAGCACAATCTAAATATCCTGCCCCTGCTTTCTCAACTCAAAATGGTCCTCCTGCCCTGCCCTGCCGTTCTACAGACTTCGGCTTGCTCTCTCACCCGTAGGAGAAACTTGGAATGAAAACAGTTCTACTTACACAGTGGTGGAGAAAATACCACATACCCTTGACTCTTCCTAATAGGACCAGATGATGGATCTGAAGCAGCACTAATAATAAAGGCTGCCACTAAGAGATGCTGACGGGAAATTCGGAAAACTGAAAAGGAGCTTTGGATCATACCAGAAAGTGTGGGAGCCAGCCTATTTAGAAAACAGAATCCTTCAAGGCCAAAATAATCAAATATAAAATAGAACGTAGAATGCAGTCTCTCCGAGCAGGGCAAGACGCATCACTAATGCAAGAGGCACCGCATCCAAGAAATAGGAACTCTAAAAAGAGAAAGCAGAAAAAAATCAGCAGAGCAGTAGAAAAAAAAATCCTTGGTGTTTGAAAGTGGCAAAGGGAGGCAGACGGACAGGAAGCAGCCGCGGTGACAACGTTCCCTGGAGAATGTTTTTGAACTTGGAATTCTATACTCCACTCAACTAGACTAAAGGGAAAAAACAAAGTAAAACAAAAACTATTCCCAGAATGTCAAGGGCTGTGAGATTTACTTCTCAGTTTCTCGGTCATCCTCAGGAATTTACCGAACAGCACATTTAACAACACAAGCTAGTATACAGAGAAAAATATGAAACTGGAAATGCTGGCTTCCCCAAAACTCCAGGGAAGAAATGCCTGAGGGTAATTGTGCTGCGGGGATTCGGGGATCAAAAGGCGTTAGAAATGATGTCATTTCCAGGCTCCAAACCTACGCGCTCCTCAGCCAACATCTGCCTCTTTCCCTGAAACTGCTTCCGGTCCCATGCTCTGACTGTCCCACTTAAGGACCCCACCACGGTTATATAGTCACCCGAGTTGGGACTTTGGAAGTCCTAAATGTCTTCTTCAGTAACCAAGGCCCTGTCTTTAACCACTGCTTGCTTTTCTGCTGCTGCCTTACACTGGGCCCTCAAAAGCCACATTCCTTCTATAAGCATACTTTACCGGATTTTACTTCCCGTAAGCCGGACTCTTCTCCCCTCCACACAAACTCAGAGACATCGGTCTAACACGTAAACCTGACAGCATCACTCTTCAGTGAGTTCAGAGGCACGAAGGGCGGTAAAGGTGGTCTTCTGGATGTGGAAGCTGGACACACATTGGGTGCCACGTTAACAGGTTTGGAGTCATGATGGTTAATACCATCAACTTAACAAGATCTAGAATCGTCTGGGAGACGTAACCCTGGGCATCTCTAAGGGAGTTTCTAGATTGTTTAAAATAAGGAGGGAAGGCCCACCTGCAATGTGGGCCTGGGGTTCTAGCCTGAATAAAACAGAACTGTGCAAACCAGAGTCCAGACTACAGATACAATGTGACCAGCTGCCCCATGGGCCTGTTGCTATGTCCTCCTGACCTTGACAACCTCACACCATTCCTATCTATAAACAATGAGCCAAGGCACGCCCTTCCTTTTTTAAAGCAGCTTTTGTCCATCTCAAAGTACCTACTAACCACGTGGGACTCCACCTAGTGGTTCCGGAGTCAGGCCTGGGGGTTCTGAGCAATACTTAGTGTCCTAATTCAGTCTCGCCCACTCCTAAAAGTTCTCTTTACACTTAGACAAATCGCCGTCCGTCCTGTGTTTAAATGCTGTGTATGGAACAAAACTTTTAACAAGAGATGTATTACGTTTCTTTTTATGGGGACAGGCGGTTTGCTGGAGTGCGTGCGCACACAGTGTGTGTGCCTGCCGCTTATAGAGAGGCCAGAAGAGGGCATCGGATTTCCTGGGTCTGGAGTTAGAAGGGGTTAGTTCCCTCCATAAGGGGGGCTGGGGATTGAAGTCGGTCCTCTGGGACTTAACTGCTAAACCTCTCTCTCTTTTCCCCTCCCAAACTCACTCCTTTTTGGGAGAACTTACTTCAAACCCTGTGAAGGTTAGCCACTGTGAGTCTCTAGAGCACATCTTCCGCACTACCTCGTCTGAGTCCTGAGTTGTAAGCGTCCATTTTCAGTTGTCTGTAAATATGTATTTATGGATATCCTAAAGGCACTTGGCCGACATGTCCACTGAGGGATGTTAAATTGTCTCTCATTGTCGTCTGTCCAGACATACTCATAGAAATGTTACTCCCATTTCAAAGCGTTTCCATTCTCTTTCCTGTTCCCCATCTGACTGCGTAGACTAAGCGTCTAGGAAACTAGGAGACAATTCTGCGATAGTGTCAAATCGCTTTCCTGTGTGTGAGATGGGAAAAAGGCTGGAACTGGGCCCTTGTGCACACTATGCAAGGGTTCAGCCACTTGGCCCCAGATCTGGCCTTTTTCCTTTTAGATTTTACCTTGTTTTTTGCAGTGTTGGATACTGAGCCCAGAGCCTTGTGCATACTAGGCAAGCACCACCCTTCAGCTCAGCCCTTTTTATGTTTGGAGACAAGGTTACCCTGCATTGCCCAGGCTACTCTTGGACTTCTTCTGTTTTCTACATGCACCTAAGCCTCTTGAGTAGCTAGAGGCTGTAGCCACCAGGGCTAGCCTGGCAATTATCAAATTAGCTTTGTAAAGTCATTTTAATAAGAGTGCATACTATTACTCCAAAATAATTAGAATGAATTTCCTGTTTAAACAAGACTTTCAGACAGAGGTATGGGGTAGGGGAATTTATTACAACTTTATTAAATACAACAGTAAAATCCTATAGTAACTATTTAATTCTGAATTTATAATATGTCACAGATTTTAGATGTAAAGAAAATGACTTTTTAAAAAAAAAAAAAAAAAAGTATATTTGATTGATAAGAAAGGCTGCCCTGGTGCCCTGACTCTGCTGAAGCCTCAAATAACGTTTGGTTTCATTTAAATTTTTTTTTCACTTTTTAAAATTCACTGGAAATAAAAGGGGAAATGTCAAGTTTAATTGACTCACAGAGCTTAGAAAAAAAGGGTAAAACACTTTAAGGAAATTTAATAGGCTTAATTCTTCTATTACAATAAATATTCATTTAGCATGATTAAATTTACTCAAAAGTGAATGAAAACCACTTCTTTTTGTAAGTTCTAGCACTACACTCAAGGGTTGCCCAGGAACACACCCAGGTGACTGGCTTCCTTTCGGAGTTTCAGAGTGGCACCTCCGAGATCCTCTCACTCACCCTCTCAGCAAAAGCCCGGAGCATCCACGTGTGTGAGGGTGCTTTGCTTCTTCTGCGTGTTTTTATTCTACATGCTCATTAGGAAAATGAAGACAATTGAAATTTCCAAATGACTTTCACTCTCTTAGAGAAGCAGGAAAAGGGGAAACGCCAAAACTCAGAGAGGCTTAGGGCTAAAGTGGATGGCAGCTGAAGTGTGTACACTTCAGACAGGCCCCTGGGTCCCTGGCTGAAGGCGTCTGCCCTGTCTGCCGGGATCCTGAGCTGCACTGTTTAGGTATTTGGAGGAACCTGGCTTTCAGCCTTTTCTTCCCGCTCGTGTTTCTTACTCCAGAAACCTAAGACGATTATGAAAGGTTTTGTTTCCCTATTGTTTCAAAAGCAGAGGGGACTCGGCAATCGATGCAAACATCGCTGTGCACTCTGAAGAGGGAGACGATGTCACAAGGTATATAGACCCTGCAAAGGTATCTCGGAGTCAACTTCGGATAAAGCCGGAGAACCGTGTGCTGCCTCCCACGCGTGCCCAGCCCACGGTCAGGCATCTGCCAAACATTTTCCTCTGTGCACAGCCTCTCTGGTGTGCTTCTTGCTCTTTGAAAACAAACCTTTCTTTAAGGCGTCCAAACTTGTAATCAAGTTAATTATCTCTGAATCTAAACACCAACCACTGGCTTATTACAGACTTCGAATGATTGAGACAGGAAAATATTATGTCTTCCTTTCCAGCCCTAAGCTGCCTACAGCCTGAGCCATGACTGTACAAGGCTCTCTAATTAGCTCTGGCTTTGTCGAAGCCCACTTTTGGGGAGAGGTTGAATCTTGCTCACCTTTGTGTCCTACATTGTGCTATTTCTGAGGAAACACCATCCGGATTTCACCTCAGTGATGCTGGTCTCTCCTCAATCACCGTTAATTTCTTAGCTCCCGGTGACACAATTGTCTCAGGGAAAGTCAAAGGTTTACTTCCATGGTTCCAGACTCTTGTTAGCCATAGCTGGTTCTTCAGCCCCAGAATTCACATTCATTATTATTATTATTATTATTATTATTATTATTATTATTATTATTATTATTATTATTGTGGTGGTGGTTGTTGTATTTTTATTTTTGTACGCTGGTGTTTTGCCTGCATGCATGTGTGGGGGTATTGGATCCTCTGGAACTGGAGCCACAGACAGCTGGAATTGAACCTGGGTCCTCTGGAAGAGCAGCCAATGCTCTTTTTCCCCATACCCCCAACCCCAGCCAGGGCACATATCCTTAAATTATGCAGCAGCTGTGACAGAGTACTTTTCGGGGCCTCCGACCTTCCCTCTGGAGCTTCACGAGCCAGGCCTCCATCATCGGTGTTGCTCCCAACATTCCTTTTTATTTTTTTAAGACTTTTTTTTATTGGTTTTATGTATATGGATTCAGTGTTGCTGTCGTAAGACACACCAGAAGAGGACATCGGATCACATTACAGATGGCTGTAAGCCACCATGTGGTTGCTGGGATTTGAACTCAGGACCCCTGGAAGAGCAGTCAGTGCTCCTAACCACTGAGCCATCTCTCCAGCCCCCCTCTCAACATTATTATCCTCCAAGTCCCCATAGAACGGATCACCAAGCTGTGAACACTTTAATGTTTGAAAGTCCTTCCACAATGTTCCACAAAACAGCATGTCTGTCACATACCCCATGATCCTGGGACAATTCTATTCTAGTTAGGATTAGGATTGCCGTTACTGAAATAAAACACCACAACAAAAGCAAATTGGTGAGGAGAGGGTTTATTTGATTACAGTGAAGGAAGCCAGGACAGACACTTAAGCAGGGCAGGAACCTGAGGCAGGAGCTGATGCCGAAGCCATGGAGGGATGCTGCTTACTGACTTGCTCGCCATGGCTTGCTCAACTTGATTTCTTGTAGAACCCAGGACCACTGTCCCAGAATAAATGAGTTAGCAAATATTTCAAATATTTCATATAATGGCGTTTCCCAGAACTGACAGCAGGCTCAAAAAGAATGTAATTCTAATATACGGGTTAGTAGAAAGGGCTTTTAGTGATTTTTTAAAAGAACCACCATATGTACAATTATTCCAGTGTGTTTTCTTGTCTTATTTATTGTTGCCTTTAGGAATGATCCTGAATCACTGGCCAACCGGCCATATTGCTGAGTAAATTTTATTTTCCTGTGTCTGCCTCTGCTCATCCCTAATTCAGTCGTACTTCAGGAGGGTTGGAAGGGCGTCTGCTCTGTCATAGCTGCCTGCCTGCCGGGCCTGCCGGTGACAGCCATCCCTCCATGCCTTCCACACCACAGAAAGACCAGGCGAACCCCGTAATAAATAATAAATGATAACCTTCCCTCAGGCAAATGTCCCCTCAGGAGTCGTGTTTGCTAAAGTATGTGTCACTGAATGAAGCCAGTAAGTCCTGACACCCACCCCCCTTCTGCAAACAGATCACAGTTTACAAGAAGGAAGTTGAAGAACTGGAAATGTCTATTCATCAACTAGAAGAGGAAAATTTGCTGCTTATTGACCAGCTGTTCAACTGTAGACTTGTAGATCTCAAAATACCCAGGTGGGATGCTCCCTGGTGTCATAGCACTGTGCATTTGGTGCCACCAGAACACCCTGGACAGTCATTGCATTTCTAGAGAGCGTTTTGTAGACATTATATCTGTTAAATGTTGGTGGGACTTTGTTTGTTTGTTTTCTGTCTGTCTGTCTGTCTGTCTGTCTGTTAAAAAATGGTTTATCCAGATGTCACTTGTCATCAGGAGGCTAATACATGGGATACATAGTCCTTGGGCTACAGAGTAACACTCGGAAAAAGAAAGATTTAGTTTTCGATGCTTCCACTAGATGGCAGTAGTCAAAATCAGGGAACTCTAGCTGGAGAGATGGCCCAACTGGAAAGCACTGGCTGCTTTTCCAGAGGACCTGGATTCGGGGTCCAGCACTTACATGGTGGCTCACAACCATATGTAATTCCAGCACCAGGGGAGCTGATGCCCTCTTCTGTCCTCCGCAGGTACTGCAACCCGCGTGCAGGCAACTCTTACAAGTAAAATAAAAATAAACAATTCAAAAACATTAACGAACAGCACTGTGTGCTGCAGCTCCAAACATAGAAACCCTGTGTGCATGTGCTTTAAGTAACTTACATGTATTTTTCTCTCCCTCTTCCTCTTTCCCACCATCCTCTTCCTCACATTGAACCCTTATATACCCCAGGCAAGGCCTGTCACTCTCAGCTACACCCTCAGCATTTCTTACTGATTTTCTCACTAAACATTCACAGTGACCTAACTGGTATCATTCCTACTCTCCTTCTGGAACATTCCTACCCTCTTATGCTTCCTGGTGAACTTCTGGTGCTACCAGACTCTATTCAGATTTTTATCTCCGCAGGAAAACCTTCCTTGTCCCCAAGGATATCTCAAGGGGTGTTTTTTCTGACCCCCAGAATTCTCGCACTACTCGGCATTACGCATCTTGGTAGGGATTGTCACTTTGGGATTCTGTAGTATTTTCTCATTTCAACAAGCCTTATGCTCCTGAAGCACGTAGAGCAGGTCTCAGTTTCTCTCTTGTCTCCATACTCTGGGGAGGAACAGGATTACCACATGACTCGTATTTATTCACGGACAGACTGCTAATTGTACTTTCAGGAAACTGTATATTACTCAAGCCACTGGGCTCCAAGTGACACCCGAAGACGAATCTTTGAATTTGCCAGACGCAGACACAGGTACAAGTTCCCTGTGATGAGCGTCCCTCGCGTAAAGCCTGCGCGTCTCCCACGGGCAGCGCTCCCACGCACAGCAGCGCCGCGCTCCCCTCCTCCCGCAGTGCTTGTCCTGCTCTCCTCTCCAGTCTGTTGGCTCCTCCCTTCTCTTTTTCATCCCTTTCCCTTTTCAGCCCCTCCCTTCCTTTCCTGCCATACTTTTCTCCTTTCTATGGTATCGCCAAAAAGTGCAGGTTGTCCTAGAACTCAAGATCTGCCTGCTTCGGCCTCCCCGACGCGCTGCTGGGCCTGAGTGTTAATCCCATTTTCTATCAAACTTGTGTTTTATAATGAATTAGGTAGATGCTTCCTTAGACTGTTATAGTTTGGGTAGCACTTTAAAAAAACAAAATGCCAGTGTTCTCCTTAACTCCCAAGTGTGTATGGTTAGTGTCAGCTGTAAGAAGGACATAGACTTGTTTCCTAAGGGGCCACTGCCTCTTACTGATATATAATTTATATTATTTTATTTATTTATTTGGTTTTTCAAAACAGGGTTTCTCTGTGTAGCCCTGGCTGTCCTGGAACTCGCTCTGTAGATCAGGCTGAACTCAAACTCAGAGATCCACCTGCCTCTGCCTCTTTTGTTATTCTTTTATTTGTTATTTCTTTCTTTATTTATTCCATAAAGTCCATACTGTTTTTTCTCTTTAAACACCTCGGATTTGATAGTAGCGGCACCAGGGTCTGAACCTACGGCCCCATGGACACTTCGGTATCGTGGTATGGATTAAGCTAAGCCATTTCTCTAACCCTAAAATTTACAAAGTTCTTTCAAATTAAAAGTGTGACCAACTGTGGCATTGTATTTTTGTCGTCTGCTCAGAATGTCATCTAATAATTTCTTTGTCTTAGTCCCAGAGGAGAGTTTGCAATTGCCTTCCAAAGAGGTGAGTGAAGATGTGCTGGACCTGCTCCCGGGCAGCAGCCGTGGGACTAGCAGCCCAGAAAACCAGCTCAAGACGACAGAGACTGAAGACAGCCCTTCCACAGAGGAGGGGGGCTCCATCACCAGGTACTTACTGCACGAAGACGAACAGGATTTCAAGGTGAGAGTCTCAAGAACACAGTTCTGACTAGAGTGTCCGCGTCTACAGTGCTGGGGGAGGAGGGACGGAGATCCGAACTGCAAATCCTGAGCATTTAATGTGTAATTCTTCGCTAAAGTAGCCTCCCACGGGCCTGTCCCGGGACGCTGTCTACTCTCACCAGCTACAAGGTTCATTTACAGACTTTATTACTCAGGGAAGCTGGCACTTGTCTTATGCTTCATAACAAACTATCCTGGGGCCTAGTAGTTGAAAACAATTCTTTGTACTCTCAGGCCTCCATTGCTGGGAACGGAGGGACGGCTCCCCGGGTTCTCACGGGCAGTCACAGCTGAGTGCTTGCTAGGGCCACCCTCATCTGATGCCAGGACTGGGGCAGAAGGACCACCTCCAAGGGGTGGGCGGGTTACTCCTATGTCAAGCAAAACCATGGTGGCCACACCAAGGCCTTGGTTTCTCTTCCCATGAGTCTCTGCCGAGGCCGCCTTGTGTGGCGTCTGGCTTCTCAGGGCGAACAATCCCAGTGACAAAATAGAACAGCTTCAGCGCTTGGAGGCTACATGCCGGCACTCCCATCATGCTTTCTACTGGTTGATCTAATCAAGCGTGAAGAGTATAGCTCCTGGTCTTGTTGGGAGATTGTGTGAAGGTGGAAAGACTCCAGCAAACCTGTGTGGTTGGATGTAGGTCACTGTAAAATGCCCTCTGCCACGGGATGCCTGGAGTACGTTTCAACCCTTTCCTTTTCTCATACTGCCCAGACCTTAAACCTTAAATCTGGTGGGAGAATAAAGGCTGTAAAAAAAAAAAAGTAGACAAAATGGAATTAGCCATCACATTAACTAAGAATTCACTCCAGCTACCATCAAATGATTATTATTTTTACTTAAGATAGACTCGTCCTATGTAGTCCAGGCTAGCCTCAAATTTTAGAGATTCCTTCCAGGTTTAATGCCCAAACGGCAGCGCTCGCAGCCTGGAACCCTAATGTCTGGTTCATCTGACCAGGAGTAGGCGTCAGAGGGCGGGCTGTGTGCCCCCGGGTATGCGGGGTGTCCTTGTGAGCACTGATGGAGGAGCCGTGGTGACCATTTCGGAGAGCGCGCAGACATCCATCAAGTGTGTGTGCGCGTTTGAAAACTACATCCAGTGGCAAGCAGTCTGAAAGCTCAGGCACTGCCTCCTCTTCTTGAGCACTGGCAGCACACCGGTACCTACTACACTTGGGGATTTCAAAAGACTGGGGGGCTAAAGTCTCAAAGGCAGCATCACAGAAACAAATCGACAATTACCATATAAAGAGGGGCCACACCATTTATTCTGTCCCTGTTAACCACTGCACCCCACCCTTCTGTGGCCACAGGGAGCATTCCAGAAAGACTTGCTGCTGTGTGCTTGTGTGTGTGTGTGTTGAAGGAACAGAACATGTGAATTATTGCTTAGAAGTCTTCCCAGGGAGAGCCTGAGAGTTTGTGGCTGGCTAGAGAATTCTATAGAACGTAACTTTTTAATTGACTGAGTCAATTTGGCACAAGGGGATAAGTTTAGTATACTCTAACCAAAGAGTGTGTGAAAAGACTGGAATTCTTGGACAAGTTGTTCAAGGATCACACTATCTAGTCTAGGTAGACTTTGCAGAACCCTCCCAACTAGTTTTGAATAATGCACAGTGTGCTGTGGCTATACCTTGGTAAGTCAGGGACTATACACATCCAATGTAGCTTCAACAAAGCAGCCTCCACCACCCCACTAGCTAGTACCCTACCCACCTCAGCTCCCTTTGAGCCCTCCGGCCTTCCCTCCTGGTCACTGGGAGATCTGTCTACTACAGCCCATGGGGAATATAAACTGAAAATGTACATTTTCAAAGCTCTGCAGTGGATTCCCTACTCTTTGTATGATACGGCAGTCACACAATCAGCGTGACCATGAGCCCTGTCAGGTAAAGGTCTACCCAGGGAAGGAGCATCTCGTTTATCACCCTCGACCACCAGTCACATCTCCTCTTGTCTCTACCACAGGAATATTCGAGCTTGGGCCCGCTGGCGCTGAAGCTAATGAGTGTGCAGGGTAAGAAAATGCCCATTCACCTTCAAGAGAAGGAGATTCCGATTGAATTCTATGAAGACATTCGGAGCCCTGAAAGCCACATCACACATAAGATGATGAAGACGTTTCTTTAGGCCCGGGAGCCGTACCTTTCTTTATAAATTCTTTGTGAATTAAAGTTGTCCAGGCTGCTCACTTTTCGCACACAGCTGTCCTTCATCAAAGCTGGTGTTTCTGATGCTCAGAACTACCTTTAAAATCCTGGCTTCTGGTATTGAGCTGTTTGATATACTTGCCCATCAGGAGTGACAGAAGTCACACTGCTTTCTGTACTTATATATTCAGAAGACAGAGATTTCAAATCCTTCCCATTTGAAAATTCAGACTCACCCATGAACCCAATATGGAGTAGTACTTAGAAATGTTTTAGGACATTTTAGGGTATATTTATCATTGTCTGCTTGCCCCTCTGGGTGCTAAATGCTTTTCACTGTAATGTAAACTGTCTTTAATCCTTTTTATGACATGAATTAGTTTATCTTTCATTGAGATAAAATACCCGACAATAGGAACTCCCAGGAGAGAGTTTATTTTGGCACACATTTTGAAGGTAAAGTCTATCTTGCCAATGGGGTGGGAGTTAGGGGTAGGGGTGGGTCTAGCAGAGGGGTAGTTGGGGTTGGAGTGGGTGGCTAAGGTTAGGGGTTAGGGGGAAAGGGGAGGTGAGGGGCTGGGAGGGGGGCTTAGGGGTAAGGATTGGCGTGTGTGAACCCTGAATGTAGCAGCTACTGCTCGAGGAAGCTGATAGTGTTGTATCTGAATTCAGGGAGCAGAAAAAAAAAATACCAAAACCTCACAGATTCTAAACAGCTCAGTCCCCAAGCCGTCTCACTCCACTACCCTAATCAAGAAAACCCCTTGTAGGATGCCCAGAGGCTGGTGGTCCCTCCCAGGTTTGCCTAGAGTCTTGCCTCCTAGGTGATTCTAGAGCCTCTCAGTTGACAACACTAACCATCAAATGATAGCAATAAAACAATAGTAATAGTAATAGTAATATGTTCATTATTTTCTTTAAATATCCCACTAGCAGGAAGCTCTTCCCCTCCAGAGCCATCTTACGTCTGTCTGCCAAGTCTCCCTGCAAAGCGCCCAGCACTTTCCCACGTGGGCACTGTAAGCCAAGGGTGAAGACTGTGTGACTTTAATCAGCGGTCCTTTTGCTCTAGGAGCAGACAAGACCACTGCACCATGTTTCTTATGTAAGTGGAGAAAGGTGTGTCTGCTCCTGGCCATTTTAGCGGTGACAACTGTGCAGTGACAACTGTGCAGTGCAGCCTTGAGCTCGGCAGCGTCATTTCAAATGCTAGCACTGTCCTTGGTCGTCGTGGGTTAACTTCTCCTGCACTGGTCCTTTTTCCTACTGTCCTCGGAAGACACTTAGTGCTGTTAAGTGGGACACATTAGTTCCCATTGCCTTCAGTGCTTCCTGGCCCCTCCTGCTCTCTCCCAAACCATCCACGTTTGCCCTTGGAAATGACAGCAGGTAAATGCCATGGCTGGTTTTCTTTGCTCTGTTCCGTGGGCACCTCATTCTCACCGACGCACTTCCCTGCAAAGATGTGATTTCTGTGGCCCTCTGTGGTAGATATCACGGAATGCTCCTCAGCTTGGGTAGGTAATGTGCGTTCATTAACTCCGTGTTAACTCCGCATGTTTCCCGGTTACCAGTTCTCTACGTTCACATCACAGTATTTGTTCTGAAGCTCTAGATACAGACACAGGGCACCATCTCCACTGTTGGCACCTCTGTGCACATGTATTGGTTTTTACACTTATACAACACACACACACACACACACACACACACAGGGCAGGGGAGAACATGTCCAGTCCACAGGCTTTCTTCCAACTCTCCAAGCTTCACCAATTTTATTAAAATGCCTAATAGGTGGTAATGGTGTGCGCCTTTAACCCCAGCACTCACTCGGGCTGAGAGCAGGGGCTATAGAATGAGACCCAGGACACCTAGGGCCACACAAAGGAACCTTGACTCAAAAAGCCAAAGTAAACAAACAAAATGCCTGTCACACAGAGTCTACTGGGCCATTCTAAAGCCACTCCCACCCTGCTCTCTGGACACCAAAAGGATTGTGTTAAAAATGTACTACATCAGTGATTGTCCCAAGCTCCTAGCTTCCAATAAATGTTAAGTGTTTTGTTTTGATTGAGACTGTTTTACTATGGAGACTCACCACAAACCCTTGATTCTCCTGCCTCAGCCTACTTGAGTGCTGGGACAAGGTATGTGTCATCACGACGAGTCCCACGGAGCCATCTGTGCCCTGGCCCTCATGGGAAGGATTCTGGCAGCAGATTAAGGGTTGGGACTCTCACAGCTCCGGCTGTATTCCTGCCAGGTCACACCAGTTAGTAGTCTTTATGCCAAAGGTCACAGTTCTACTGGAAGTCTCACTTAATATGGCTTCTCCAGGTCTAGCTCTAACTATTTCAGCTGTCATTACCTGAAGGACATTTTATTCACTATCTGTTCGGCCTCCCAACAGTCTAGCCAGTCCCACTTGGCATGCTTGTTTTGGCGAACTTCTGAGAGTTCTCTTCAAATGCAATCTGAGCCGCTTGTTGGGAGAGGGGAAGCCTAAGACACAGATCTGGGAATGAGCAGTCAAACACCGAACATAGACTTATGGAAGCCTAGACCTCAGTGCGTAGGGATTGAGTGTCAGCAGCAATGGCCGCCAAGGATGCAGCTGGGACACTCTGTCCTGTAGAAGTGGAAACAAGAAGGTATCAGCCTCGAGAGACTTTAAACCCAGGTGCACTAAGTCTAAATGACACTGATAACCGGCCCTGGCCCCCAACTCCATTCTGGCCAACCTAGAATTCTGTATACAGAGTGTTCTTGAAGATGGGAGGATGCAGGGATGGCTCGGGGAGCCACATATGTGGCATACACAAACACAGCCCCACACATGTGCATGTAAGTAAAAGCAATGTAGCTTTAAGTTGTCGAAGATGAAATACATTTTCTGACAGTAAATAGCTCACGTAATTTGTGAGTGGCACGTCTGGGTCACCTGGCCCTACAGAGAGCATAGGAGTCACCTAGGCTCTTAGCAACCTCCATTCCCAATCTTCTGGGAAGAAAACAATTTGTACATCTGTTCCTTTGAAGAGACAATCCTACATGTTTAACATTTCTGGTTTCCCTAGTGCTATTGGTAAGGGCAAGAACCTTTGTGCTCCCAACCACTTAGTAAAGTAAGATTATGTAAAACATTAAAAAGTACTTGGTTTATTTAATGTTTTAAAAAGTTTGTGACAAAACAAAAAAAAAATCAACAAAAAAGGAAGCTCAAGCCGGCAAATGTAAAGTCAGAAACAGTCATTACAGCGTGAAGGTAATCCTCCAACTGAAAGATGACAGTGTGTATATGTATTTCAAATGTATACATTATGTATTTTCATCTCTTGTGTATGTGTGCACATGTGTGTGTGTGTGCGTATGTGTGTGTGTGTGTGTGTGTGTGTGTGTGTGTGTGTGTGCATGCACACACATGTGACTAAAGTACCTGTGGAGGTCAGAAGGGAACATCAGATCCCCTGGAGCTCAAATAGTAGGCAGTTGGGAGTCATGCAGCACGGGTGTTGGGACTGAACTCTGGTCCTCCGGAAGAGCAGCAAGTGCTCTTAACCACTGATCCCCATTCCCCAGCCTCAGACATGTCTAGTTTTAAAAGTAGTCTGTTTAAATATATTCTCTTGACTCCTCATCAGAAGCCAGAAGACTGACGAAGTAGACCCACAGTTTGAGATGAAGAGCAAGGGGCCCAGAGTGGGACACGGGCCACTCACACGCCCCAGTGTGCCACTCACATACTCAGAAAGGACAAATGTCTGTGATCTCAGGACCAAAGTAACTTCCAACGGCACTGTGCTGCACAAGGTTTCTGAGGAATTCAAAATATTGATTATATAAGATACGAAAGGACATATGACATACAAAGCCTGTTGTATGTTTGACAAGAATTTGTAAAATACCTCCATTACTCTACACGGTTACCAGCTTTTTGAGTCAAAGGGCACCTGAAAGGATTCTTACAAGATGGCCTATTTTCAAGGTTTACACTAGAAACAGTGGGGATGCCAGGAGTGGTGGCTCAGGTCTTTAACCCCAGCACTTGAGAGGCTGAGGCAGTTGCATCTCTGTGAGTTTGAGACCAGCCTGGTCTACATGGTTCCAGGGTGACCAGGGCTACAGAGAGAAACCCTGTCTAAAACCAAACCAAACCAAACAAAACAAAACAAAACAAAAGCAAAACCCAGTGGAGATGAAATTGTATCAAATACAAAAAAAATATCTGCACTTTGAACCTCTGATGCAAACAGTGTTTCTTGCCCACTATGATTTGTGGAACACTGGGGATGTTCCTTCCTTTTCATTTACACTAATACCAGTTTGAAAACCAAAATCATAATCCATGAAGTGTTTTGGTTAAATTTACTACTTCTGTGAAGAAACAAAAGCAAGCTGAGGAATAGGTTTATTCAGCTTACACTTCCACATTGTAGTCCATCAGTGAAGGAAGTCAGGACAGGAACTCAAGCAGAGCAGGAACCTAGAGGCAGGAGCTGATGGAGGGGTGCTGCTTACTGGCTTGCTTAGACTGCTTTCTTACAGAACTCTGGACTACCAGACCAGGGATGGAACCACCCACAATGGACTGGGCCCTCCCCCATTAATCACTAATTTAAAAAGTGCCCTATAGCTAGATCTTATGGAGGCATTTCCTCCACTGAGGTTCCTTCCTTCTAGAAGATTCTAGCTTGTGTCAAGTTGACACAAAACAAACCAGCACACAAAACTTTTACACTATATATATGTGTGTGTGTGTATATATATATATATATATAAAATCATGTATATATATGTGTGTATATGTGTATATATATATATATATATATATATATATATATATATATATAATCAACAAAAATTGAAAGTAAGATGTTATAAAAACACATGCAATGTAAACATCAACAAAAAGGACGGGCATTAGGACCGAACCTCAAACAAGGTAGATGTCAGTAAGTACTGAGAGGAGCTGAGAAAGTATTTTGTAATAATGAGATTATTTAATACTCCTAGATTTGCTTCTATGCAGCAAGCATGGCCTCAAATATCTTAAGTAATTGAGCTTTAAAAAAATAGCATATCTTGCATTTTATCATAACGAAAAGAGGAAAACATATACGTATACACACATATACATATACATACACACACATATATATACATACACACATACATATACATATACATACACATACAAATTCATTGGCTTAAAGGTCTTATTACACTTCTCAATAATGGTAGGGCAGGAGATAGCTCAGTCAGTAAGGTGCAGGTCTCAGTTTGAGCCCCAGAACCAACCTTACACATCCACACACAGTGCACCCACCCCCCACGCACACAAAAGGGAAGTGCTGTGAAGTGACAACTGGCCACCAAGATGAAAAGCCCAAGGCTATGAAAGGCTGAACTGCTGCAGAGCACACATTCTCTTCACAAGCACACGGAGGGGTTAGAAGTCAAGCCACATGCCATCCTTCAAGCTCGTGAGGCAACTTTAGTGCTTATGGGGAATGTTTAAGTTTTAACTAGTCAATTAAAAAGCACAGAAAGGTTGGAAAAAAATAAGCAATCTAGGAAAAAAATTATAAGCTGGCATGTCTCCTGGGTGGAGTGGGAGGCGTGGTTACCTTTGTTGTGGATGATACCTGGTGGTGGTTGTCAGGGGTGTGTGAACTTTGAGATAGGATAAGGTAGGTTAAGGACTCGAGTATATTTTCTACTTGAGAACTGTGGAGACACTGTCCCTTGATCTCCATGTTCTCACCCACCCCCGAGATGCCAGCATGACAAAGCAAGGGTGTGTACTGACAGGGACGTCAGTATTTTCCTGTTACATACACACTGGGAAAGCTCAGAGCATGTGGTTTAACATGCCAAGGGACTGTCTCATTGTTCTGGATGTAACTTCATAATGTGTACTTCAGTCAAGGAAAATGGACAACTGATCCCTTTCGACATGTCAGTGAAAGCACCGTGTGGATCTGGCTCAGTGGAGAGTCTGCGTAACGTGCACAGGGCTGAGTTCAATGCCCAACACTGCCAAAACCATTGTTTGGAATCTATTTTTTTGCCTTCTGTCCTTCATCTTCCGAACAGGAGAGCTTCCAAAACAAATCTACGGCGCTTTGTTTTGTTCAGTGATAGCTTTGTTAGATGGCTACATTACATACTTCAGTAAAAATCACTGGGCCCCTGAACCGCTTGTTCCTTTATGGTACAAATCTTCCATCCTGTCTCTGTGTGAGGCTTACCAGAGGGGAAGGAAGATCGTCTCATATCCCAGTTAGAGGCTGAGGTATTGTCTGCTGCAATAAAACACATCAAAACAATGACACACAGCAGGAGCCACAGGACGGCTCTTAGGTGGGTGAGCGCCCACTTAATACCTGTGTTTAAGGCAGATTATTCTACTTTCACGATTAGCAATCCATTTGGGAAATGATTTAGAGCCACATGACTCTGATGGCTTTGATGTACATTTCAGTTCTCAGAATAATGTTTGTGTTTGTCATTCCGGATTTGGGGGATGGGGACCATGAGGTGGCAGCTTTAGCCTCAGGCTCAGAACTCACTTCTGTTGGCCCAGAAGTTAAAGATTTGAAAAAATTAAGAAGACACAGAGTTTTAAAAGCAGTTTGTTAAGATTAGATAAAATTTGGACACTCCGGCAGGTACAGAACATTTAAAACTCGTTTGCTGTACTTCACGGATCTGCTTTATGTGACAGCTGAAAGAAATGACCTTTACACAATAATTTGATTTTCTGGAAACCAAGCCCAAAACATTTGGCTGTCTTTACAGTGTCTTCTTGTGGTGACACAGAGCAGTATCGTGCCCCAGCTACTGGAAGGAGAGTCACAAACCTCAAGTGCCGATGGGGGCTGCACCCATTGCTGTGGAGGAACAGTGAGTCTATCCTCAGACACCCCTGGTGTGAGGGGGCCAGCCTGCCCTGGTGGACCCAAGAGGCTGCACTCCGGACCTGCTCATGTTCCTCAGCCCAAGGATGGAGACCAGTGCCAGGGGCAGGACGCAGAGAGCCTCTGTCTCCTTTGTTCTCTGTAGTCAGACACTGGGGCGATTCAGGGCACAGGGAAGCCATAAAGGCTTGGTCCTGGTGGGTCGAACTAGAGCTCAACACAACAGTTCTCCATATTTTCTTGGAACAAACAGGTATTTACATTAATGACAAGAAAGGGTGCTCTCAAGTATTAGCAGCTTTCTAGATAGTAGTGACTTTAACTAGGTTACGCCTCTGCGCTCCCATTCCAATGCCTCAATTCCCAAAAAGCCTTTTCTTTCTTAAACTGTGACTTTTTAAATTAGTTTTAGGTTACTGTGTTATATGAAAAAAGGATTTTTTTTTAAGTCAAGATACTTTAGGGAAAAAAAAAACCTCTTCAAATAGAAATGTTTTCAGATATCCCGAGTAACAAGCAAGTTTTACAGTAAGCGCAAATTCAGACATCTGCATAGACTCTTGGAAGGTTGGTGCTGTCTTTTTATAGTCTCAGCCTTTGCACCATCTCCTTCCTGACAGGAGTGAATGACACTAGGGCTCCCTCTGGAAGAAGGCTTCTACCCCAAGCCTCCGAAGTGGGGGAGACTGCTGTCAGAAGACACACTTGAGGTTCTAAAGAAAAGTGGAGGATTAACTTGGGATCTACGATACTCTGTGAAGGTTAAACTTTTACACCAGAAATTTTCTCTTAGTCACTTTTCCAAAAGTGTTAACTTTGGTACTCCTTATGTAAAACCGCCAATGTGGAATAGAGCCAGATCTAATATCTGCTTTAAAAAAAAGACACACTTTAAAAAATTTGCCCTTTATATACATTGGTGTTTTGCCTACATATGTGTCTGTGTGAGGTGTCAGATCCCCTGGAATAGGAATTACAGACAGCTATGATCTGCCATGTAGGTGCTGGGAATTGTAGGTGCCCTTGACCACTGACCCATCTCTACACTCCCCAAGATATACACTTTTAACAGCACATAACATTCATCTGGCTTAGTACTGTACATTTGTTGTGGTGGTTTGAACAGGTATAGTCCCCATATACCAAGTGTTTCCTTGCTTGGCCACAGAGAGTGGCAATGTTAGGAGGTGTGGCCTTGTTGGAGGAAGCCATCACTGTGGAGGTGGGCTTCCAGGTCTATGCTCAAGTTCTGCCCGGTGTGGAGTTGGTGTCCTCCTGGCTGCCTTTGGATCAAGATGTAGAACTCTTGGCTCCTCCAGCACCATGTCTGCCTGCATGCTGCCATGCGATGATAATGGACTAAATCTGGGAAACTGTAAGCCCCAGTGAAATGTTTTCTGTGGGAAGCGTTGGCTTGGTCATGGTGTCGTCATAGCAATGGAAGCACTAAGACACTTGTTTACTTCATTTATAAACTTCTATATTGTTTTCACTAAAATATTACAAAGCTCACACTAACTTTATAAAATGGAAACTATACTATAGGATATGGTTTCAAAGACATCTATCAGAAAAGAACTTTATAAAATAGAAAACGAATTTGATACAGTCTGCATGACTGAACAGTAGGGCCTAATTTTCGCTAGAGTCTATTGTACGTCTTGTTTTTTAAGAATATGCTCAGTTAGCTGTTTTAGATGGAGAGAGCAGGGAGAAGGAAGAGAACCGTGCATACTGAACAATCTTGTGGAGCAAAGCGATATAGCACCAGTCATTTGTCACATTTGAAAGTGAATCATCGTTGTTTTCCGTCGAAGACAACCTAAATAAGTTCTAATATAGGGGCTAAAATGTTATCCAGAAAAAAGTTTCATAACAAAATGTGGTTTCCAAGACATTAGAGCCCTAGTCCTTTATTGTAAAAGAAAAGAGGCGTGGCTTAAATGTCACATTAGAAAATATTCTCTGTGACCCCATCTTAAGTATATTTTATGTGTGGACCTGGACGTTTTCAAGTGTTCTGTTTGCTTCCAGTACTAGACATGAAACCCAGGCCTTGTACATACTTGGGAAGAGCTCTACCACTGGACTACATCTTCAGCCAAAATTGTTATTTTGAAGCTCACTAAAATATAATACTAGGATTGGAGCTAAATGGTTAGAGCCCTTGCCCATCAAAAGTACAAGGCTCTAAGTTCCATTCCCAGCACTGAAGAAACCACCAAACAAACAAAATAGAACAAAACCAAACAAGCTCCTGCTGCCACTGGATCCCAAGGACTCAGCTTTCACAAGGGCACGCACACAGGATCATTGTTAATGATCCAAAAGAGCTGAATGGACACGCTGAGGTCTGACCTTTAGACAGGAAATGCTAACAGCAGCAAACCCTTAAGTATGCGTAGGCAGGCCCTTTGTCCTTATCACCTGTACACCCCGAGGTAGGGGCTAGAACTGAAACAGGCTGTGTGCAGCTTGCTACTTTGTAAAGTTGCTGTGCTGGTTAGAAACACTAGGCCGTTTCCTTCCACATGGCTCCAGACACCGTGCTGCGCAGCATACTTAGGAATAAGCTTGCTATGAAAGCTTTATCATGTGCTAGGCTTTTGTTATTTTATATTACTTATTTACTTATTACTGTAAATGCTTTACTTATTAACTCATTGAATACAACATTCCTATGAGGAAGGCACTATTGTGCCTAACTTATAGATTAAGAAACTGAGGTCCAAGGACTGGAGTTCACCACACCCACCCCACTACTGTTACATTTCACTGGTTCACCAAGAAATGAGTTCACTCAGGAGAGACTCTGAAATGAAAAGGACTGTTCTCCAGGAGACATGGTTCTCTCCTCACTGCCCCATAGGTGAATCTTCCAAACTTTATTTGCCCTCCTCCCATTAGTTGCATCTTGTCCCCAGGCATCCATCCCATCTCTCCCATAGGTTTTGTAGTTTCTTGCCTTTGGACCAGCTCTGACCCCTAGGATTGTTTATTCCTCTAACTATTACGTTTTTTGGTTTTTGTTTTAAACTGGCTTATCTATTCTTTTCTTTCCTACTAAAGTAACCAATCCTTTTAACATTTCACTTCATAATAATTTCCAGCATTTCTAGTTTTTTGTCTGTTTTTCCCATGCTCAGGAAGAAATCCAGGTCTCTGTATGCTTAAGTCCTGGTCCATTCAGACCTCACTCAGTATCCAGTGAGCTCCTGCAGCTTATGGTGTGCTGGCCTTATTGGCAATCTTGCCACTTGATCAAAGAGAACCACAACCTCCTTCAGATGTTTGCCTTCCTCCGCTTGTGTGCTTGGAGCACTGCTCTCCCACTTCCTCACTTTGCTTCCTTTTCCCCATCCAAATCCCACCACGCTCAGCTGGCAGCAGCCCCTCACTGAGTGACTTCTCAAACACTCATCACTGTGGCACATTGGCGACTTTAAGTCGCATCTCTACAAGTAAGTATTGGCACATGGAGAGCATCAAGTATGCTTGATAGGTCAATGATGCGTGGATCTACTTCATCTAAAACTTCTTTAGCCAGCCTGTACACTCTAACTGGTTATTTCTGACCTCAGTTGGTTCCCAGCTAAGTGTACCTCCACGTTTTCCTTCCTCGAGCCTGAGTAATATGACTTCTGCCTCTGCTGTAGAGCTAATGAGCCAGACTCAACAGACAATGGGGGACTTCACTCATAACCACTCTCTGCTTCCGTGAAGTCCTTAATGCCTTTCTTCTGGTTCTCCTTCAGTTCTGATGGCTCGATGGCTCATTCTTGGGTTCTGTGTACACCCCTGACTAATGGCAGTGCTTTAATGAGACCACCGTTGGTTTGTTCTTTCCTTATACTGACACTGCAGTGTCCCTTTGGTAATCTCAGCCACCAAGAGTGCTTTGCACTCTTTCCCGTATTTCGGACTTTAGACTTGCAAAGCAGAGCAAAAATACACTGGCACATATATACTGCTGGCACATCTCTCTGGCACCTTGAAACAAGTATTTTAACCTCACAATTATAAAAATTGTCAATTTTATATTGAGGTCAATATCCAAAATATACAAAGAACCCAAAAAAGATAGCAAACAAACAAACAAGCAAAACAACAAAAAAACAACTCAATTAAAAAAATGGGGTACAAACCTAAACAGTATTCTCCAAAGTAGAAGTTCAAACGGCTAAGAAACACTTAAAGAACTGTTCAACATCCTTAACCATACTGGAAGAGTTCATCTTACATCTGCCAGAATGTCTAAGAATAAAAGTGACAAAGACAGAGTAAGGGAAACACTCATTCACTACTGTTGGGAGTGCTATTGTGGTCAGGCTTCTCAAGACCCAGCTTTATCAGTCTCGCACATACACTCAAAAAGGACACTTCATCCTACCAGAAAGATGCTTGCTCAGTCATGTTGTTCATTGCTGGGACTAGGAGGGACAGATACATCTAGGAAATATACTAGGGAAGGGAAATACAATAGTCATGGATGGATAGAGAAGTTGAGCTGGTCCCTACATAAAGCCTTCACCCCATATCCTAGGTCTTTGTTACTGGAAGGTACTCTAAACACTACCAAAGGAGAAATATAGACATCAAGCCAGCCATCAAACCTTTGATCTCCAGTGGTGTCTGTCCTGCTTGCAAGATGTGCTGAAGCAGTGGTGACAAACCTTGTGGGAGTAACCAGTCAGTATCTGATTTGAGTTACACGCACTCCATGAGATGGAACCCGTATCTAACACTCCTTGTGTGGTCAAAAACCTGAGACTAGATTGGCATTCTGCTATACTCATAGATCAGTGCCTAGGTCAGCCATAATCAGAGAAACTTCCTCTTGCAGCAGATGGGAACAAACACAGACCCATAAGTAGACATTATGTAGAGTGAGAAATCCCTCCCCTGAGAGCTCAGGGATCCCAGCAAAAGAGAAGGCAGAAAAGACAGAGGGATGGAGGACACCTAGAAAAAATTCCTCTAAAACCAACATTATCGAAGCGTCCATGAACTTGGATTGAGGCAGCATGCACAGGCCTGAGCACAGGTCTGCTCGAGGTGAGGCTCCAGAGCTGAAGACTCAGACACAGGTCCCCAGAACCTGTCTCCAATCAATAACCACTTGCAAATGAAAATTTAGTTTTCTCCAAGACGGTCCCACGGTCCCAGGAAACGATTAAGGGAAGGCTGCATACCTAAAAGTACATGGACAACAGAAAACTCAATGACATTTTTGGAGGTTCCTAGTCTCACAATGTTGGAACAGGGATTTTTCTTTTCTTAGTATATACATTAATATATAATATATATTTAATATATTAAATAATTGTATATTTAACATATTGTTTTATTTTTACCCTACAAGTCCTGTTCTTATATCCTATGCCTCTTGTGCTTAGCATTCTATGAGATTCCTGAAAAATATGAAAACAAGTGGATGTTACTTGTGCCTACTCTTGGGCTCTTTATTTTGTTCTGCTCAATTCTGATGTGTTCGTTTTTATCATGTATTATTTTCCTTTAGAAGCCTGGTTGTTTTCTAACTAGCAAAAGAAAGGGAGTGGAATAGATGGAATGGGGAGATGGGGAGAAACTGGGAGTAGAAAGGAAAGCACAACACACTGGGTTTGATTCTATTTTATTGCGACAGGGTTTCTCTGAGTAACAGCTTCACACATTCTGTAACTCTCTGTAGACCAGTCCGGTCTCGGAGGCGACTGACTACCTCCGCCTCCCAAGCGCCAGGATTAAAGGCCCGTGTTGCCATGCCAGGGAAGTGTTTTTCTGTTGTTGTTTGAACAAAATAAACAACGTGGATAGATGAGTGGAAGACCTCCTTCTATACTGACTGAAGGATGACCTTGCTTGTCTAACGGTGTGGACTGATATTCTCATGTCTCGTTAAGACCAAATCTCTGGGGTTGGGGAGAGAAGTATTTCTCCCTTTGGAAAATGACTCAGAAACAATACAGCCCACCATATTTCTACTCTAGTTTGTATATGCGGACACACTTCACACGCTTAACTGTACATAAGGCCTTGTAGGAGCTCCTGAAGTCGCTTAGATTCTATCGTCATCCTGTTCCCTGAAATAACTAATGTACTATACAACATAGTACAAACAAGTCCCTTCCACAACTACTACCTGAAGACCTTTTCCTTAATTAAAAAAAAAAAAAAAAAAAAAAAAAACTTATTTTTATGTGTTTTACCTCCATGTCTGTCTGTCCAAAGGTGCCAGTTTTTCTGAGACTGGAGTTAGTTTTGTGTAGATGCTGAGAATTGAAATGGGGTCCTTAGGAAGAGCACCTAATGCTCTTGACAGCGAGCCACCTCTCAAGCCCCTCGAGTGAATTTGTAAAAATGGAAATAGCATTCTAAAACCTTGACAACTATCGCTGATGCTCATCCAAAGAGGTGTGAAGGCGCTATGGATGAACTACTGGTGGGCAGAGTGCAGAATGTTTCACCAACACGATAGCCTTCTAGGATGAACCGCATACACTACAACTGAATACACTGGAAAGCAGGGACAAATGCTGGCATGGTTACATGATCTCTGTAGGAAAAGTGAAAAGGTTGGAAGGATTCTTAGCTCTTTTCATATGACCAAATACAGTAAAATATCAGGTATATTTCTCTCTACTTGCTAAAGCTAACTGCAAATGGTACCTCGTTTTGCTTGTTTTAGTAATGAAAACTGCACTACTCTTGACCTCAAATGCCTGGAGTCCGCTGGCTATCCCCACACATCAGATCTTTGGCAAATTCCTTTGATCCTTAGAGACCTAGAGTTCAGCCTTTTTATGATCTTATTCTCTCCGCCCTCCCATCATCCTATTTAATAGTTTCATATACCCATTGCAAATAAAAAGATAAATCAAAATTTACTATTTTAGACTCATAACTTAAAATACAATTTCTCAGCTTATATGGAAACATTTAAATAATAGCAAAATTTGAAAACCAGTTAGTCATTAACAAAATCACACTGGCTAAAGTTTGATTGTTTTCATACCATAGCCAACAGCAGTGCACAGCTTTCAATCTCTGATGCACTCTGACGCTGGTTATTACTCACTGTGCTGTATGAACAAATACTCTTTAGCAAACAAAGTCTTACGCACTGAAGAGTACTTTCTCTATTAACTTACCTGACTGAAGGCATCCAATCAGAAAGGAAAATGAACAAGTGTGATGTTTTTAAGTGAGTCCAGATGGTAACAAGAATTCAAACATTATTCTTTTTGTATGTTTAAATAAAACAAATTTTACATTTTATTTGACCAGCAGCAGATAGAACCTCCTGGGCATAATTTTCTTAGCAAAAACAAAACCAAACAAACAAATAAACAAAAACCAACAAAAAAAGCTCATAACAATAACCAAAAAAACAAAACAAACCAAAAAAAACCTGATACTAATAATTTTAAAAAAAGAAAGGAAAAAGGAGAATGCACCTCAAACCAGAATACCATAACATGTTTTGTGGAAGCTGCATTTTATTTGAAAATCCACCCATTTGCTAACATACATTTTAATATTGTAAACAAAAATAGAATCTGCAGAGACAATGCAACAAGTATGCTTAACTCATGTACAGAATTGCTTTCCTACAATGAACTGTCCTTCTTAAGGCCCCTCTCAACCCAAGCGTTAAGATGTATTTACAGAAAGCACCGATCAACAGTGCAGTTTAATTCTTCATTAACTAAACTCTTGGCTAGACATTGACTTTAAAGATACTATCTCCCCTTATTTAAAAGGTACATGATCATAACATGGCACACGCCAAACAAAAAGTTCAAGGATTTCTGTCCCCCTCCCTTTCCCCATAACATCTCCTAAAGTTTTACTGAAAAGAAGGAAAGTCTTGAAGTGAAAGCAATTCCTCACATTCATCTGGAAAGGCCCTAATGTCAAGTGGAAAATAATGACATGCCAAGCACAAAGCAGTAAAGATCCTTCCCAGCGCACTAATGCTGAATTTTAAATGTAGTGCTTTTCCTAGTCAGTGAACTGTTCCCTTGCAAAATCCTAGGCACAGGATCGACTATAAGGATTAATGCATTTATAATGCGTCCCTACATCCCATAGAGACTGAGAATTCTTAAGAGATTCAGACCTATGGATTTACCTTAAAGTATTTAGTGCTCTGTATGTCAGCTGAAAAGCATTCTGAATCAGGTTCATTCTTGTAGATAAAAATCAAACATACTGTGAACATCCATACTCATTTTCTTAAGGAAGTTTGATATAATATTAATGTTATGTAAAATTGATAATCATAAATAAATACAAATACTTAAGGAATGTCTACTGCAAACTGAATATAATTTTTTAAAAAAAAGTTGACTTCAATTATGGTTTCTGTATTTGTGAGGAGTGGAGAAAAGAAATACAATGCATAATTTAAAATTATGATTTTGATCCCCCAATGAGTCCTGTTGAATATGGTAAAAGACACGACTCTTCTATCCAGGCAGCTTTTCCAAACACAAACTCCACACTTTCCAAATACGGGCTTTTCTTGGTAGGTTACTGATTATGGGTATTAATAGGAGTTGAAAGAACTGAAGTGTTAGTCACCAAAAAGACAGATCTTAGTCTTAAATCATGGCAATTCTTGGCTTTATAAATGGTATTGACAACGCTCTCCTATAAACTAGTCCCATCCCGCTGTGGGCCTTCATGGGTTACTGGAGCGCTCTAATGGAGGAAGAGTTTCAGAGACAGCAGTTTGGATTTTGCTGGAAGTAAGGAGCCGCCACCTGTGCACTTGTATTCTTGGAGTAATTCCATTCTCTTCCATCTAGTTACATAAACTGTATCTGGAAAAAGAAAGTCAAAGTATAGATTAGTTAATTCACCACATTATATGACATATTCTCACAGATTAAACACTATACGCCTTCACCATTCAATCAGCCTAGAGAGGTAGCATGCCTATCACAAACCCCGATGGCAAAAAATGTGTCACCAGCTTCCATGTGCTAGAACACAATCAGTGCAGCATCGTGTGGTTATTCTAATTATCTTCCCAGTTACTAAAAAGCAAGAAATAGTGAAGATGAGGGGAGAAGACCAATAAACTTTTTCTTTAAGTCAAAAATATTTACCCATAAGCACAAATGTCCTATGTAACTTATTTGGGAAAGCAAAATGTAAATTATTTCCAAAATTGTAATTAGAGAATAAAGTAAAAAGTAACATTGCACTGATTCAACTTTTTGCTATTACAACGAAAAATCGGAGGTATTTATAAAGAAACCTGTCATCCAGGAGTCACTGTTTATTCAAAAAATGCCTCACTCATTTCTCTCCAACTGCCTAACCCAAGGCAGCTAAGTCTGAGGTGGATGGACCTGCCAAGTAAGAGGCAAACTGCCAAAGAACTAGATGGTGAATGTACCCTGGGCCTGGGGCATCAAGAAGAACAAATTAAACTGTCTTCCAGAAGATAAAAGCAGTGCGGATCATATCCTTGTAGTCAAAGGGTTAGGTATTCACTCGCCCTTAATTAAAAAACAAGTTGTAGCTGGGAAGCAGAGGGAGGCGGTCTCTATGAGTTTGAGATTAGCCTGATCTACAGAATGAGTTCTAGGACAGTCAGTATTACATAGAGACCCTGTCTCAAAAACAAAACAAAAAACTAAAGAACCCCAAACCAAACTGAACCAAAGCAAAAAACCAAACCCAAAACAAACAAAAAAACCCCAAACCCCAAAAATCCAACCAGACAACAAAATTTTTAAGTTACTGTCTTGAGCAAAGGGAACACATAAAATTCAACTCTTTAAAGAAATTACATAAATGAATTTTATCATGAGCCATAGCTGCTATACTAAACTAAACTACTACTCCTCCTAACCAAGATTTAAAGTGAGGCATCCCTACAATTCTCTTAAGAATGACCAAACACCTCATCTTTGAGGGTGATATCTGGCCACACCCACTGGCTGTGAGCAGTGGATGCTTGTGTTAAGATGGTCCCCGATCTCACTAATTTTAACTGTGTTAAAGCTACGTTCCAAAGGTGGTTTCTTCTTTTGTCCTATCTTGAATTATTTTTATTCTCCAGAAAAGAAGAGGAGGAGGCAGCTGAGGTACAGAGGGAATGCAGACTCCTTTAGATAAACAAAGGAGAAGGGTGCATGGTATTTAGTGTTGGCAATCTTGGCTTAAGTATCCACATCCCCATCTCCCCCACACGCAGCAATACCTAAGTGACTTATAAGAAGTCCTCCAGAGAGAGCTCTGCAAAGGGGTCCTTTCCTGCAGCTCTGTGAGGACTGTGCCTTGAGGGGCTGGATGCTGCCGACAGCTAGGGGAAAGAAGACAGAGACAGGGAAGAGAAAGATCTCAGAATGACAGAACATGAGAGCAGAGAGTGTAATGAAGAAAGAGGCATTTTGTCACCTTCAGTAAACATAAAGGAAGCCTCTGTAGAAAATGGGATTAAAAAAAATCATCATGTCAAGTTAAAAGATATCCAATGACATGGTTTTCCAGAAAACAAATGCATGCCTTTAAAACATGAAATGAAAATCTTTTATCCATAAAAGCTGATATAAACTGACCTAAGTCAAGACTTTTAGCATCAGGGAAGAGAAGGGCACACAGAAGAAAGGATGCATAATTGTGTGATTTGAAAAAAAAAATAGTGAAGCTGGTTTCCTGTTTCCAGACATCTGTGCACAGTTGTGCAAACTGACTCCCATTCAGATGCCACACTTCCAAATGCAATACTTTCCTGCCTCCTTCCCACTGCGCAGAGTCCTGCCCTCTGACCGCTGCCACGAAGAAGGGCGAGCACACGGAAACTAGTCTCTGAACAAGGGAACAAGGCCTGTCTCCAGTCTGAACGCCTTCATCTGACTTCAGAATTCGCCCCTTCTTTTAATTTGAAGATAAAGTTGAACTGCACCAAGTAACCGTATACTTTACTACCAAGGACAAGACAGTTTTCCTGAACAATTAAGGCATTACTTGTGCACATGTCTGTTTCACCAAGCTGATCTATGAGTATTTTAAATCCAACATAAAGCTGCTTTTAGTTTGACAAGTTTATTCTGTTTCTCCCTCACTATTGGATCATAGAGTTTGCAATCACAGGGTCATTATGAAAAGAACTCTATTTAGGAATATTCAGTTAAGTATTAAATTAAAACTGATTAAGTAAATTAACTTCAATTAATATTCCCAACCCTTAAATTAGATAAATAATTTGAAGTCACAAAATGAAAATCTCTTTACTGGTTTAAAAGTTACCCCCAGCTCCCACCCTGGTTTTTCCTGGTGTGGCCCTGGCTGTTCTGGAGCTCACTCTGTAGACCAGGCTGGCCTCAAGACTCAAGAGATCTGCTTGTTTCTGCCTCCCAAGTTCTGGGATTAAAGGTGTGTGCGCCACAGCCTGACTATTTCATGCTTAAGTTCTGCTTTTATGTTTGCTTCTTTCCTCATTTTGTTTTGTTTTAAAGAAAAGCACCATAAAAATGATTAGGTAACAAGTTTCAAGAAATATTATCTCACCAGTATAAGCAATTTGCCATTCAGGGCATTATAACCAACTTACAAATTTGAAAACCATCTTTTGTTATTCTGGTCATCAAGGTTTTCCCCAGTCCATATATTGTGTTAGAAATACATGTTCAAAGACAGTAAGCAGAGATGGCAAGGGTAAGGGACTTGCACATGCAGGTACAGACAACATGTCTGTCCTGGCTAGAGGTTGCAATACCTGCCACTCTGAGGGCAGAGGAAAGCACACTAACTGGGAAGATGCCCTAACCTTCTACCTGAGGCCCTGTACTGATGGCCATTCAGAATGAAAGGACTTCAAATTCTCATTAATCACTGAGATGTAAGGGCAAACCCGTATATTTCCTTCGACTCCTTTCTTAAGTTACAAACAAACTAGTTCATTGCATATTGTATCTAACTGACGTTTTCTTATGAGAGCCCCATATTAAAATGTCTCCTTAAATCATTTTTTTTTTCATATGGGTAGCAGTTTGAATACCTGATAGCATCAGAAAAAAAAAAAAATGTCCCTGAAGAACACAAGAGACATTATCATTCTCAAAACACGAGCATGCAGCTGGGAGTTTTACATATCATGTTGAAAGGGGTCAATCTACCTTGGGCAAAAAGAACTGTCTTATCTGAAACTCCTTCTAGTCTTTTAAAGTGGTATAAAACACACTGCTGTCATATATGTACACTCAGTAAAATTAAATGTTTAGGCCACTAGTCAAAAAACAAAAACTTAGTGTATATCTCTACACTATGTTTCTTGGCATTATCCTCCAGCATCAGGCAAAACCACATCCCAGAATCGTCTGGCTGCTGCATTATTCCAGGGTCCGAGGTGCCTAGTGGCCATAAGCACCTACTCCCATCCTTTCCCATCACTAGCAAAACCATGAACAAAGCCTGCACTGGTGGGAAGACAGCCAGATGGAGGGGAATAAGGACAAGAACAGGACATGCTCAAAGAAAGCAGGAAGAAAAGGGACTGAGGGCAGGGACACTCAAAGGTTAAGATGCAGCATGATTTCAAGTCCTAAGAAGTCACCTGAGATAAAGTGCTGGCCTCTTTTATCCCCCGCCCCGCCCCCCTCTGAGTAAATTAAAGAACCTAGCTTAAAACTGCCTAGGAACACCAAAACCAAAAAGCTAATATATTGGAGAAAATGAAATTTTTAAAAACTCCGCTTGTCAGATTCATCATAAAATCAAATTTGCCAATTGGTATAAAATAATTATAACTATTACAAATATGCCATATACAGAAATGTATAACAAACAAAATTACAACAGAAAATGCCTTAACCCACATTTCCAATAACATTTACTATCTTGAGACCCAGTACTAAAAGAGTTAATACAGTCAAGAGTCAGTTCAAATCCAAGTCATTTATTTCATAATTAAAGATACCTCATTGCTGCTCCAACACAGACATACTTTTTTTTTTAAAACAGGGGAATGAACTACTGCAAAGAACTCCATGTGTCCAAAACTACTAGGATTAAGACGTAGAGGACGATGGAGTCTTTTCTGACTCTCCCAGCTTGTGAGTCTATTTGGAGAAACAACGGAGCAGTGAGGTGGCTCAGCAGCAGAAAGCACGCTAACCCCAAATGTCACAGGCTGTCCCGCCGCTATGAGAAGCAAGTGGCAAGGACAGATCCTCTTCTAGAGCATACCATGTGAGGACAGCTTCAGAATTCCAGCCTCTGGAACAGAGAGTAAATGATCTGTCGCTGTATTAATTAATTCACAAAGCGTGCCCTTGGAAACAGATTCTAATGCCCATATTATGGGCTCTGAGGCTGTTACTTTTTTCATTCTTAAAATCAAATTTAAATTCCTGTTTATTTCAACTCAATTCTATCATATTTCACTTATAGAAAGAAATTTAAATGATATCAGAGCTGAAGTGATTGCTCACTGGTTAAGAGCGCTTGCTGTTCTTCCTGAGAACCTAGGTTAGATTCTCAGTACATATATGGTGACTCACACCTGCGTATAACTCTAGTTCCAGGGGATATGATGCCCTCTTTGGGCCTTTGTAAGCACCAGACAAGAACATGGTGCCTAGACATGCAGGCAAAATACCCATCAACACAATACATTTTAAATGAGATTATGAAACTTTCAAGGGAACTTCTAAAGTGGAAACTTAAGGGTTCTTTGGAAAATCAGTCGGATGGTGTTTGCTGGGCAAACATGGGAAAGAATGTTTCGAGTGGACGCAGGTAAAAGACCAAGGCAGACTCCTGAAGGAATGTTGCCCTGAAGCAGGCACAGGAGAGAGGATGTTTTGCTAAAGCAAACATGTGAATGAATGGACCTGTGATGAAGGATTCTTTGCTAACAATATGAATGTATTGATCCGCCTTACATTGCATAGTTAATGTTAAGCTCCATTTGTTGGGACTTTTGGACGTGGGCTGATTGGATGCGCACGCTGAAGCAAAACCTGAACTGAGGCAAGGCACACAGAAGATACGATGTCTGGAGGGTATACAGACTGACAAAGACAGAGCTTGGCTTGCTGGTTCAGTGTTTGTGTCTCATGTGCATTGTGCAATGGTCTCGAGTCTTCACTGATCTCTGCTTCCCTGAGGGAGGCATAGCACAGAACTTCTGATGATCCTGCTGGTCCCTCCTGCTGACTCATCCTAGGATGAGGCCTGGCAGCATCTGCTAAGTCTTGTCAACGCTATTGCTGACCTGAGTCTACTGAACTGGACTGCTGATCTATGAACTGTTAGTGCTGCTGCTAACCTGTGAACAAACTGCCAATTTCCAGACAAGAACCTTTCTAAACAAGTCCACTCCCCTATGTCCTTTCTTTCCCCACTACCTCTGTTGGTAGTGGGCTACAGGAGAAGTTAAAGTGGTTAAGAACCATCATTAAAAATAAGGTTTGAAAAAAATTAAAATTACAAACTTTTCTAGCACATACCATAAACCAAATGTAGTCTCACACTTTCTGTACACTCAGAGCTACTGAAGTTAACCATGATAATACTGTAAAACTTTGGCCACCCAGGGCTTTGTTATCGCTTTCTGGCTATAAGACAAGCAATTAGGATTTTAAAAAGAGAACCCAGGAAGGAAGGCCTTCTACTGTATTTGTTTTATTAGCAACAGAGGTTAGAGATCAGACTCCTGATAGTTTTATGTGACTAGCTAGTGTACAATGAGAGCTACAGAATCCATTTCTCATTTATGGCATTAAATCTGATTCCCAAAGTAAATCTTCTCATCATAGTGTGTAACAGTAAGTAGGAAAAGGTAAATGAGCATCGAGTACTGCTTTCTTCCCTCGAGAAGATTCTGCTAGACAAATCAGCTGAGAACTATTACTGTCAACACCCAAGATTGGTAGGAAACCAAGACACAAGTAAATAAACACATGAAACCTAAAAGCAAAATGTCATTGTTCCCTACAAGAAAGTCATTAATCCTCACTTTCAAGACTCGAATAAGACAGAAGTTCTCTTATCGACTGCAGTGAATGCACTCGTAAGTCAGTTTCCTTTCAAACACTTACTGCCTTCCTGCTGTCAGACTTGCTTCAAAATGTGCACTGCAAACACAATGAAAACACATGTCCTCCTTAAACAAGACTACCAGTGCTCCATTAAAAAAAAAGCCTAGTTAACGAAGTAAAGAAACCCTTAAAATGTTCTTATTTAAATGCAACACCCATTTATTTTGTGCTTTAACACATAAGAAGAGGAGAATTCGGCAAGCATAACCACCTTTGCCACCTTCAAAGAGCCCAACAGCCTCCAAACCATCATCATGTGAATACTCATTAAGAGTTTTGCTATCACAGCAACGTCAGAAAAAAAAAAAAAAAAAACCCCTACCACCAGGGTAAATGTCTTCCCGCTTAAGTGATTTTATATATATATATAATACTATGTACTGCAAACAACTTACAAACTGCTGTTCATCATTGAACATTCTCTACAAGAGATCAGGAAAGTGTAAAGTACAAATCAAAACAGGATATAAAACCTCAGTGTGAACAAATTAACTAACAAACTCATGAACAAGCATAGAAAGAAAAAAAAACCGAAAACCCCAAACCTATGAGGCCTAGCATCTTCTACATAAACATCTGGGAAAATGCAAATGTTAGATACAAAGCAAAGACCTTAACACTCCCTTCGAGTGTGATGAGCAAGTGAAAACCTGTAAAAGGTACTGAATGTCGAACACGTATCAAAACAGAGGAAGGAGTGGGACTGGCTGGGATGTAGCTCAGTAGCAAAGCTTATGTTCAGCATATGTAAAAACAGAATCAATGATTTTAATATCCAACAAAGGTCAAATATAAAATGGTCTCCTGTTCACTGCTATTTATCAAGCAGAGACTAGATTCAAACTGAATATACTCTGTCTTTGTAATACTGTATATCCTAGTAAACCTACTTACTAGGTATGGCAATGGAAAAGGAATATAAGTTAACTGCTGAATACTGTGTTTTCAATTACACTTCAAATTTATAGCCTGCCAACCCTTTGACATTGATAACCATCTAGGAAACCAAGGTGTACATTAACAGTGATATGTAAGGAGCAGAGACACATAGGATAAGCTGCCCTGTACTTCATCAGGACCCTATCAAATAGCATACCATAAATAAAATCCAGACTGCTCTAATGTGACCTCCCCAAACCCCAAAAGAGTAAAATTAAGAACATTCAGATACCTGTCAGGAGCAAGTTTTTTCTTTAAAAGAAGTCTCTCCTTTAAAGAGCCTAAATCAGCATGGCCTTTTTAATGGTTCTTCCTTATTTTTTTGTTTGCTTGCTATTTTTACCATAATTTTTAGTGACAAAATCTTACCTAATAAAAAAATAACAATCAAACTCTTTGCAGGCTTTCCAAGAGTCAGTAAACATTCCTAGAGCAACACTTAAAGAGCTATACCCAGCCGTTAGGTCTGATCTGTTGCTCTGAGGTAAGGGGTTTGAGGGTCTAAACTCCAATTACAAAGAAACAAGGTTCCTCAGCCATAGCATGAAGTCATAAAAAGTTCCCACCTATAAAACCTATCATCTACTTATCAATTCTCTGGAATTAATCGATATTCTGAAAAATACTTGCATCAGGAAGATAAGTAACAAGTAATATCCATGACAAAAGGCAAGTTCAATGTATCTGTTGAGTGAGAGGAACTGGTGTTAGAGCCCTTCCAGATCAGCACATTACTAGTTATTCCCATCATTAATACCTGTGCTCCTGATACAGGGCCAAACGGGTTTGCTGGTCTCATGACAGGCTGGCTGTATATTAAGGTTGGTTGTGTCATTACAGGCACACTTCCCATCTGAGGAGGCTTAAAAAAAAAAAAAAGAATAATATTTAGTTTAAAAGTGTTGGCTTACATATTCATCACTCTAGAAGTAAAAAAGAAGGCTAACTAACAGGAATGAAAGGTTAACAGTACCTTTGCTCTGACTATAAGGACAAATTATTTTGTGTGCAAGTAAGAGTAATGTCTACGTTTCTAACAAGTACTACTGTCAATAGAGTTCACTCTTAGAAAACAGGTGGTGATGGCTCATGCCTTTAATCTCAGCACTCGGAAGGCAGAAGCAGATAGAACTCTACAGCTCGAGGTTAGCATGGTCTACAGAGGAAACTCAAGGACAGCTAATAAAGCTACACAGAGAAATCTTGTCTCAAAAACAAAACAACACAAAACTAAAAGTAGCAAATAAAGCCAAACATTTTCTATCAAACAGATTTGCCAAACTTAAACATTATAGTAAAAAAACAAACAAAAAACAAAAAAAAAAAAAAAAAAACAAAAAAAGGAGGAAAAGGAAAGGGGAAGAGATGACAGAAAAGGAAGAAAGTTTCCCCCAAGTCTCCAGGTCCTCAGGGTCTGTGTACAGAGAAAACTGTAGGATCTACATCTAAATAGTGACAGATTGCTTTTTGAGTATCAAATCAAATTTTATGTCACTATAAAAATGATCATAAACGACGGCTGATTTTATGAGTGTATACATATGAATAGGTGTTACATGCATGTTTCTGTATGTATAGGTGTAAATACACATGTGGAGGCCAGAGGTCAACTTCATGTCACTGATGTTAACAGACTAGAGATTGTGGGACGGTTCAAAGACTGGTTTGTACTCCAACAATCACTGTGTGGAAAATTGTTCTGGCCTATACCACATTAAGTTGACCCCTAAATAACTCAATCACACAATTCTGCACCATTAAGATGGTGTCACCTCATTACTTGTAACAAAACAGTGTGAGGCTAACATTAACATTTAAGCCACTTTGTAATGAAAACAACATATCCGGCAAAGTTATGAGTGGAAAAATAAATTAACACTGGACACACTAATCAATACCTATTTTACAACAAATCTTATGGCAGCAATAGTTAGGTCTTGGGCTAGTAGTAGCTATAGATAATCTAAGGTTGTAATAAATAATGTTAAGAATAAATTACTCTACTTTCAAAAGCTTGTATTTAGAAATATACTTACAATTCCATATCCTATCATGCCCGTTGGTGTAGTGGCAGGATAGGCCATTACAGGGGGTGCCTGATATGGCAAAAGAAAAGGCAAAACAGGAAATGTTAACTCCTCCGTCTCATGAACTTAAAGGATTGTCAGATTTCTATGTAAAACAAATTGCTAAGACAGCTATGATTAAGTGACATTTATGATTGCTGCTAACTGTGAATTAATACTCAGAAAAATATCAAAACTAGCAGAAAAGCAAAATTGCTAAAAGGAGAAAAAAAACAAACAAACAAAACAAAACAAAACAAAACAAAAAAAAAAAAAAAAAAAAACACTAAAGCTTAGACTTGACCATAGTCTAAGAATACAACATACTTTATTTATAGCTCATAGCTTTCAAAGACTCCAACAGAGTACTTGTCCTATCCACAGCTCCACCAAAATGGAAAACAAATCAAAATCAAACAGTCTACAGGTATTTAAAGTATCCAAGAGTTCCAAACTTTAAAGCCCATCTTTTCATAAAAAAAAAATGTTTAATATTTAGAAGAAGCACTAAATGTGTTTCTTCAGTACTAGAAGGGGAAAAGAAAAAAAAAAACTAACGATTCCACATCAATTAGGAACCGGAAGACGTTGAGTGGCTACTCCTATGATCACAGCTTTCACGTAAGCAGCTGTAGTTAGCTGTCTAATCTGTTCCAAAATTAACGATTACTTACGGGGAATAACCTAAGTTGACATTTTAGTGAGGATCCCTTGTCCTACTTTGTTTATTGAGGAAACATATTATCGTAGATATGGCTGCTGTCTTAACAATATTCCCTAAATATCACTCACAAAATGTTAAAACTGAATACTGGTGAAAGACCAATAACACAGCTAAAATGTTTGAAAACATGAAATTATGCAGCAGTTTGAACATATGCATGAGATTAAATAAAGCATAACTTTAAAAATAACACTAACGAGTGGAGTTTAGTATTCAGGTGAGCATGTAGGGCACATTGGTCTCTCCCTACTTCAAAACCAAGATTTACAAGAGCAGTAAGTCAAACTGCCAAGTACAGCAGAAGCCTGGAAGATTACATGCAATTGTTATTTGAAACATTACCACAATCAACATTTCCCTTCATTCAAAAGTCATTGAGTGCATGGTGGCAGCACAGACGCCCAGACACACAGACACCCAGACACACAGATGCCCAGCCATCTGGCAGCAAATGGCGGAATATTAAAGCAAGAAAGAAAAACTGGTATTTTCCATGCCACCATCAGAATCAACTCTGCAACACACCCATGAAGATCAGTAGATGCTAGGAATAGGAGTAATTTGTGGCACACTGAAATCTGATGTGAAAACAAGGAATAGCTGGAAGGTTATGAGATTCTGCTGCAGCCGTGGTTAATAGCATGCCAATTTATTGCAAAGAAAAAAAGAAAAAAAAAAAAGAGGCTAGGTTTTGGTCACTTACGTATTGTGGAAAATGCATGCCATTCTGTTTTTCCCAGGGAGAACAATTACATAATGCAATAACACTGGATTAGAGCAAGTACTTACACAACAAAATACACAGAGAGCATTTTAGTTTACATGTACATTCACTACCTAAAATTCTGGGTACTTTTTATATCTAATAAAAGAACATCTACTATCAAAACACTATCAAGGTTGATGATAAGGGAAATGAACTTTCAGCTACCTCCCCTTAAATACACAATGCTTTACTGTTTACAAATGTATTTAAAACAAAAAAAAATTTTTTTGACATCAGTAAGAAAGATCCAAGGATGTCCTCAAAATAATGTGACACCACATGTCTACCACAAGCGCAGGACCATCAATAAAAAGAGTTTGTGGTATAGCAAATATTTTAATAAAAGAAATGTATTTATTTACAATGTTAAAAATTTAAAACCTTGACAGTGTTTAAGAATCAATCAAAAGGTTAGAAATGTAAAAAAACACCATAAGCAGCAGTTTATTCTCAATGAGTTACACCACAGGCCCCACGTTAGCCATCAAAAATAAACTATCAATTACACACAAATAGGGAAGGAGTCTTAAGTGATGACCCACACTGACATATGATACACTGTTACTTTGACAACTTACAGTGCTAGATGGTTAGGTGTTTATTACATTCTATCAGTCAATCTTAAGGTAAATGTTATCTAAAGCTTTTGGATGAATACTGACTCAACATTAAATAAGCAACTTCGTATTAGTTCTAGTACTTACAGCACTACAGATATTATTAATGAAGTATCCTATCTGCAGTAAAAACACCCACTAACCTAACTGCTGCCAGCAGTTCTAGTCACTGAGGCGTGTTACAGTGCAAAGACACTAGATTCAGAATCACATTTCAACATAAATCGGCTTTTCAACAGCTATTCGTGTGGGGATTTGAAGAGAGATACATGTACTCCAACTCTCCTGAGAGAACACTACACTCCTACGCTTACTGTGAGTCATGTATGTGCACATGCTGTGTTTATAAAACCATGTAGCCAGACATGGTGTTAGAAACCTCTAATTCCAGCACTTGGGAGGCCAAGGAGAAGGATGTACATCTGAAGCTGATCTGGACCACTTAGTAAATTCAGAGTCAGTTTGGGCTATATAACAAAAGTTTTACACAGGCTCATACCTGCCTCCTTAAAACAAAACAAAACCAACAAAATTAAACTCGAGTCTTTCATTTTACAGTCTAAAGCTATTAACTCTTTAAAAAGGAGAGATGGCTCAGCAGTTAAGAACACTGACTGCTCTTCTAGACATCCCAAGTTCAATTCCCAGCAACCACATGGTGGCTCACAACCATCTGTATGTAATGGGGTCCAATGCCCTCTCCTGGTGTGTCTGAAAACAGCTACAGTGTACTATTATACATAAAATAAATCTTTTTTAAAAAAGTACATAGAATTAGTCTCAGCCCACAGTTTTAGCATATAAGTGACCTAAAGTAAGCAGAGTAGTGTCCTATAAAGGACTTTATTAAGCACCGTGGAGCTTTGTAACAACGGTTGGGGAGATTATACTATAGCACCCAAGTGATCAAAACCCTGCTGTCATCCTACTGAAAGGAGGAGTGTGCATTTCCCTGACTGAGGAAGACGGAACTTGGTAGATTAAAATAAATCAGGCCAAAGATGGGAAAGTAGCCATAAGCTATTCAGGGCCCACAGTGATTAAAAGCATCAATAGAACCTCTTTAGTTCTAGCTGCTACTTAACTAGTAAACACTGCTAATCAATATCTGCTTGCTGTTAGTGAACTTTATAGTCCCCAAATTCAACATTCACAGTACTTTCATGCACATGTGCAGAGGTATGTAAATTGTAACACACAACAGTTCAATCCTCAGTAAAATGGAATAAATTAGAGGTTCTGCCTCCAAGCTTTGGAATTATAGGCCATGCACCAGTATGTCTGGCTTAGAAAGAGGCTTTTCAGGATGTGAAATTACAACATAAAATATATGAATGAATGTTTTCCCTAGCAATGACACAATAGTTCAGTTATGGGGGGGGGGGGGGGCTTCAATCAAACACTGAATGGCCACAAATAATGAGAAGTAACTCCATAAACTATAAAATACTAAGAAAACAACTTGTTTACCTACCATCAGATCTAAAGGACATAGGGACTTTAGATTACAAAATTTGAGAGCAACAGTACAGTGATTAAGAGCTTCCTATCTGTGGCTTCTAGGCCACATACTAAGAACTGCAAAGCTGCTGCTCCTCCTACTGACTGTGCACACACCAAATGGGAGAGAAATAACAGCTTGCACCACACCACACATTATTTAGTAGAATGACATTAGCACGGAATCATTTTGCATACATGTTAGGGGTTAAAATGTGCCTGACAAAGATAGTCAGTCAGCTTTAAAGAAACAATGAAGTACTTAATAAAACTTAGCAATGATGTTCCCACTATGCCTAGTATGTTACCCCCTTGTTGCATGGTCAGGCATTAGCGTGTAAGCTTCCCCAGCTCACCATAGTCGCAGCGCTCCAGGCAGTTGTTGGCGCAACCTTTGGTTGCCAGTTAGATCCTCCCGTTAACTTCTTTTCACCTGGTTGACTCCAACTCACATCACTTTAAATAAACATAAACATAAACATATAATGTTTCTGTACTATATGAACATACACGAACACTTACAGTGCCAAGCTGACATCTCTATACATACTTCTGAAGTGAAAGTCACATCAGGTTCTATTATGATATTTAAATAATACAAATAAGACACTTACTTCTTAGTGGTTCCATTTCCAATGCCAAGATCTAGGAAAGAGAAAAGTATTTAAAAACTAGAATCAGTTTAATAAACAAGTTAAGCATCAGGATGACTGAAGAATCGAAGGACTACTTACTGCCCACAAGGTTGGCTAAAGATGAATCCAAATCATCAGACACTAATTTGTTAGGCGGCAATTTGGCAATAGGAAGACTCTGGTTCTGAGAGGCCACTGTTGGCTTGAGAAGTCCACCTAGTTCATCAAAGCCTTAAAGTTACAAACAGATGAAATGGGACGCGTAAGGAACTTCACAGGCTACAGCTTTCTAAAGGAGTTTCTCCCTTTTCTCCTTGCTTACTCACTGGAAGTTTTCCCAGAACACAGGAAATGCCCTCAGATGGAGAGAAGAAAACGCTGCCATCTTCAAGTGAACTTAATAGAAACAGTGTGTCTAAAATCTAATGACAATGTTATATCCAGGTTAAAGGGGATTATAATAAAACAGGAAGGAGATATAAATCCCTATTTCAGCAAAATTTTTCTAAACATTCAATCTTAAAGTCCCTTTTTTATGTTGAGAAAGACTATTTTATAATTGTAGCTGAAGAAATGGCCAAGAAGTTCTTCTCAGCACACACACCAGGTGGGAACCACCTGGAACTTGAGCCCAGGGTGTCCAATGTCTATGGTCTCTGCAGGCACGTGCACTCAAGGCACATACTTGCCCCCTCTCCAAACACAAAAATCTTTAAAAATTAAATCTTTTAACTTGGGAAAAAAAAAAAACTAAAAAAGAAAAAGAAATTTGACAGTTTTCAGTGCACAGCTCTAACTGGACCAGAACATCTATGTAGAGCAGGTTGACATTAAATTCACAGAGATCCACCAATCTTTGCCTTCCTAGCAGTGGAATTAAAGGCATATGGTAATATGCTCAGCCACAACAAACTTTTAAAAAGTGTGTGTGTGTGTGTGTGTGTGTGTGTGTGTGTGTGTGAGAGAGAGAGAGAGAGAGAGAGAGAGAGAGAGAGAGAGAGAGAGAGAGAGAGTTGATTCTCTCCTCCAGTGTAAATCCTGGAGATTGAGCTAAGGGAATAAGGCTTTGCAGATAAGCACTCTGACCACTGAGCCATCCTTCTCACAGGCCCAAGAAGGTGTATGCTAGAGAATTTCTCACCCTTCTCATACTTGGGGACAGAAGAGCCTAAGTCAGGGACTGGGGAGATGGATGGGTCAGTGGTTAAGAGTACTGGCTGCTCTTTCAGAGAGCCCGGGCTTAGTTCCCTTTACTACACGGTGGCTCACAGCTCCTAGAACTCTATAGTTCTAGGGAATCCAAGGCCCTCTTCTGGCTCCCAACTGTGCCTACATGCACATGCAAATGAGCTCTCAAATACAAAACTGTAAGCCTATTAGTACATACTAAATAAATTCTTAGTCCATACGACAAGCTTGCTTTTTACTTTATGGATAACTAATTATACATTATGTAACTAAAAACACTTCAATATGTTTTAAAGTTAAAATTTAATTGTTAGTCAAAGTCAGTGATCATCTTATAGGAATGAAATTAGAACATTAATGTTTCATAAGTACTTTATAGACTTCAAGCAAGCAAGAAGCATAAAGTACAAACCTCATTCTAGAGTTTTGTAGTTTTTAAAAAACAAATTAGCAGGTGCACTTTAATAATAATCACTACTAAAATGGTTTTTTAAAAAGCCTGTAGTCATAAACCTTTTAACACACTCCTTACTTATCTAGAAACCATCTAAACAAGTCAGGGTAGCACACACGATATCTTAAGTTTAAAAATAACCCCACACACCGCAACACCAAATGGTCGATGTTCACTTCAGTACAAGAAGAACGATGACCGGGAGGCCACAGCACATTCCAGATTGTTACTACCAATCTAGCACTTCACAAGAAATTGTTTTCTTACCATGCAATGGAACAGACAAAACCTCTCTAAACTCTAAAATGCTACCAAGAAAAAGGTAAAATTAATACTTTTTCGATTTCCCATCAAATGGTTTAGGGGAAGATCAATTTACTCTAGCTTCTAAACGCTAAAAGCAGCATGTTTACTATAGAGAATCTACATTAACATACTATCCTATTTTAAATAAAAACAGAAACTCTTTTCTTACCACCAGAATCTACAGCAACATTTGTAGATTTATTTCCAAACACAGATTCAAAGTCAACGTTAAGGCCAGCTGAAGGCTGTGGCTGTGCAACCGGAGAAGGACTGAATCCTAGGAAAAAGCAAAGTGCAAAAATGCTCAGCTCTCTACTCAACTGTATCACTAGTTAAATATGGTATCTGCAAGTTACCTTTACTAATGTTAACAGGATTGGGAAGGCAATAACTTCACTGAACACAAAGGCTAGTCTGAATGAGGTTCCCTCCATTATATCACATCCCTGTTTCTAAATAACCTTCCTGCCTCAGCTACCAAGTGCTGAGATTATAGGTATGAATCATTGAAACCACCCACTAAGAAAACTCAGAATAAGCAACATACACTGAATCATGAGTTTACTTAATCACAGAAATGAAACCTTTTCTTATAGTTTATCTTAATTTTGCATCTGGTAATTTCTTAAAACTTGAAGTCATCTAAAACACCACACTATCTCTCTATCTACACCCTCTGTATCCTGTGACTCTTCCCTACTTTACCCCAACCGTCACACATGTAAAAAAAGACGTTTTGCTATTACATTGATTTGTATGAGCCTGAGTATATGCTTATGGGCACGCATACAGTACAGTGTATGTGTGGAAGTCAGAAGACAACTTCTGAGTGCTAGTTCTTTTCTTCCACCATGTGAGCTTGGGATACAAATTCAGGTATCACTGCTTGGCAGAAATCACCACTGAGCCATATCACTGGCCCAGAAATTAGGGTTTAAGATAAACCTGAGAATTGCCAGGATTCTAGAAGTTGCAATCTTACAAATGTTTCTACCTGTTTTTAGAACATTAAGGAAAAATGATATTCTTCTTTCAATTCCCATCTCCTAGCTCAATTCAACCTAACATTCTTAATACTAGGAATGATGAATTTGGGGTCAAGTATGCTAATTAGCCTAAAATTAGACTGAAACACACACCCATACAACAGGACAACCTTACTCTTTCTTATTTTATCCTGGAGCTAATAGTGTTACCATAAGAAGTACCAATATTGAGTTTCTGAGGCCTGCTAATGCTGAGTTAACACAGAAGCTTTAATTGTCAGGTCGTATTTTTCTAAAGTTGAGTGTGTAGAATTGTAGAAGCTATAAAGAATTAAAAACCATCTAAAACTGTTAGGTCTATCGCATGGTTTGAGAAGCTTTGAGTCACTAAAAATGTTTAGGTCAACAGTCTGCAAAGGATCACAAGAAGAAATTCTTATGATTTATGTGAGGTGGTAGTCAATTGCTTCTAAAATCTCTTGCTTCCTAGGTTCTATCAAGTCAGAATGAAAACACATAAATAAAAGCACCTGATTTTAGAAGGTTAGCATTTCTATCAACAAGGGAGTTTCTGGAGTTCTACACAGATTCTTTCTCCCAGAGAAGGGACCCATCTTCAAAACCTCTCTTCAAATGCTGAAGAATATACAGAACACTGAACCTGGGTCCTTCGGAAAAGCAGCCAATGCTCAAGTCTTTAAGGTAATTAATTGAATAATTAAAAATAATTAGCTACAAGTGCAAAAAGGTTCAAAAGGAAAAAATTAATCCAAAACATATACCACCTCAAAGTTAAAAAAAAATCCTACATAGACAAAAATGTATTTCTAAGGTAATCATCTTTCCTGCATGTGCACACACAGACACAAACACACATACAAATGAGGTAAGAGATTTTCTTTACTAGTTCAGGGAATGTGATTAACATAATGCTCTTCTCTCACTTTTTTTGGTTACTTATCAGGATTATCAACTTTAAAATTTTTAAAGTTACTTAAAACAGAAACACAAAACCTCAAGGTTGAGCCAACAAGATGGCTTAGCAGGTAAAGAGCATGCCATGGAAGTCTCACATCCTGAGACTAATCACCAGAACTCCATAGCAGATAAAAGAGAACCAACTCCACAAAGCTGTCTTCTAACCTGCATGTCAGGGCATGGCATACACACACATCACAAACACATCTTACACATACAGGCACATAACACTGGTGGGCCACACTGGTGAAACCCTACCTCAAAAAACAATAAGCAAAAAACAAACCCAACTGACAGCATTACTTCAAAAGATACACTTTAAAAGGAAAGAGGAAGGGAGACAGAGAGGAGGGACACAGGGAAGGGAAGGAAAGAGAAAGAACCTATTCTTGCTTTTCCTAAGACCCGGAGAAAACTGACATTCAGTACCAATCCATAGGCAAGTATTTGGGGCAATCTCATGAGGACACAATAAGTGAACCTAGAGGAACAAAGTAACTAGTACCAGGACAGAAAAACACCCAACATCTCCTTAAACAGGCAAGCATGATGGTGCAACTAGTTCAAGCTCAGAGCTGCAGCGCTTACATAAAGATACACACCCACACCTGTGCTGGTCGTTGTCTAACGCTTGTATTGTGTTAACTGGGTTCCCAAAATTGCAGGCGAATCTACATGTAAGACGTCGAGGGTCCCTACTGAGTTGGTTCTGATTGGTAAATAAAGTTGCTGGCGGAGAATGGTTGGGCAGGGACAGATGGGACTTTAGGATTTGCAGGTAAGGAGGAAGAACAACTGCCATGCTGGGACAGGAGTATGGTCAGGCCTGAGAGGTGCAGAGGACGGAGCACACCAATCATGGGAGAGTGAGGGAAGAGACCTCAGGGCAGCAAAGACGGAACACAGACTTTAGTAAGTAATAATTCCGAGTGTCGGAGCAGAGGTGTTGGCCATGTGTAGGTTTGAGAGTAGCCCAGCTACTGAGCTGATTAAGGCATGCTAAAATATGACGGTGTGTGTGTGTGTCTTTCATTCTCGAACCCAGAACACTGGAACGGATAACGAGACACATATACCACTGCACTGGGGCAACAGAAGGAGAGGTTATGACAACTGCAATACACAACTGCACACAAACTGCTTTTCCTTAAAGAGAAACTGCCTGGGTTTGAAAACTGAATAGATCAAACAATTTCATCTAAGGCCAAGATTTTCTAAGTAATAGAACACTTGAATATCCAGTTAGTTGATTCCAGAATGTTACTGGGGTTCTAGTTTATCCTATATATCCACTTTATATAAACAGGAAAAAAATAAAGTTCTACTATATAATTTTTAAATATATTTACTTGTTTTACATGTATGGGCGCTTTGCTTGCATGTATGTGCAATGAAGACAGAAGAGGGCACTGGATCCTTAACAAATGAGATTACAACCAGCTGTAGATGCCCTTTGGGTGCTGGAAACTGATCTGGATCACCGGGAAGAGCAGCAAGTGCTCTGCACTGCTGAGCCAGCTCTCCTTTCCAGTTTTATTAACTAAAAGTAAATCAATTTTTATCAACTTGAACTTTTGTTGCTGGGCCCAACACAAATGACTCAACAACTCTACAGATAAAAGAATGCAAATAATTAGTTTTAAAGATGCTTAAACAACTTAGGTTAAGAAATATATTAAAAATTTGAAGCACTCCATTTATACAAAATTGCTTTCACGACAGTTTTGTGGTATTTGTAAATGTTTGGCATAGTATTATTAAACATTCACATATAAACTCATGACTGTTCCACAAGAATACCAACTTTCACAGACTCACAAAGACTAAATGTTTAAAGTTAGTCTTAAAGGAGAACTTAAATTCAAACAAAAATTTGCAGGAGTCCAAACATTTTTTTCGTATCAAATGTCCTTATAAATTCCCTTTTAAGGTGTCAAGAAACTCACTTCTTCATTTGTGCTGAACATATACATCTTTTACTTTGTTTTTGTGCTTTGAGACAGGTTTTACATAGACCACCCTGGCCTCAATTGTAGAGATCCACCTCTCTGCTTCCCACATGCTGGGATTAAAGGCATACACCAACCATGCCTAGACCACATGTATACACTGAATAACAATTTAAGGGAATCAAGTACTGTACATAAACACACAAAATTATCTGGGCTTATTTGTATTGTAGTACACTGACAAAAAACCACATGTGCAGGGCTACAAAGAGGACTCAATGGCCAAGAGTATTTGCAGCTCTTCCAGTGGACCAGAATTAAATTCCTAGCATCCAAATCAAGTGGGTCCTCGTTGCCCTTAACTCCAGCTCCAGGATAACTAATGCTCTCTTATGGCATTCAAGAGCACCTATACATGCTACATACACTCACACAGATGAACACATACATACAAATGAATAAATTTGAAAAGAACACCAAAGTTGAAATCAATGAATACAGAGCTTTAAATTCTACAAGCTAGGAATATTAAAGGTCAAATACACTCATGAAGGTATGTAAGTAATAAGTATAGATTAAAAGGCATTTATAGAATCATAACATTCTAAAAAAATAAAAATAAAAACAAGAATGGAAAGGGCGGGCACACAACTTAAAAAGCAAGTAAAGATTGAGCTAAGCTCAGTGGTATAAGCTGCTGAGAGTGCCCAGGTCCCTAGGTTCAATCTTCAAAACCAGAGCAGGTCAGGGGACAGGAAAGTGTGAGGAGGTAGGGGAGCAGGCCTATTTATTCTTAACAAGTTTATGAGAATAGAGCCAGCTGTTGTAGGATACTTTTTAAAACCCAGTACTTGGGAGAGAAAAGCAGGCAGATCTCTATGAGCTCAAGGACATCCTGGTCTACACACTGTGTTTCCCAAAACAGCCAGAGATACACAGTAAGACCTACATTGTGGAGAATGAGAGGAGGTTATGAAAACTTACTTTACGGTGGAAAAAAAGAAAACTTCTCGTATAATAAATCAACAAAGTAAGCCAGCAACAACAGGCCGCTCAGGAGATATAAGAGCAGTAGGGTAAGCTTGAATACTGACAAAGTTCTGACAAGGCACATAAACAAGGGACACAAGATGAAAAAGAAAAGAAAGGACTAGGGATGGAGGAACCAAACAGAATTAAAACAAAAGTCAGATAAAGCAGACCTACACTAAGACTCTAGCAGTTTTTTCTAACTTTAGTGTATAATTTAAAATGTATTATTTTCTACATAACTCAGGTAAATTTTGGCTTTTCGTATACTACAATGATGGCTTAATCAATCACTTTTCTAATTTGTCACTTAAAATGTAACACATTCTTTTTCTTTTCTTTTTCGTTTATCTTCAGACAAGCGAAGAAGTGACAGCCTTACAAAGGGGACAGGTATCATTCAGGGCAATGCAAAATTATGATCTGCAATAGTTTTAATAAGAATGCCTGCTCGCCTTCCAGGACACAGTACAAACACATAAAAACAGGTAAAGGCAGATGGCACTTTTATTAATTCTGCGAATCAACAGGATATTACACAAGATATTAATTTACAGCAGACAAAACAGAAAATTCACACAAAGAAAACTGCTTCCTAAAATCTACATTAAAATGTAACCAGGAGTACTTAAAGGATCTTACTACATTATCGCTTCAGATAATTAAGTAATCACTGCAGCACTTTAAAAGTAACTAGCACATAAATAAAAAAATAAACAAACAACCTTAGTATAGACATTAATTGGGGAAAAAAGGTTAAATGGTACTTTACCAACAAACATTTCATGAGTAGGTGTCCTAGTAGTAAAAGTGGATACGTCTGAAGAAATGGGAAGGTGAACATCACCACTACTTTTTGTGAGGAAAGGATTTAAGCTTGGAATGGCATCATCAACAGCATCTAGAGTAGCAGAGAAAGGATCTGTGCAGTCCAAGTGAATTACAGCAAAATGAAGAAAGGAAGTAATACATTAGTATTGTGATTAGTCAAAAGGTGCAAAGTGAAAAGAAGTAGTTATATTATTATTAATTTTACACACAAATATATATACATAATCACTAAGATGAAAGAGTTGTATTTAACACATAGAAATCCTTAGGGGAAAATTGTCTCCATTAATAACTGCAACAGATTACAGACATACTTCCTCTCCCACATGAGAAAGCCAATAGTCACATGGTTAAATGAGAGAATAACCACCAAAACATTTATGTACGGACCACTCACCTTTCACCTGTTCTACCTGAGAATACTGGTTTTGATGGCATAATCTATTTATCAGATCATTTTAATAAACATTTGGTAAATGTATAGTATGAATAAATTTCTAGAAGAATAAAATCACTTCAAAGTAAGATAAGAAACTGATTCCAATATTTGAAATATTCTTGTTTAAGTTCAATAGTCAGGAAACTAAAACAAAATGAATATAAGATTTAAGGAACTAGAAAGGACCTGCTAACAATTAAGAAAAGATTAAGAGATGACTGTCCACAGTCTGGGAACAGCTTTGAAAGTCTTGAAGTAATTTCTTACAGGACAATCGATGTCACCATCATAAATAGCCTCATTTAAGATAGCTGTTCTGGTGATGAAAGCTGTTTAAGATTTAAGCAGTTAACTAAATGGAAAAAAAGAAAAATAAAGCAAATATATGGCACCATATTTTTCTTTCTAACAGCTAAAATCAAGAGGATGGTTTTCTCTATACTTTCAACCAGCCACCTCTTTGACTTGTTGCTGCTCTGAGACTACAAAAATCAACAATAACCACACAAAGAACTAAGCTAGCTCACTCACTCAGTATAACAGGTACACTTCCTTTGAGGCAGTCAAATCAAGGTAAGCATTCATTAACTCTAAATATAACGACTTAAAAACCAGAAAAATCAAAAGAAAATAAGTTTAAATTTTTATCATAAGTACTTGTCTAGGAAGCAAATATTCCTACAGACTATCAATTCACACTAAGAAAATCAGTTCAAAACCAAAAATATAGTAATTAATTACTCAAACTTAAATGATTCTTTAACATCCTTCACATGCATGCAAAACCACACCAAAAATGCATGGGGGAGTGACAAAGTGCCAAAAAATTCAGAAATAAACAACAGTAAACAGTCAAGATATATGAAGGTGATTTTGGTAGTGAAGCCAGAATGCAATGTGCAGAGAACCATGCAGATGGCCTGGACTAGCTGCCTTGAGCGGCATGTGACAGGGTTTCAGGTTGGAGTCCATAGCTCCTGTGGCTCGGTGTGCCTTTTAGTTCCTGACAAACCAGGGTACTCCCTTAGGCAGTGAAGCATTGAGATCTGTGTCCCTTTGAAGTCAGGGAAGCATCTATCAGTTTGGCAGAACAATTAGTTTCAGACACTAACCCTGCACACCATGCCCAGATTGCAACCACCATTACATCACAGCAGCTGTCATTACATTCTGTTTTGGTAAGTCTGAGTGCTTGGAACAAACCTGCCTCAGTCTCAGTCTTGTTCAGAACCCTCTAGCCTGGCCTGGATCTCATTTCCATTGACCATATAAAGAACCCTAGCTTGATAAATAAGCACTGGTGCTTACATTAATGCTATCTATCCACTATAGTTCCTTGTATAATAAGGACACTTGAGCTCAGAGTTGACTAGCAGAGTTGGAAGTATCCTTTGAAAATACTTGATGATGTAGCAGTTTGTTGTTTTTTGAGACAAGATTTCTGTGCAATCCTGGTCAACCTGAACTCATTCTGTAGACCAGACTGGCCTCAAACTCCCAGATCTGTGTGGCAAGAACCTTTCCTGAATGAAAAAGATTTCAGGGGACCAATCACTGGGCAAAAAGTAGGTGGGACTTCCAGGTCAGAGGAGGGATAGGAGGAGGAGAACAGAGACTTGTAGCCTTTAGGAAGGTGAGAAAGCTTGGGGGACAAGATGTAACAGACTAGAGGCCCTGGTTAGATGTCTTATCTAGGTGGGCAGTTTATATCAGTATCAATTAGCTCTGAGTGTATTGTGTGGGCGATTTGTGGGGTGAGAATTGACTGATATAAATCTGACTGATAAATTACAAGCCTCTAGAGTTTTGATTTACCAGGTTACAGGGGTTTGTGACTGCTAACCACGAGATGAGCGGTCACTGCATGGGGCTAGCCATGGAGGCAGTGAGGACCACCGAGGCCAGAGAGTAGCCAACGTTAGCATGTCATGGAGCCCCCCCCCTTATTTAAATGCAATAGTTCTGTGTGCTTCTGCCTTCCAAGTCTCGGATTAAATGTGTCCCTGACCATTTATGATGTATAGTTTTTTAAAGTGCATTTTACTTTCCTGAGCAAATAGAAAAGATGCAAAACCGTGTATGCGCACTCATGGTAGACCGATCAGACAATAAGAAAACTGAGCATTTGTTCTATTCGACAAAGCACCGCAATTAATCTAGGCAGTGCTAATTAGTAGACAAGATAATAAGCACAAACTACTAAATATAATGGTGATGTTCTAACTTAAACTAGCTCCTAGACTGGCAAATCCCAAAACATTTTTTCATCTTTCTCTCATTATATCAAGTGTACTTGTGAGTATGGGTATAGAGGCCTGAAGCAGACACCTACAGTTCCCTTGATCTCTATTCAGCCTAAGTTTGCTAGTCATAAGATCGTGTTTCCAGTTAGCACTGAAAATCTGAAATGACAACTGGGCACCATAACTACCTGACATTTACATGGGTTCCAAGGAGCCAAATTTGCAAATAGCAGCAAGTACTTGAACCACTGAGTGATGTCCCTAACACCCTTAAAACTTTGGAAAAGTAATCTTGCCCATTATATTTACTTTCTGTTTTGTCTTAGACAAGTTTTCTTCACACTGTGCTCCATTTTGTTCGTTTGTTTTGAGATGGAGTTTCTTCCTGTAGATCAAACTGACCTCAATTTCACAAGGGATCTACCTGCCTCTGCCTCATTAGTGCTAAAATTAAAGGCATAAGCCACCAAGCCCAGCATTCAGTTTGTATTTTTAAAGTCTTCGTTTTTCTACCCTGCAAAAAGGGTAGAAAGATACATAATGCAAAGAAAAGATAGAGAGCCACACACGGTCTGAAACACCGTGAACACTCACCTCCCCATGTCCCTGTTCCCTGAGGAACAGCTGACATAGCATGGACAGACGGGTGAAAGGTTGGCTGCTGCAGATCAAGCAGGTCATTTGGCAGCTTGGATGTGCTAGGAAATATTTTGAAAAGCAGTTTTATTTCTAGATAAACTTTGCTTTAGTTTGTGCTCTGCCCCCACCACCGCAAAAAGATGAAATAAAAGTGAAAAGCTTCAATATAAGCCTAGAAAGACCAGTGGTATGTTCCTCATAATTCTAAAGAGACCCAGAAAAATACTTGAGCATCATGTCTTAAGTTTCTTTTGAATTGTATTTCAATTAATAACTAGTAATTTAGCCATATTCTATTTCCTAAGCATACAAAATATAACCTTATTAATTTATATTTAGATAGTATACCAAATGTGTTATTTATTAGACCTTTTGTAGTAATTTGTGAATACAAAAATCACAAATCAAAGCGAACTCAGAGAATGTAGAAGACATGCAGTCTGAAGAATGCCTTACACTAATACTCAGACATCCTTACTGCCCACTGTACCTGGTAGAAGAACTAGGGGTAGAAAACATGTCGATGGCTGGTGCAGTCATTACTCCTCCCGCTGAGCTGGACACAGGAGAGGCTGCAGTTGTTAAAGAGGTATGCGGTTTCTTTGCAAGTTCTTTTAGACGCTGTTCCTGTTGGAAAGGAATTAAGCATAAAGAATCTAAAACTAGATCTGTTGGTACAGACTCTTAAAACAGACATTTTCTAATCTTGCTTTAATAGCTGAAGGACGCTCCCTGACTTTTCACTCATGAAAAATAAAACAGTTTCAGCCTTAGGACTGCTAACACATTTAAAAACCCAAGAGGTTCATTTATATAATGACCCCTACTTGTTCTTCTGAGAAGAATGCCCATACTTACTTACCTTTAGCGCTTTTAAACGAGCCTGTTCTTCCTCTAATGCTGCCTGTTTTTCCCTTTCGTCCACTTTGGTCAGAGATAATCCAGTGCTTGCCAAAGAAGAGACTGCATTGGAAAGTGTTGTAGCCCTAAAGTAAGAGAATAAAAGTAATTTGGCTTTGTGCTAAACTCTTCATATCTAAAAATATATCAAAAATACAAATATATAAAATGAAGTGGCCCTGCTTTTGACATACTGGATTTAAAATTAGTACTTCAGATAGACCCTTCTATTCAATGACCTAGAAAATTCAACAATTTTAACAATGAAATGTGTTGGTTTCAGAGTTAAATATCAGACTCTAGAAAAAGGGTACAACACTGGAATGCATAGCCTCTCCCAAGGCAAAGAAGCAATAAGAAAAACTTCACATTCCTAAAAGAGTCCCAATACTACAACAACAACAAAATTGATGCAGTTTCTCAGAGACAGCTCCTATGCCATTAGCACCCTGGTTCTGACAGCTCTACCACATGAACACACCAACACTTGAGTACCAATAGCAGTTCATCTTCATCTAGGCTTGCTTCTCCACAACAATACTCACAAAACCTATCCCCAGTGCATGCCAGGTTCCTTCAAAAGGAACAGTGACTTCAACTCAGTCACTCTGTGTGACACCTTCCTATGGCCAGAATTTTCTTTTCAAACCTATTACACATGCACAATTCATTACCCCTCACTTTCCCACTTTGTAAACTTTTATCCATACTAAACCATGAACCAACACTAAATTCTAGGATAAAGAACTACACCTGGCCTCAATGGACGTCATATAATTAAGACAGAAATAAAAGGGTCAATCATATAAGTCGTAATGCATGTGACGTCCCATAATCAACTGGTCAAAATCTTGATTATACCAATTCTAAGAACCTACTATAAAATGAGAACCCTGCACTCACGCACAGGCGGAGTCTCTCAGTGTAGTGCAGACTGCCTTAACTTACTATACAGCCCAAGCTGAAGGCAAAGCTGACTTCCTCCTAACCCAACTTCCCAAGTTCTAGGATTATAGGTGGGAGTCACTGTACCTGAAATTGTTTGAAATTTGTTACTAAAAAGGGGAGAAACTGACACAATATAAAATAAAAAAGAACCAAAGGAAGTCTTATTCTTTACTTTATACAGTATTTTAAGTAAAAGAGGTAAAATCTTCATAAAATGGTAATTATTCAATTATTACACCTAACCAAAAAAACTGTATTAAAGGATCAATAAGAGATCATTTCTATTATTTTTAACTTGATAAACTGGTAAATTGCCAAAAGTTGCACTGAATAAAACAGGACATGACAACAATCTCATCAAAAGGTACAAAAACTGAAATATGATCTCAGACATTCTAGGCTTGCTTCCTGGTGTGACTACTGCATCCACCGCAGGGAAGTAAAAGTTGACCAAATTAATACAAAATCATCCCTTAATTTTGAAGCACCATATGCACCAAAGCCTTTTTATGATCAAGTTTTATATTAAAACCACAATTCTGATCCAAAGCATCAGTGTTTTCACCTTAAAGTATGTCAACACTGAGTGGTTTTCAAGAACTAAGCCAAAAACGAAAATGAACCCCATGGAATCCTGTTACTAATTACTAGTGATGGTGACACTCATATCTGTTAGATAGGTTTTATTTATTTATTTTTCCACTTTTTTTTAAAGGAAATATTTTTATTAGATACTCTGTATTTACATTTGAAATGTTATCCTTTTACCTCACCCTGCTCCCATCCCACCTCCTCCTCCAGTTGCCTTCATAAAGGTGCACTCCCTTCTGGTCCCTCTCTCCACCCCATTGCCTTGTCATTCCCCTGCATTGGGACAATGTGACCTCTCTGGAACAAAAGCCTCTTCTCACACTGATGCCAGACACTGCTAGTTAGATAGGTTTTAAAGATTAAAAAAATTACCATTTGAGCTTCAGCTGGTTTCATCTACTTCTGAAAAAACTTGCATCTTCAACTGTCAAAAAAATAAGCATACATACCTGCTTGCAGCTGTGGAATCTTTGATTTTCTTCCCTTCCAAGGAAGCTAAATGTTGTTCTAAAGCATCAAGAAGACTGCTGGGGGCCTGAAATCACACAAATATCAAGAGTTCCATAACTCTTACGGTATTTGACAATATAGCAAATGTCATCTCACATAAGAGCAACAGAAACATATATTCCTCATGTACTAATTACTGGTGGGCATTTTTTAGCTACAATAATAAAAATAACAATAACAACAACTACTACTAATGCTATTATTATTGGAACATAAACTAGTTGAAGTTACTAATAAGCATCACCCAAAATGTTAAGAACTGAAGATAAGCCAAACCTAAGAAACATGTAAGGACCTAAAATTTCTAAATATTTAAGGTGTAAAATTTAAGCAAAAACGTATTATTGAAAATGTAGCAGATACTTATTGTAATTAGCATATAAGACAATGGGTTTCAGGACTTGCAAGACAGTTCTTCAGGGGCTAATGTCACTTGCAGTAAAAATAGAGAACTGAAAGGTGTCCTCTGACTTCCAAAAATGTGCTGCGCCATATATTTTTTGCCTGCAGTCCCAAATACAGCAGACATAATTCCAGGGATTCAATACCCTTTTCTTGCCTCTCTCTCTCTCTCTCTCTCTCTCTCTCTCTACACACACACACACACACACACAATTAAAATAATAATAGAACTACCAAAATGAACCAGCTATAATACTAAATCAACATACCAGAGATACTTGCTCAGCCATGCTTATTTCTGACTGCTAACAATAACTAGTCTAACACCAGTCTACACCTCTATCAACATGTGACTGGATAAAGAAATGTGGTATACATGCACAGTGAAATTTTACTCAATTGTAATGAAAATCATGATACTGTCAGTAAAATAGATATAAGTAGAAACAACCAAGTTAAAACAAGCCAGACTCAAATATCATGTTTCCTACTATATGTGAAATATAGGTTTAAATGTGTGTTTATGTGCTTAGGAGTTGTGCATGAGTATTTTCAAAACTAAATAATTTCGTCCTGGAAGGTGAAGGGAAGCCTGCAAGGCTCATAAATATTAAGGTAACTTGCCCCCTCCTTAGGGCTACAGAAGTAGATAACTAGTGAGTATCTAGTAGAAAGGACAAGACTCTAAGCGAAACTGCCTGACAGCTGGGTAGACGATTTCAGAGACCCAATCTTCCTGGATCACTGCACATGCTGGGCTGAACTTTCCATGGTGCAACCCTTGTGGTACAGCAGAGTAAGGGATCAACTGACCAGTCTTTGTGTCCTAACGTAAAAACAAACCCCCTTCAGCAATCTAGCACGACATTGATATATAAGGAAAAGCATTCCACTGAGAATCTTACTCATCTTGGTGCTGCAGCACACAAGACAGTGACTCATGCTCTGACAATCTACTCACCTGTGAAAGGTCTGGAATATCTCCTCTGTCAATTCCAACTTGCTGCAAAAAGAAATGCTATATTTAACTCGTGAAATTATAATAATATGAATGTTACCTCTTTATGTGCCATACAGTAACACTGGGACAAATGAGCATGTCTATGAACAAGTTCTCTGGCACATTAAAAAAGAAAAAGAGGAAAAAAACAAAAACAAAAACAAATCCAATGACATCAACTTATCTTAAACTAATTCTCTGTCCTTTTATTCCCCATGAAAATGCTCCCTCTGACAGTCACCATAGACAATACTTTTTAAATATTTTATTTGGGAGCCAGTGATATGGCTCAGCAGAGAAGGAACTTGTTACCAAGCCTGACAACCTGGGTTTGATCCCTGGGAATCACAAGATGAAAAGAGAACTGACTTACACGAGTTGTTAATCTGACTACCACACAAATGCCATGGCATTCAAGTGTCCACACACACAAATAAAATACGTATTTTTTTAGAAGACGGTTTACTGTGGTAAACAAAATTTCCACAAACATGAAGTGACACTGAACCAAGGACATAACTACCTCCATCAAGCCTCAGTATGTCTTTTCATGGTGTTGAGGCACTAGATCCCTCTCAGCAAAAGCAATTACAAAAACAAAACAAAACAGCCATCCTATGTAGTTAAGGACCCAAATTAGGAACATGCATTTCTCCCTTGACTAAGTTTGATATTCTAATTACCCTCCTTTTTTTTTCTCAATTTTTAAGAGTCTTAGAATGAAGTCAGTAGAGTTTAATTCATTCATATTTAGATACTAATAATTCATCAGTCTAACTGAGATAACTGTTCTCTTAGAATATGCTACTGTTGCCTTTAAGAACTAAGTCTGCAATGACACCAAAAGTCAGTCTCATGACATTTTAGAACAGAATTTTTCATATTTCTTAGATCAATGAACAGATAATATATCCCATCTGTGTCAGACATAACCTGGAGATACGGAAGAGCTTAAAATGTATGGCAGTAACTATAACTTCCAAATACAAAGAAGTTAAGTGACCAGAAAAGAAAATCAACTAATTGAAAGTAATTTGAAAACTTTACATACACCCTACCTCCTTATGGTTTTAATATGCGACTGGTGCTAAGGAAACAGGGAACAAAACAGATTCCCACTTAAAAAGCCTTTCTGGATCAAAGCAAATTTCCATAGGTGTCATAAAACAAGGTCATTCTATTTGCTAAAGAATAAACTATCAAAGGGTCACTAACTTTGCAGTTCCAGAGTAATGACTTTAAGTGATCAAAATATCCTAAAGAGGAGACATTTCTAGTAATGACAGATAGCGGGTAAAGAAAGGGAAAAATCTTTATGGGCTGTCTCTGCCAACATAAAGGATACCTGTAAACATAACTGTCTTCTGTGTCAACTTCATAAAAATTATCTTTAAGAGATCTGAAAAATTAGATCATCACATAACCTTTTTATAATAAGTATGTAAAATTCAAGTATGTATTATGAATTGAACTATGAACTCTAAACTGTGCAGCTCCAGTTGCAGGCCTGTCTGGAGGAAGAACTTAGGTTGACACTGAACAATTCCCACCACCACCAACAGAGCAATCCTTCAAGAATGAATGTCTCATTCTAAACACAGGTATCACTACCAGCAGAGTACCAGTCTTATTTTATAGAGACAGATGCAATGTAAATATTCACCATTTCAAAAGTTAAATATGAAGCATGTGTGTGTCATGTTAATACCAATAGACAAAACTCAATAGTACATATTAATATTACTGATATATATTCTCATTTTGAAATTATTTCTTTCATTTGGATAATGATTTCTTCAAAATCTATACACAAAAAAAGTCTATAACCTCTGAAGATCGCTTACCTCTGCAACTTTCAAAAACTCTGAGATTCTTGTCATCCTAGTCAAAAACTTCTTATAGATGTCAAGACCTTCTTTGCACTGGTTCTTTTTCATATCAAAATATTTTTCTGCCCAAAAAAGTATAAAAATATTTTTATTTACATTAAAAAAACAAAAACAAAAAACAAACAAAAAAAGTAAAAGTTTCCTGAGGGGGGAAAAAAGATTAGGCAGTATCTCTAGAAAGATCACAATTCTCCCAAAGGACTTACCCTACAACAAAAATTAGTGCTATTAGTTTGGATACTTAGAGCAAGTTAGAACTGAGTCCTAGTACATTAAAAATAGAAAAACTGCTGGAAGGTATTTACATTACTATTTTATTCACAATACTGCTTTGCTCACACTCCTCCAAATATATAGTTGCATGTAAACACACACAATACTTAGCTTAAAACAGAAAAAATCTGTTTGCAAATATTTTATTAATACACCAGTATTAACATTTTAAGATTGCAACTTTATCCAATGTCACTTCAAAAGCTCCCTTAAGTCTTACACAGAAGCACAGAGCATCACACTTACCGACCATGAGGTCACAAGCTTCCACTTCCACAGTCTGTTTTGCTCAGCTATGAGGTGCCCTCCACGTATCTGTGTCACCCCAGTCACATGAAAACCACACTTAAACAACAAGCTGTCTAAGGGGAGGGGCATACTAGAGTAAATATGCTTGGCATCTGATAATGCCTTGGCACCTTTTGTTATTCCTTTTCTACTCCATTAAAACCTCAGTTAAAAAGGGAGGTGGAGAGCAGCTAAAGAAGCAGCCCAGAGGTTCAGAGCTGCTGCTCTTCCAGAGGACCAGTTTGGTTCCCAGCACCCATGTCAAGCAGCTCACAACCTCCTGAAACTCCAGCTCCAGGACATCCATCCACCAAGCTCCACAAATACCTCAACATACACACGGTGGACACATGAGATCCACACAAACAAACCCATTAGTGAAAATAAAAATCAAATAACTAAAATCTTTAAAAGAAAATTTTCTACAAAAATCAATTTCAAATACATCTTGGTATATAAGAAAGCATCATCACAAATTCCTAAAACTCCTCTAAGGCAAAAAGTACCTGTCCCCCCAATATTGGCTGGCTTAAAAATAATTCCTGACTTCAAAATTAAGTTTTGGGACTAAGGAAACAGCATAGTGATAAAGCATAATCTCAACATTCAAGAAACCCACACATAAATGTGCCTCAAATTTTGGAGGGAAAAAAATATATACACATACTATTTTTATAAGGTTTACTGTAGAAGACATACTGAGAAAATATACTTTTTCTCAGACAAAGAAAATAAGACTTTTCCCATGTAATCTTGCAGATTTTAAGTATTTCTAAAAATTGATGAAACCATCTAAAATTACTACTATAACAAAAAATAAAGTAAAACTAGGTAAAATATTCTGGTTATAAAAATGAGAATGTATTCATTTGTGTGGATGTATACATGCATATATAAACATGTGTATTCGAAAGTGGGTGTTTGTGTTTGTATAGGTATAAAAATCTTCCTCAAAATAAGAAAGTCACAATAGACTGCACAGCAGCTTAAGCAACTACTGTCCACATCACTAATCCACATGACATGAAATAAAGTTATCAAAGACATTGTAGTACTTACCCAATAAATTAATAATTCCTTCATTGTATGCTGCAAATAGTCGAATGGCATCTTTGAACAGGAGCATGAAGGCAGCATTTATTACCCCATTTGTAAGCTCATTACTATTAACCTAAGGGAAAATGTAAAGTAAGATTAGCTCGTTTCATATTTTAAATGGAACTTACAAAACAATTCTTCTCTAAAATTCAATAAATTCAAACATGTCAGCTTATTAGGAAAAGGGGCTTATTTTCCCTATGATATTCATTACATGTTAGTTTTCCAATCCATGAGTTTCCTGATTTCTCACCATCAGAATTACATGCAAACACACTAAACTCTAAGTAAGAAAATTCAGAAGCGAACAAATAGCAAAAACAACTTTTAAACATTCGTTTTAGTTTACAATTATAACTCAAAAAATGTCATTTACCTTTTAACTTTCCAGTTAAACGTCTCAAGTCTCTTAATTATAACTTTACTACAGTGTTATAAGAGCACATACCCGTACACATATACACAGGGTTTCTGGTTAAAAAAGCTAAACATTTATGAGTAAGATCCAGTAAATTCTATATATTGAAGTATAATACAGACACTGAAACAAGTAAATAATTTTATAAAGACCAAAACATGTATTAAGTTAAAAACCTTCAACACATCTACATTGTCAAAATAATACTCTCCAATACACCAGCTTTCTGTCTTCCAGAGCCGCAGTCCTCAAACAAATGCTCTTCTTTCTCATGAAAGGGAAAACTTTTAGACTGTGGGAATTATGTTCTCTTCTGTAGTTAGCCCAATACTACTACCGTAACACAAAAACAGGCACAGCAGTGTGCAAACCAATCAAGAACCTGGATATATGCCACTAGCGCTACTGTGGACACTGAAATTTTAATTTCTTAAAACTTTCACATAACACAAACAAAAACCTTTTCAACTATCTAAAAATGGAAAAATGAAAAGTTTCTCAAGTCACTAGTCATTATGGTATGACATTTTCTAGTCTATGAAACACAGGAGTGGTCTGCTGTACACTTAGTCAACACTCACTGCCCAAATAATATCACTTAAAAATTCTAGGAGATGCAATGTCACTGTACAATACATAGCAATCCATCAGAAATGAGATTTGAACTTCCTTTTATTTCTAAACACTTGTCACACTTTGCATCCTACCAAGCAAAAATGAAACATCAAAAAAGCTGCGCACCAAAGAAAGCCTTAAGTTTTAAAAATCTGAATCTCCTGTGAAGAGTTTCCATCAAGCACTTTAGCCATCACTTGCCTTGGTCATGGAACCTAAAGCGTCGGCACTAGGGAAAATCCGTCCTGTTAGCCGAGAGCAGAGTACAGAGTGGACAAAATGATGCAAACGTGAGGCTAGAGCTGACCAGTGTGACCATCTACTTCAGAAACTTTGAATTCCAAAACACATGGACTTACATTGAAATCAAGAAGTGCATCCATCTGATTTTGGATAATTGGTACAGTTTTTAACAGTTTCTCTGTGTTCATTGTTCTCATAACTCCATCAGCTCTATTAAAAAAAATAAATTAAAAACAATTAATTATTAAATCCTCCACTTGGTTCTCTACATAAATAACAAGACTGTGACAGAAACATCACATATTCTTCAGTGGTTATTGAACTCTAATCTCAAGTAGGTATTATATAGGAGGAAAGTTAAAGGAACAGCTGGGACCCTGATGCTACCAAAAAGGAGGGGTATGAGCCATGGAGAGATGGCTCAGCAGTTAGGTACACAGGATGGTCTTCCGGGGGGCCCAGGTTTTATTCCTAATACCCACGTGACAGCTTATAACCTAAGTAATATAGATCTAGGAGACCCAAAGCCCTCTTCTGGTTTCTATGGGCATACAAAAAGGGTACATTAACATGCATGTGGGCAAAACACGTAAAATATTATTTTAAGCGGAAGTAAAAATTTTTGTTATAAAGGACGGTAGATTATGTAGTTATCACAAGAACTAATGTCATGAGTCATGATCGTTCCTGTACATAAATGGCCAATCTATACCTCCAAAGCAAAAGAAACTATTTGCCAGAAATCGGTAAGTAGCTAAGTACCATAGGAGATGACTTCAGTTAATTTATTCATAGCCAAGTCTCTAATCCCACCTAGCAAACAGACTGGGGCAGGGGGAGCACAAGGTCCAGGGTAGTCTGCTGCAAAATAAAAACCTTAAAAGTCTGGCAATGGATAGCCAGAGATAAAAGCCCTTTTCAAAAGATCAAGGACCCAAGTTCTAGCCCTAGAACTTAGGGTACAAGAAAAGGACCAACTCTTAAAAGCCATCCCTTGAACTCCTCGCACACTATAGCACATGCATGATGGTGCTCACACAACAATAATAATAAAATAATAAAATCATGTGATAAAAATGTTCTGGCATCGTAACTCAGCAGTAGAGTGCTTGCCTAATATGCAACAGGTCCTAAACACAATCCCCAATAGTAGGAAAGGGTAGTGCAATATTTGCGTCAAATATCAAAGACTTTAATAGAAAATTAGAAAGAAAATCAGTTTTACAAAATATAATTTTTATCAAGTCACTCCAATCTAATCCATACTAAGAACACTGGCAACACGTTTCTAAAGTAACCACACAGTCTTGTGGGGACACCACAGAGTTTAATTAAACAAATACTGTTCTTCCTCAGCCATTTTGATAAGCTTTTAACTTGTGTGCCCATCAAATGCTTGCCATTGTTTTCTCTCAAGTAACAAACACACTGGTTGACAAGAGTTGCTGGAATCTGAGAGGACACAATTCCTCTTTGCAACCTGTCCTTATTTTCATAGTTATCATACTCTCTTCCCAGAAACCATCATTTCTCATTGAACCCCTTCTTGCTGATGTTATTTTTTACTTTCTGGAAATTTCTCCATCACAGATGTCTCAGTCTACTTTGTTTAACTCAACATCTAAATGAACAACTCAACTTCTTTATCTCAAAGTCTCTTTTAAAGTGAGCAGCCTCTTAGCTCCCGAATGAAAGGGTCAAAACTTCACTACTGTTAACATTTTCTTGCACTTTCTCCCTTCCAGTCAGTCCCTTAGCAAACTCACAATCCTCGGTGAAAAAAATAACTCACTCACATACATATATGAGGACAAATTAAAAAACATACACAAGGGATGCAGTCACTGAGACAATGTTAGCTTAGTATGCACAATAAACCCTTCTGCTTGCATATACTACGCAAGGGGGCAGACACATAAATCCACGATTATCAACTTCACATAGGTAGTAAAGATTTCCACAAGTCTTTAGTCTTTTCTAGAGAACTCCAAAGCATCTTCAAACCTCCCTCTACTTCTGTGAGGCAGCCTACCATCCCATACTTAGCTCATTAATTCTCAAAATGTTTCAGGAATAGTCCACACAGAAAACAGTTTATTTAACAGGGTACAGAAAGTAAGACTCCTGATAGGAACCTCTCTACTGCAATCTTCTACAGAGTGCCTACATATGTAATATGAAATCTGTAGAAGTTAGTGTGGTAAAACCATCAGTTCTCCATGATTTAAAAGAAAGTTTAAACTTGATTTCATCTTTTAAACATCTTGTATATGCCTACATTTTTAAGATTTCCACTGAAAGCCAGATGGTGGCTCACTGGGCAGAGGCAGGCAGATCTCAGGGTCTGAGGCCAGCCTGGTTGACAGAGTGAGTTTCGAGACAGCCAAGGCTACCCAGAAAAGGCCTGTCTCAAAAATGACTTCAATAAATAGTTTATAATTTCAAGAACAAGTTGAAGCACACAGCAAGTGTTTAGATCTCTAAGATGTGGAAGTTGCAGGGCAGTTTACTAGAAAGGTATTCACCAGAAATGTCACCAGGAATGTCTGCAAGATGGCACACACTCACTATTCCTTTGGCTCTTTCCTGAGCTATTATAATTCAGCCTACAGAAAAAAGCTGTCTATATGACACTAGTGGATCTTAAAGTACTGGACACTAGTGGATGTTAAAGTACTGGTCACATTATTTGTGTGATTAGTTCTTGTACTAAGATGATCAGTACTCAGAATGCAATAAAATTAAACTCACTGTTTACACGCATGTCTGGGCTAGGAAAGGCCACCTAATTTCAGTTCCCAGGGTAGAAAAAGAGACCCAGTTCCTTAAAGTGGTCTGATCTCCACATATGTGCTGAGGCATACACAATTCCCACCCCACAATGCACACATGAGAAATAATTTTTGAAACAGATGTGGAAACTATGGGCCCTGACCTGAGAATTAGTCACGCCCAAAGCTATCTACCTCCATATGGCTCACAGCTCCATGTTCCCAATGGCAGGGCCTGCAGTACTCAGTCCTATGCTCCTGAAATAAGTGCTCTAAAATGAACCTATGCTTTCCCACAAGTACCCTTTGGTTACGGTCAGGCTGTGCCTAGATTCTGCTATGAGGAGTGGAGCACAGGGAGCAACACAGGTGGATCACTTAACAGATACCACAGCCTCACCACTTAAACTACATCGAGATGGGCTGTCATGACCTCACTGGGTACTCTTCAGCACCACTGCAAGCCTCCAATCAAGAGCTGATGACAGGTAGCAATAATGGGAAAGCCATGATGCATATTGGTGGCACTTTTGGTCTATTTAAGACCATCAAAACTGCCACACAATGCAATTTAAGTGTCTGTTGCATCCATACCTTTCTCATACATACATTTCTCATCCATACATCTCATTCAATATCTGTACTATGGTAGAACCTTTTCTTCAGAAGGGAGAGAGGGAGCAAGGGAGGGAAGACAGAAAAAGAACTAATAAAGAACTGGGAAGAGGGGGAGGAGGAAAAAAAGAAGAGATAATAAAGAGCTCGTGCTTGCCGTGACTTTCCTCAATCCTTGAATTAGAGGCATATGCTACCACAACTGGCTACAAAGGAAAGGAATGAACAAGCAGATCCTATGTTCATTAGAAAGCCAGGCTAGGCCTCAGAAGGCAGAAACAGACAGACCTTGAAAATTCAAAGTCAGCCAGGGACACTCAAGATCCTGTCTGTAACCAAACAAACAAATCAAAAATCTTGGCTGCTTTCTACCAAAATTAATTCGTGGAATTTCAAAGTAACCAGGAGATGAGCATAACAAACCGGGTGGGCACAGGACAGGTACTGGAGCTCAGGGAAAACTGAGGGAATAAAAGTACAAAGGAGGGCTAGGCCACATAAATTTGTAAACATAATAAAAATTACTTACTTATACATTTTAAAAGAATGAATTTTAATCATGAGAATTATAACAGTAAAGCTGTTACAAAGACAAATTAACTTTTAAAAATTCTACTACAGAAAGTATATGGCATTTCTTCAAAAAAGGTTTATAAAACATTATTCTGTAAAGTTCTGTAATTCAATGTAATACAATGTAATAATTGCTGTTTTACACTATTTGATATTTGAATTAAAAATGAAAACATAACTCACCCTCTCTTCACTTTTGTGAAATCGAATGCAACTTGTCTGTATGAAACTGCCTTTTCATTTAAGTATCTACTATATCGTCTAATAAATGTAGACATATCATATCCTGCAAAAGAAAGCTCTCATAAATGATTAAAATTCAAAGGTAACCTACAAAAACAACTATTATTTAACAGCAAAAATATGATATCTCAACTACATTCATTGATACAAATTAAATAACTAACAAGTTTTACACTAAATTCTTCAGAAATTTTAAAGTCGGGTATATCATATACATTGAAATCTTTTCCCTTACAATTTTAGCCCTGAGTCTAAAAATAAGTCTATTTCGCTTCTGATGCACATGCCTATACTTGTCAGGAGTTATAAAAATATGTTCCCTTCACTACTAGAACTCACTAGGAGGTGGTGGTGCACACCTTTAATCTCAGCACTTGGGAAGTATAGATAGGCAGAGTTTCAAGGTCACCCTGGTCTATAAAGTGAATTCCAGGACAGCCAGGACTACATAGAGAAACTGGTTTTGGTTGTTTTGTTTTGTTGCGGATGGGAATGGGGTTAGGGGTAGGCACATCTCAGAACTCAAGCATAAACAGAACCATAATTCCATCCTTCAAATCAAATGAAGTTTTTATTTTTACACTTGTAAACCTGTAGCTGTATAATATTTAGAAAAAGTGTATCTCATATAAGCCAACCTTGAAAAAATATGAAAAGCATTGTTCAATAAAAGACAGTAATATGTATGTTGAAGGTATAACCAAAACACTTTTTAAATATTTTCAATAAAACCTTGTAAGGTAATGTAAATTACTCTTAATACTGTTTAATCATAATCAGCAGCAGCAAATCCCATCAGTACTACTTTTTAAGACACCAGAAACCTTGTATTTTAGCTACTGTCTGGGTCAAAGGTCTATAAAACTTTTGTTCCCCACTGAAAAATAAATAGGTTTCTTTTAACTTGGCTTCATCAAGCAGATTTGACTTGATCTTATACTTTAGAAAAGTCAATATTAACACACATACATACTCACACACATAAACACAACTAGATTTGGTATTAATATTTCTCAATTTGCAAATGTTTACCAGCTACCTACTAAAAATCAGAACAAAAGAGATAAGGGGGAAAAGAGAAATTAGACTATACCCACCACCCAGTGTCATACCCATTAATATACTTTATAAAGTACACACACACTCCTGGGATTTGGGTTCATGCTGTTCCCCACTAATCTAGTTTTTCTTATTTTATCTTGAGAGGGGAAAATACCTCTTGCTCTTCAAGCCTCAATCAATTTATTTGAAAATACTCTTTTAACCTTTCATGCTCCAATATTCTTTTCAGGTATTGCTGATAGTTACTGGTATAAAGCAGGTCCATCCTACTGAAATTGACTAGTTTACTTACCATTTTTATACCAGATATCAGACTGCACCTAACAAGACACAGTACTTTGCAAAAGCCTCAATGAATAAATGTTAACTATTATTTAATCCTACTATAAAAAAAAACTTTAGGGGCTGGAGAGATGGCTCATGGATTAAAAGCACTGACTGCTCTTCCAAAGGACCCAGGTTCAAATCCTCACACCCACATGGCCAATCGCAACTGTCCATAACTCCAAGATCCCACACATGCATGCATGCATACATACATACATACACACATGCATGCATACATACATACATACATACATACATATATACATGCATGCAGAACAGCAATGCACATAAAATAAAGTAAAATCCTAATAGTGAGTTTCTTGGTGTAGCCCTGGCTGTCCTCAAACTCAGAGATCTGCCTGCCTCTGCCTCCCAACTGCTGGGATTAATGAAATATACCACCATCACCCAGATAGAATATGTTTTTAAAATACATAAGAGAGAGATTTCTAACCACTGTATGTATGTGGAGACCAACAGACTCAACTTTGTCCCTACAATGTATAAGTCAACTATATTTCTTACAATAAAACAAAATAAAAAAGCAGCAATAAAAATTAAGGTAAGTATTTGTTTAGTGTTTCCTATGTGTCAGGCATTTCTCTGAGCACAGTAGGGTTAGTTACTAACTATGAAGCCACACGCCGATGACGGAGCAGGGGCTATCATCATACCTAATCTCACTGACAGTAACACAAAGGGAAGGTGAACTTGATTAAGTCCATATAGGTCAAAGTGGTGAAGAGTAAACTCAAGTCTAAGCAGTGGAGCTCCAGAGTCCATATTTGCAAATAACTACCCTGTACTGTCTCTCAGAGACTGGGTGCTAGGTATGAAATCGATCTGAACTTCAAATTAAAAGACTCACTGAACTGTGGTTTGAAGCATCAATCTGTTAATATAGTTGAATCATTATATGGGGTTACTCCTGATTTTCTAAAACAAATAATAAATTGTCTTTACCTTGCAATCCACTTTTATCCAAAAAATTGCTTAAGTTAAACAATGTGTTTCTTGAAGCCAAATACTGAATGAAACGCTGGAAAACAAAAAAAATCACAGTAAACTGTGGTGCTGCCATCTTACAAACTTAATTTGAGAATAGGAGGAAAGTGATGGTTAACTTATTTCAGTAAATATATTGCAATCTCTCATCCTCACATAAAAACATAATAGTTTTCACTAGTAGACATTTATTAGAACTTAATGATCAGCTACGATAGTCAAGATAATTAAATGAATTAAGCACTTAACTACAATCATTGTATCTTTACTACATAATAAAATCGGGTCCTAGCTGTACTTCCAAAGTATTCTATCTGCTGTTTTTGCATGGCACACCATGGCACACACTGGCGGTCAGTCAGCTCCACTCTTGCTCCATGCAGGTTCAAAGACCAAACTTAGATCCTCAAGCTTGGCAGCAAGTCTTCTCACCTGCTGAGCTTGCCCTTTTATATACATTTAGCTGGAGTTAGCATCAAAATTTTAAGAAGAGAAGCAAGTTAAATAACCAGTAATCACACCAATATACTTGTCAAAGTTTTTCCTGGGCTGGAAAGATGTCTCTGTAAGTAAAGGTGCTTAGCCTGCAAGCCTGGTAACTTGAGTTTGACCCTGAAACCCAACCACCACATCCCACACAATAATGAAACTTCTTAAAAAGTTTCTCTTACCTCATTTCCATACACCATCAAATGATGAGTTGTAATGAGTGATTTGAACACCACCACCCAACTACTGTTAGTAGTTCTTTCAAACAAACTGTCTGCCAACTGTGGGATGTTCACATTCATCTCATTTGTACACTGAATTAAGTCTGTAATTTAAAAGAAAGATTAGCTTATTCTCCAGTTTTAATTTACTGCTAATGCCAGATTTGCACAGTAACAACTATTAAAAAATCTTAGTAGAATAATAGTTTAGACAAACTTTTAAAACTCTTCCAGGTAGGCTGGCAAGACGGCTCAGCAGATACTTATTACCAAGACTGATGACCAAAGATCTATACGAAGGACCTATATAGGGTGTGTGGGAGACGGACACACACACATACAGAGAGAGAGAGAGAGAGAGAGAGAGAGAACCCTTTCATAAGAAATCACACACAGAATAGAAGCCAGAGCAGGAAGTACGCAGGCCACTTGTAGGAGTGTCTGTACTAACAGGAAAGAAGCAGCGACTTGTCTGTGACAGGGAAAAATCTTAGTTTGTTTCTGTAAACTATGGCTCACTCCCACTCCCCCAATTCTACTGGCTAACCCAGATAATGAGTCTTATCCACTAGTTAATTCTGACAACAAAACTGAAATCGGATTTAATTACCAGATTAAAATTTACTAATACTGCTAAAGGTATATCTAAATTCCATTTTTATTTACTTATTTACTTTGGGGCAGGGTTTTTATCAATTTCTTTCTTTCCTTTCTTTTTCTTCCTCCCTTCCTTTGTTTTTGAGGCTGTCCTGGAATCCATTATGTGACCAGATTAGCCTCCAACTCACAGAGAACTCACCTGAATTCGTGCTAAGATTAAGGATGTGCTACCACGCCTGGTCTAAGTTCCAATCTGATTTATTTCAAACTCAAAGGCATTATTAAAAAAAATAGTCAAATAGTCTAGCACACAACGGTTTGATTAACCAAATTGGAAAAAATAAAATTAATGGACTTCAGAATTTTATTTACAATTTGCTTTAAATTTTTTAGTGGTAAATTCAATATAGAAAATCCAAACTATGATCCAATATAGAGAATAGATAGACCCAGACATGACCTCTCTTACTTTTAACATGTACACCAAATATGATATACAAATGTCAGTTATTATGATTGTGATAAAATTAGTAATTTATTCACTTTCACTGTTTAATTGAAAATGACTAAATACTAATTCAGGCAACCTAACTTGGCCTTCACTCCTTACAAGAAATGACAATGTAACTAAGAATAGTCAGTTATATACTTGATAAACCTTAAAATACTGGCTTCAGTAGATTCAACTGGAACATTTGCTAACAACTGGATTTAGACAAGTAGCTACCCAAGCCAACACTGCTTGAAGAGAATAAAGCACCAAACAATGTCACCAAAAGTCCATAGAACAGCAAGCAGAATAACAACTGTAACAAAATAGCACATTCAACTTGGGTTGATATTGCTAAAAAAGGAAGGCGTCCAATCTGGCATCTCTGAACCTTCACAGCACGTTATACCCAGGCTCTACCGCACTGGATGCCTACTGCAGCTTTACTACAAGTGCAACCTGATGAGGGTGTAGCTGTTGATCTTTTCGTTTAAAAAGTAGGTCTCCTTATATGGCCAGGCTGGCTCTGAATCATGATCCTCTTGGTCTGACTTGATTCTTAATTTTAAGCAGCTAAATTCTTAGTCTCCCTTCCTCCTATTTAGCTTTGTATTTTTCCTCTTAACCTTCCAGAATACATCTTGAGAAAATTACTCAAGTATATACTACTGCCTAAAAATATCGTTTTTTTTTTGGTTTGGTGTTATATGTTCATGTGGCTATGAGCACAGTTGTACAATGTGCATACACGTGGTAATATACATAGGCCAGAGATCAATCCCAGGTGAAACTTATCTATTGCTCTCCCTGTTTTTTGAGACAGGGTCTCTCACTGAACTGTTTTAGCTAGACAGCCTGGCTAGCAAGACCCTGAGATCTTCCTGCCTCTGTATCTCCCCAGGGTTGGGATAAAAAGGTGCTGGCCCCATACCTGGTTGTTTACATGAATGCTGGGGACCCAAATTCAAGTCCTCATCTAATACAGCAATTACTTTACCAACTGAGCCATTTCCCCAACCTCTTTGGAATCGATTTCCAAAGCTGAACCTACCATCAAACTGCCAAAAAGGTGCTCCTACTTCTCTTTGCATGTTAGTACAGAAATACATCCTATTCTCATCACACCTCCTAAATCTCCAAAACACCCTGAACCAGGCATGGCAAGACGTGCTGTAACCCAAGCAATGGGGCAAGACAACCTTCACGTGGTACAGTGAAGGCCAGTCAAGGCTATACTATGAGACTCCTAAGAAAACAAGACTGTCAAGAGTAAGAAATACTGATCAGATCAGTTATTTTTGGTAGTAGCTGATTTGGGGTCTCACCTACCCATAAGACCAATTAACTGGCACAGAAGAATGTTTGACAAAGCAACACTATCACTATCTAACCTAAATAATGTCTTACAGCCCGGGACAAGGTACTGTACTTTTGCTATCTTTCTTTTTGCATCTTACCCTCCAACAGAACAGTTTTCTAATGTTGTGTGGTATAGTTTGCTATTTCATACCTGAATCTTTCCATTCTAGTTCATTATTCAAAACATTACTTTTTTAAATGAAGATTTCCCTTCTACAAACTAAAGTACTTACTCTACAAAGTCACTGAAACTGCTACATAATAATTCTATACTAAAGAACTTTCTTCTACACTGAATTGACTTCCAAATCATTTTGATCTATTAATCACCTTGAAAGGTGTTCCACTTCTTTATTCATCAGAGATAAATAGCAAAAGTTAAGCAAAAAGCCTAGTTTTTCAGTAAGAATATATTTCTATACGATATACACATATACACTGAGTTACATGTACACGTATACTACATTATACTGAGAATGTATGTGCATATACACGACTTACATTTATAGTATGCTCCCTTATGATCTGCTTTCACCCTGCACATATTTTAGTTACCCCAATGTCTTTCTTTGCAATGCTTCGCAAATGCCAAACACTGTTTTGCCTCAGATTTTTGGTTGGCACTGCTGTTCCTTCTACCTGGATGGATGCTCTTTCTCCTAGATACCTGCTTTCTCACCTTCTTCCTATAGATCCTTGCAGAAATGTCACATTTATCAGATAAACTTCTTTGAATATCATTTGTATTCACAAATCTTTAGGGTGCCTTTGTAACTATGCTACTGTTCACTTGTTACTACTTATCTTAACGTCTGTCTCTAAACTTAGTTTTCATGTAGACAGCTGTTTTTGTCCCCCCCCCCCCCACCTGAGACAATGCCACACACACAATGGTCATTAATGCTTCTTAAATAAATACATTCATTTTGGTATGTATTTTTTCACATTCCTTTTTGAAGACACATGAAGCTATTTGGCCCTGGGTTTCCCTGGGCCACATGCCAACTTTCTGTGTGTCCCCCAAGTACTGGGAAATACAGGCACATGTTGGGAGCATAGGTACACTTAAAGCAACCAGCTGGGCACTAGTACAGGCAGGAGACTACCACAAGGTCTAGGTTGGCTACATAGGGAAGTTAAGACCAGTCTGAGCTAGTGAGACCCTATCCCCAAAAATAAAAAAGCAGAGAAAGGGAGGAAAGAGGGCGGATAAATCCATCCATCCAAAATGGTGTCTCCTAGCTATAATAATCTCAAATTAAATGACAGCTAAACTCTTATGAACTCTGGTTAGGTTAGAAACAGTCGAGTGGAAAGACGGGTAACACCAAGAGGTTACCCTTGGTGTTAGGTAATATTTCACATACAACAAGAAAAAGGAAGTAAGAATTCACGGTAGGACTATGTACTAGACCAAACCAAATGCCAAACTGCCGTTATACAAACATTACTAGGGTAAGGAACTGTCTGAACACTGCTGTGTGTACTTCCCCACAATTCCTTAATTCAGCCAGTCATTCTCCTCATGCAGGTAATCTTTACTGTGTGAAATTACTACCGTAATATAACTTTAAATGCATTGCTGAAGGGAAATGCTTTTAGCCACATGTAACTAATCAAAAGCAAACTTCTAAACAAAACTTTTATTTACAAGAATTTCAGTGTCTATCGCTTGTCCCACTCTGAATCCAGGATACAGTGAGTTTGCTGTGTGTACGTATGTGTCCCTGGCTAGTGTGGAACTTACTAGATAATCAGGCTGAATTCATGTCAAAATTAAAATTCATGCCAAAATTCTTAAAAATTGCTTACCTTGAGAATATAAACACTAAAGTCCTTCATCAATACTTAAAAGCAATTCCCAAAACCCATACTAAATAATGAGACTTTTAATGTTTAATGCCATGAAGAAAGTTTACAACAGTGAGCATCACTGTCCTTACAGAAAGTTACAACCACCAAACAAAATGTTCTTGTTTTTATTATTAATATATCCCCTCAACAACTAAGTAACTAGAATTAGAATCTGAGAAACCAGATATTAGTACTATTTATATACACATGGCTCTTTCTGAAAGCTAAGGTCACAGGAACTCACTACTACGTGACAGACTCATGCCTAGAACTAAATCATTGTAAAGGATAAGGACATCCAAAAACAATAAAAATGATGCCCACGTACTTAAAAGACAGGGAAACCTTACACTCAGGTGAACCTTAAACTCATGATCTAATTTCAGCATCCTAAGTACCAGGCTTATATCATGTTCAGTTTAAAGCAAGTCCTAAATTATAAATACTTAACAACATAGTAAGAAAAATAAGATAAATACAACAATTTATATTCAGAGGAATTATTTTACAATGTGCAAAAAATTTTGAACAGCTACCAAATGGTTTATCTTATAACCATATTCAGAATCCAAGACACCAGCCTCAATAAACCCCTACACCTACACCAACTTCAACAACTTCAGAAACTTAAGCAAAGACATTTAGAACTCATACAGAACGTATGGCAGCTAAGTAGTACTAGTCAATCAGTGGCATCCAAAGCTGAAAGGCAAAGGTCTAGAGTTCCCATGTAAAATAGCCACTCAGTAGACAGTATCAAAACAACTTCTGGCAAACAAGATTTTTCTAACACACATGAGCTTCACTAAACACATACACTCTAAGAGTGACACCAAATAATCATTAGGCAAATATCTCTTTTAGAAGAGCTGTTTGAAAGATGACATCTTTGTTACTTGAGGTTTCTGTTTGTTGCTAGGAGGGAAATCACATGGTCAATTAAATAGCACTTATCTCAAATCTGCTTATCAATAGTAACTTTTGGATAAAAAAAGACTTTGTTTCTGAAATTCTGACACAAATTAGCAGAACATTTTATCACATAGCAAAAATATTGTAAGTATGGTAGTTGCAACTAGATTTACACCAAAGCAAACTACACATGCCAAGGGGCATCTACCCTAGTCTTGAGTGTCAATGTTTGAGAATGTCCTAATAGCACTATTTCTTACTCTCTTCGTAAGAGATCACAAAGTATGTAATTGCTAAAGCATTATGTTTTAAAGTTTAGAACCACATACAAGAACATAATGCTGTATTTTCATAAACTTACATTAGAATTCAAATGTATATTTGTTAAGTTTGACACAACGGCACACACTTGTAATCCAACTACTAAGGTAAACAGAACCAGAGCTTCATTTCCTGAGGTTAGCCTGAGCTATATAAGACCAAGGAGAGCACCTGTCCCGAAAATAAAAACATTATAGAGTCATATTTGCACCTTTGGAAAGCAACTCAACAATCTACCAAACAGACTTTGGGGTAGTAACAGGGTAATGGCTTTTTAAAAAGATAGAATATACAATGCCCAGTACAGGGTAGAGACTGAGATAACTTGAGATGGAAAAGGAATATCTGAAGTATTAAAAAGACAAATAACCAGATGACTCAGGTTAAAAAAAAATTACCAGGAAGCTAAGGATCCTAATTCACACTACAAGTGGACATGCCTAATAATTCAAAACTAGTTGATTAAAAGGTAATACAGTCTTATAATAAGAGACTATTAAAACATGACAAATAAAAGCTGGCTAGGGAGAAATAGTTACCTGCCGTTAAGCAAAAGCCACAAGAAGAAACAGGCCATATGTCTACTAAAATGAGAGCGTGCACTTTAGTTGTGTATTTGCTGGCTCACACTGTATTTGCCCAGATACAGAGACACAAGAGAACTGACCTCTACAGTGTTGGCACAAGGTGTCAAGGCTGACATACAAAGAGCTATGCCAGTACCTGCATGATTATTCTGGGACCATGGCAAGCAGCCCTCAGTCACACATACACAGCAATGCTGTACCACTCAGACAAGACTCTTTGAAACTTAAGTCCAATTGCCAAAAGAGCAAGCTTGATAGGAAACAGCCCGTGAGACAAAGGTAGCATTATTAGTTCCATTGTTCAAGAGCTTGGAATTTAGTCTAGTGTGTTACAGGCAGAGAAGGCAGAGGCCAGTCTGGTCTAGAGCAAGTCACAGCCAGAGTGTCATAAAAGACCCAGTGTGAAACTAACTAACGGTACAGAATCTGAAGTGAACTATTCCACTACTAGGTCAGTATTTTGAACTTAATTCAGTTTTCTCAATGGAAGACCTAAGAAATCTCTAAACACTACAGTTAAACTAAGGTAGTTCTGTCTTAGGAAAAAAAACCCAATCCTATTTATAGGCAGAACACCATAGGTTAGCACAAAGTTGGAATGCTATTTCTGTCACCGTGTTCTCAAAATGAACAGGAAATGCAACATTAAGAGGTAATTCTAGAACTGCATAAAAAGTCATTATACCTATCCTGCTAATTAAGTTTCTCAACCCTTTTAACTAATTGTTGTTGCTATATAAAAATAACCTTTTCCCCAAAAAAACTTTTTAAAAGAAAAACTGCTGTGAAATCTTTGCAAATTCTGTTATCTGCTGCACTTTTGTTATTTTAAGCAAAGATCTTTTTAAAAAGAAAGTATTAACTAAAAAGACCTCCATCAATGCAAGTTTCAGCTTTTAGAATATATTAAAGAAAACCATTTAAGAAAAATACCTTTAAAGACAGGAGTAGTAAATATAAATATACTACACTAAACGACCACAAGTAATAAAAATCATAGAAACTTTTTTTAAGGCAATAAAATTAGTTACCTTGAAGAGATTGAGGCCATACATGAGGATTAAAGAAATAAAAATCTCAATGTTAGAAGAAAGGATGGTTTGTGCCCCAGAAATTTTCAATTACATTTATCGTGTGTGTGTGTGTGTGTGTGTGTGTGTGTGTGTGTGTGTGTGTAGAAAATGGCTATGTCTACAAAGTGAAGAATATAATTTCTCTCTGAGGGTCTGGAAAACTTTAAAGTCTTGCATTGTGGTCAGTGTATCTATAGTATGGGGCTCAGACAGAACCCAGAAGCAGGGAGGGGGACATATTTTCCCTGCGTCACAACTGTAGCACTTCATTTCACTAAAATTAGTGGAGCCTGTGTGAGTTTCTCCTCTACAACTGACCTCCCCAGAGCAGCACTGTCTTCCACACTGTGTTGTCAGCATCAGAGTACGCCAAAGAAAACTTAATGTATGAGGGCTGCAGTGTAGTGAGAGTGGCTGCTCGCTGCTGGGTTCAATCTCCAGCACAGAAGATGTGTACAGAAAATAGCAACATTCTGAGTAGTTTAAGGTCTGGTGTAGATACAATTTGAAAGGACTGTGTTAACAACTTCCCAATCATTTTGTAATGTTAACATTACTCCTAATTCCTAGAGTTACTCAGGTGACATAGCATCAAACACCTTAATTGCAAAACCTGTATCTCAACACTAGGACACAAGAAGTGGTTCCAAAAAAGATGTGTATCTAGCTGAGAAAGAACTGATCTTCCTTTCACTTAGAGCAGAAAAAAAAGCACAACAGCAATACTCAAACAGGAATACTCAAAGATATGTTTATTCAGAGAAAGGTGAACAAAACCACCCTGATATATTTATTAAACACTAAGAGCTGGCTAATCACAGCTGGGCACTGCCTAATCTATAGAATTGTACATATTTCAATATAAAAGTGCAAGAAAAATTATTTAAGTTAATGGAAAGCCATTCTGTAATTGTCTTTCCTTTTAAAATTGAAATTGAAAACAATTTCTTCAAATCAACTTAACTTGCTGTCTCTTAAAATTATCCATTTTTTTGTTGGTCTTTCCACCCACTAATCTATCATAAATTAAAAAAAAATCTTACAACAAAAGCAAAAGTTTGTTATGAAACGCTATATAGAAAAAACATATACCTTCAAAATTTCCAGTATCTAGTGACTATCCTGACATAGTTCGTTGAGCTTCTGCTGTGTTCTGTTGGACTCTTCATTCCTACCACTAGGTGGCAGACGGACCAGAGAAACAACAGACACTGGCAAGAAGAATTCAGGCTCATGGCTAAATTTCCCATAACTTTTAGATTAGGCTCTATTTTATATGTCCTCTAGGATATTGATTTCCAAACCTACATACCCTGACACAGATTATAAACAAGAAATACACAAAAACCTTATTTATGGCACGTAATGCCTCAAAAGATTTCTATACTAGTTTTCAATTTATCAGAAAATGCAAGATGAAAATGTTAATAGAATAAAAACCCATCACCTAATGTACGAATTTAAAAATATTTATTTAAATGGAATAAGAAGCCAACATGAAAGCATTAACATAAGATCAGAGGATAATGATAAATCCACGATAAAGCAAAAGGTGTTTTCCTCTCTTCTTTGAAGATTTGAAGTGTCAGAATTACAATCTCTCCTACAGGAAAAAAAACATTTTAAGTATCAGCAGTATAAAATTCAAATATTATATGCCAAATTACAAAGTTTATTATATTCTAAAATCTCACCAAATTACTCTATCTGATGACAGAGATACTAATTCTCAGGATTCTCAAAAGCAGTCCCATATAAAGACAAGAATTTACAAAGACCAACTTCCTAGCCAATCTGAAGTCTATTGGCAATATATTATTGGCCCTGGTGTGATGACCAGCCTCCAGAAGTTTATGGGTAGCACAAACTGGATTCATTCAGTTATTTCAGAGAAAAGAGAAGACATGAAGTTGAGGGTGGGTAGAGAGGTAGGAATGAATTTGGGAGGAGTTGAAGGGAAAGTTGGGGAGAGTAATATGATCCAAATACATTATACAAAATTCTCAAAATATATATAATAAAGATATCCATTTAAACATACATTATGAGTACTATCCTTACCTCCACTAAAGCTGTAAGCCGGTAGTCCAGGATAGCATATAGAAAAAATAAATTAAAATAATTCTCCAAATCCCACCAAGAATAATAAGGAAGCTAAGTTTGAGGATCTCTGCAGAGCAGATTACTGTAAAAATTTAAAAAGCACCTTAAGATGTTTGTTGAAATTGGGTCAATTAAGAGAAAAGCATGTTCTAAAGTGTGAATAACCAAGTGTCCTGGTTTCTACCTATCCCCATGCTGCCTTCTCATAGGTGACCAATTTGGATGAGAACTATGTCACCCTAGTAATCACCTGACCTAGTGAAAGGTCACAAGTAGCTAGAGTTGCTGGTCACCACCAACTCTGGGTCTTTGGAGTTTTCCGTCTGGAGTGCTGCACTGTGGGTTTCCCCTGGCCTTCCTATAACGCACAGACATGCTTCTCCCCTTCTAGCCACCATGTCCTCTCATCCCTACCCACTAGCAGATTTCACTTCATGTCCCAGTACTCTTGGAAAACCACACTCTAACTTCAACAAAGTCCCAGATGAATGATACATTTCTTCTCAGAACAACCTTGGGAGTTAGAAATACTAAAAAATTTTTTACATTTATGTTCAAACACTTTTATACCTTAAAAAAAAAAAAAAAACACAAACCAAAAACATGCTACAAGCTTGTAATACAAGCACTTGGTGGGAAGAGGTAGGGTTATTGCAGGTTCCAAACCAGCCTGAAATGTACAGTGAAACGCACAAGGAACTATTGGTAAGTCAGAGGCACTCTTCCCCGTTAAATCCGTCTCCATCTCTGAAACCCACCCCGTCTTACACCGCGTCAACACCGTATCTGGTACATGTGCTGACATGATGACATGGATTCCGAGGCTTCCTGTGCCCAGATCACTGTTAACACCAGTCCATGCACTACCCTCAAGTCCCCAGTCCAGCTAGGAAAAGGAAAATCTTTGTGTTCTACCTTCCAGAAGCTTTGCAAACCTCAGAAGAAACAGAAATCCCATTTGTTCTACACATATCCACTGTATGAAATAACTAACCAAACAATTTCTTAAGTCTAGTCTGTCCATGGACAGGAGAAGATGGTCAGGAGTCTATGGGTTAGTGGGGAGAAGGCTGCTGGCCGTATTTGCTAGTTATACAGTCTGGAGGAGGTTTCTATTCTCACAGGACAGAAATGAAGAGAGTCCTAGATAAAAAGGAGACAAAGCTATCTCAGCAAGTACTAGTGGGCCATGCCTATGAAAGTCAGCTTCACAAGAAAGCATGAGCAATTTTAACACACTGCTAATAAATCACTGTAAAATAAAGCTTAAGTATTTTTCCTAATGAGTTAAAACTTTAGTCTTTTAAATTTCTACAAGAGGATATTAAACATTAGTGTAAAATCCACATCCTTATACACATAACCACATTAATCCTTCTTCTGATTCTAAGACCCATATCCACCTACTCAACATTAAAACAATTTTCATTTCCTTTCTTTTCTTTTGTAGGTGGGGGTAGTGAGGGTGGGGATGGTTTAGACAGAGTTTTTCTATGAAGCCCTAACTATCCTAGAACTCACTATGTAGACTAGGCTGGCCTTAACTTTCTAAAAAGGCATTACAAAAATATTACATGCTTTGTCTTAAAAGCTGCCTAAATTAAGCTGATAAATTTTTTAAACTTAGAAATACCATGATAATTACCCTCAAGTAACATGAACCAAAGGGGAAAAAGTACCTGCTAAAATATACAAATTTTGACTATCAAAAAAGATTTGCTGGATTGAGGATAAGCTCAGTTGAGTGCTGTCCTATTATGCACAAAGCCCTGGCTTCAAACTCTAGCACCACATCAACTAGACAATGGTGCACACCTATAATCCCAGCACTCTGAAAGTGGAGGCAGAAGGACTAAAAAGTTGGAAGCCAGCTTTAGTTACAAAACAAGTTCAAAGCTAGCTTGGGCTACATGAGATCTTTAAACATTACCCTTCAAAAATAGCTTGTGTGGAAGGAAGGACACCACACTATTTCATAATATATGCAAACAGAATCTGGTCACTGAAAATGATGCTATTTGATTCACTGTGCAAAAACCATCAACCCAATATACTAGAGTAAGAAATTAGAGGACTTACTATGGTTTTAAAGCAGTATTAGATGACTTTTTCTATTGAAATTTGGAAGACAGTAGCATTTTACCCACTGACTGGTAATAATGGGCTTGTAGCCTCAAGTATTGCTCAATATTAGGCATCTTCATAAACATACTTCTGCTACTGAAAAAAATCTGAAAATAAGTGCAGGGAACAGGGACGCGTCTTTAATTCTAGCACCTGGGAGGCAAAAGCAGGCAAGCTGAATAGCCAGTGGTCTACAGAGTGCATGTGCCAGCCAGGGATACACGAGGGGAGGGAAGAAGAGGGGCAGGGGGAGGAGTAGAGGGAAGGAGGGAGAGGAGGGAAGATAAGAATACATCATACTTAATGTCTTGCTGGACTTTTATTTGGCTTGCATATGTACCAACCACAGTGACAACTGCAGTGATGCTAATAATAAAGTCCTCAAGACTAAAAGCAGCTGCTTCTTTAAGTATCTGTAACCAAACAGATGTTACATCATAGTTTCAAAAACTAAACTTAATCTATGGATGTCATTTGAGAAGTCTGTTAAATTTATAGGTTTTGTCAGCTTATCATAATAATGTAAACCTTAAGTTGTACAGAGAGCTAGCCACTTTTAAAAAACCTTAACCACCTTTCTGTTATCTTACAATGTCAATATTTAACTTCCAGTGTAATTTTGTCAAAGGATCCTCAAATAAATCTTATGTGTTCATTCAACTAATACCCCACTACTAGAAATACTACTTTTCTAGTTGAGCCTTCATTAAACTTAATCCTTCACTGCTGTTGTCTGACACCACCTTTTAGAATGACTATAATTGGCAAAAGAGGTGTCTATTTTTAGACCTCCCTATGACATCATCCTTTAAAGTTCATCTGGCCCTGTTAGCAGCCTTTGGAGTCTCACTAGTGAGCCTTACTTCCTTTATAGTCTGTCCTAAGTGCTACTCATTTTCTGCTTCAATAATAATGAGGACAGACTTTCTCCATCCTTCAAGTTCTGCTACAGGTTCCCGAGCTCTTTCAAGCACATGTTTACCTCCACGGCACATGGCTATACTATGTAACAGAGATGTGACACAACATATGAGTAAAGAATCTAGAATCAAATTCTAAATTCACTCGATCATTGTCTTCAGCTATCTCAGCCATTTAGTTTCTTCTTTTTCTTTGTTCTGGCCAGGCGTGGAACACAAACCTGCACCTGTGTGTTACACAGTGAGTTCCAGACCAGCACAGGCTTTATTGTAAGACTGTGTCTCAAATCTCAAATGAGCAAATCAGAACTACCTGAAACTTTATCTCAAGAAACAAAACAGGATCCTCCAGTGTACTCACTGCCTTATAAAGCAAAGCCCAAATTCCCCTAGGCAGCTCACCTGAAATAACATTAGCAACTACAATTTGAAATCAGTTTCCTATTCTACTAACCTCACAGAAATGCTACCAAATTCCTCCCCTTCCTTTCCAAAGATGTAATCTGAAAACAAACTGGAAGCAAGAAAAATTTTAAAGGCAAAGGTTCCAAGTACAACTACCAACTGAACATGATTAAAAATAAATAATATAAATTATACCAATAAGTTGTCTAGGACCAAAAACAAACAAAAACCAAAGGGAAGGAGAATACCAAATCAACTAAAAACTAGCTATCCAGTTCATTTTTTAACACCAGAGGGAGCAGGACAGTCTCACTCAAGTAAACACAAACTCCTTTTCTCCTCTACTAGCGGTTATCACAAGAGATTTCAGTCCAAACTTTTTAAATGCAGCCTTCATCTACTGTAGAATTCTAGTATTAATAAAAAAAATTATCTCTCTCTCTCTCTCTCTCTCTCTCTCTCTCTCTCTCTCTCTCTCTCTCACACACACACACACACACACACACACACACACGTAGCAGTCCTCCCAACAAGTAACTAGAAATTCTTAATAGTAACAAATCTTATATTCCTATAGTTATGTTAAAATCAAGCATATAGGCTTATGGCAAGAATCTATAATTCATTCTTTAACTATTTTATGTTAAATTTTGTACAGACAGTGCAGAGTAATTGGTTAGTGACACTGATAACACTTTCAGTTGTTCTCTTATGATAAAGCCAAAAATATAAGAAAATTACTCACTGTATATCATCTGGTCTATAAACAGCTACAAGCACTGCTTCTATCACCCTTTACCCTTTCCTAATAAAAAACCTAATTCTAGTATAAACTCTCTGAACTGACAAGTTAACCAATTAAAATCAATATACCACATTAAATGTTTTCAACATCAAAACATTAATTTTATTCAAGAGCAAACTAACACTTAAAAACTATTCACTGAATGGCTCACTAGCCCGGTACACTAAACCCACTGCCCTCATCAGCGGCATATTAAAAACAGTTACGGTGGAGAACTCCTGTAATCCCAACACTCAAAAGGCAAAGGCAGGAAAGGTTCAATGTTAGCCTCGTCCACATGAAGATCTTTATCAAAAACAAAACACAACATAAAACACATTAAATATTTACAAAAAGTACTTTTATACAACAGGCATTAATATTCTCAGTTCAAGAGATACAGAAGAGTCCCTACTTTCAGGAATAGATGCTGTGAGTACAAAAATAAAAATAAAATACCCCCAGTAGAGGCACGGGGAGCAACATTATTGCAGTTGCTACTCATAGCTGGTCAAGTGTGTGCCAACTAGACAGTTGGGAATGGGAAGCCCTATCCTTCACTGACATCCAACCTAATGCACAAATAAAGAGATCCTTTGACAAACCTGAAGTAAAAACTCAAAAAGCAAACATGGCATATATTTGAAGAGGCTGACTGGAAGCTATTTCATATATTTTTTTTGTTAGTTGCACATTTTCAATAAAGGTGCAAGAAATTTCATTTTGTTAGCCATTTCTTTTTCCTAAAACAAAATCACTTAAAAGAATGCCAACAGTAGCATACTATACACATTGGCTCTGTTTTTTGAGTAATAATATATCAGTACATGGGACTGAACACTGATAATAAAACAAATTATTATTATAAAACTGGAAATAAAGCAAGAGCTAAGTACACAAATGGTCTGACTAGTTTCAAAGGCTATGGTGGTAGTTGCCAAAGCTGAGAACAAAAAAAGCTAAAGGAGCACAAATCAAGCATCACGGAATGGCAGAGAAAAAGGAAATTTAGGAAATAAATAAGCAAGCAGAGTAATGCATTGTCTAAGGGCATGCAGAGAGAAGGCTTCACAACACTTCACAAGGTGAGTTCCCTCCTGAAGCTGCTATTTCTAAGTAGACCTTTACATATTTATAGAAATTGTATTTGTCAAGAACTCTTCTATTCTCCAGTCTCTAAAAGTTTTCTGTGAGCTAAGTAAGAAAATTCTCCAGACTTCTACTCAAGGTTCTTTA